>NC_139712.1:35589807-35599807 GCF_964188405.1 Protomyctophum parallelum | reverse complement strand
TGGCAAGCTGTCCATAGAGCAGGTCCTTGGGGATCCTCCCATGCGGCGGACGTAGCCAAGCCATTTAAGACATCGTTGGCGTAACATGGTGTAGAGGCTGGGCATCTGAGCCTGTTTGAGGACTTCCTCATTTGTGACACAATCTTGCCATTTGATGTTAAGGATGCGTCTGAGGTTTCGCATGTGAAATGCGTTGAGGCGTCGTTCTTGTCTTGAGTATGTGATCCAAGACTCACTCCCATACAGCAGGATACTGATGATGCATGCCTTGTAGACAGCCATCTTGGTGTGGGTTGATAGTTTACTGTTGGTCCATACTCTCTGTATGGAGTAAGCATGGGAGAGAGCCTGGTTATAAAACAAAGATAAGAGAGGACCAAACTGTTACTCTCTAAACAATAGATAGCAGACCTGTGCCATGGCATACTTGACTCTATGACAGTGGTTTTCAACCAGTGGTCCGTCCGGGGACCACCAGTGGTCCTTGAGGGGGTTCCAGTTCCAGGTGGTCCCCAGCTAAATGATAGAGAGTTGGTAACCAAATGGACCCTTGTTGGCCGTGGACCACAATCTCAAATTATGTTGTTCCAGGGACCCCGCCCCAGAAGCAAAGATTTGCGCCACATTTTCACAATTCTTCCAAAAATAGCAGATCTACAAGCTCGTAGCATGGCAGTTGGTGCCGCGCTACGAGCTTGTAGATCTGCAATTTTTCAATAGCTAAATTATATCATAATGCTTAGAACACCAAAAGGGGTTCCCGCCCCAAAATGGGTTAACTCTTGGGAGTGTAACATGAATCCAAATGGACCCTTATGGGTCCATTTGGTTTCATTGTGCGCTCTCAAGAGTTAAATTATTGCTAATCATAGTATACGCAATTAGAGAAATGTAGAAGAGTCGTTATTTTGATCAACGTTTTCCTGATCTCTCTCTATGGTAACATAAAATCTAGGCTACAGTATGGAATTGTGGACAAAAATCTCATCCAATGACATTTACAAACTATTCAAAGTGTTGGGTCTGAGAGGCTAAATGTCATCACATGGTGGTCCGTGGCTCAAATGCTGAATGAATAATGGGCCTTGATGTGAAAAGCGTTGAAAACCACTGCCCTATGATATTCATATGTTCACATGGTCAGAACATATGATACGGTCAAAAGTGAAAAATATAGGAACAGTATAAGTTAAATAACTGTATAAAGTATAATTCTACCCCACAGTTCCTCCTCGGTAGCAGACATCATTTCCCAGCCAGTGCATTCCTACATGTATTTGTTTACGTGGAGCTTGAGTTCACCAGGCTTGGACTTCTTCCACTGCTGACATTAGAAAACATTATATACGGAATGTTTTCAGCATGTTGGGGGTGGGGTGGGTGTAGCTGTTCAAACACTGCACCCATTTCCCAAAATGTGCATGTTTTCTTTTACCATTTTTGGATTTTCCAGCGTTTAAAAATGATCTGTTCTCCTTGTCTTTCGTCACGCGGATTGGATTTATTGCATTTAGGTGGAATAGATTACATTTAGGTGCTTCAGGTACTTCAGGTCAGTGTTTTGAGCTGCGGTAGTCTAGTTTGAATGGATTACATTTAGAGGAATTTAGTGGAAGCCGACTTTAGGTTGACCTAATTACCTTTTCCTGCCTTTCTGTCTTTCCCTGTCTTTCCCTTCCTGTCTCTGTCTCTCTCTCTCTCTTTCTCTCTCTCTCTCTCTCTCTCTCTCTCTCTCTCTCTCTCTCTCTCTCTCTCTCTCTCTCTCTCTCTCTCTCTCTCTCTCTCTCTCCCTCTCCTCTCTCCTCTCTCTCTCTCTCTCTTTCTCTCTCTCTCTCCCTCTCTCTCTCTCTCTCTCTCTCTCTCTCTCTCTCTCTCATCATAATACTGTTCAGTAACAACTCTTACATATTTTCAAGTCATAGTTAAGACCTATACACATCCCGTGTGTGTGTGTGTGTGTGTGTGTGTGTGTGTGTGTGTGTGTGTGTGTGTGTGTGCCGCATGTGTCAGACAGCACATTCTTTTATGAGTGTGTAATGGTTGATTCAAAGCAAATCTCTCAACATAAAACACATATAATTATGCACACACGTTTCCAACATGTTAACCAGTCTACGACAAATTTAGTGAAATAGCCAATCTGCAAGTGCAAGCTCACAACGAGTTGCGATAGCTTACATGTTGGAAATGTCTTAAGTCATGATTTTGTGTAGCATGTTTACAATTTTTTACAATTAAGGCCTCAAGCCTACTTTGTGATCTTTGGTGGCCGCAAAGGGGGGCCCCAACCCCAGGTTTGGCAACACAGAGTTAGGAGACGGGCGTTTTGTGATTGCAGAGGGTCTAGTGCTGTAACTCTGTAATGTGATTGGTCTGGTAATGTGTATGTCACATGTCAGGGGGAGGAGTGCAGATTGTATAACATTCTCCCAAATGAATTCTTGGTTGATGATGAGATTAAGTTGTGTCATACCTTTTGAGTTACTTTTAAATGCGCTGCAAGCAATGTTTTTAGGTGTTTCTTTTTCTTTTTGAGTGGTGCAACCACCCCTACATCCAGCAACGTCCGTGTACCTAGGTAGGTAGGTACCTGTACGTATGTTTGTATAAGTGAGCACGAGTATGTTACTTATTTATACCAGTAGGGGGCACCAGAGTACAGAGAAGAAATTGGAACGATACAGAGAAGAAATTGGAACGATACAGAGAAGAAATTGGAACGATACAGAGAAGAAATTGGACGATACAAATTGGAATGATACAGAGAACCAATAGACGGGAGTTGCACCACTCGGTTCACACTGGTGTGATTTTTTGTTAAGGTAAAACTCTACATCGTTTGGTATTTATAGTGTTAAGTAACAGGGGTATCCTCAGTCATTAGAGATGTCCCAATACCATTTTATTCAGACCAAGTACAGGGGTATCCTCAGACCTCATGGGCTCCATTTTCCTCACCGCTAAACCCCTTATCCCTAAACTTCTTTGCCTTTTTTTTTTTACTATTTTGCAAAACATTTTTGAATAGTTAAAATGGCCAGTCTACATGCTCACAATGTTTCAATGTAGATTGGCTAGTTGAACTATTCAAAAATGTTTTTCAAAATAGTAAAAAAAGGCAAAGAAGTTTAGGGTTTAGCGGTGACGAAAATGGAGCCCTAAGTCTCCAGCTCATTAATTAACAGAAAATACGTTTTTGTCCTTCGGGACACCAATGTCATCCAATCAGGAAAGAGAACCATTTATCAGTTTAAATTTATAGTGTTTGTTTGTTTATGTATTTATTTATTGTTTCATCACTTCCAGTTTCCCGTTATATGTATGAGTTCTTACTTCTGATTGGATGAAATTCTGACCTGACAATGTATTTTCTGTTTAATAAAGAGCTGGAGAGACATGCAGGGAGTCCCCTGTTACTGACAAGCTCTACAGCAATGATTACTATCTATCAGAAGAATATTACAGTACTGGTAATGTTACTGACAAACTCTACAGCAATGATTACTATCTATCAGAAGAATATTACAGTACTGGTAAATTGGTAATGAAGCACATATATCTTGCTCTCGATATGGAGCCACTGAATGGCCTGTCTAATTTGATTTGATGTTGTCAGTGAAGGAGGAGGCAGATTCATTGCAGGCTCTGGTGCTCTGAGTTCAGAGGTCTACTCTACTGACACAGGAGGGTTTGTTAGCCTGTCCACAGTACTCACATTTACATGTAGAAAGAGTTACAAGTAAACGTCTGCGATACAACGTTTTACTATCGTAAAAGTACACAAGTAGGCTATTGGTATCAAAATGTACTTTAAAGTACCAGAAGTAGAAAGTACTCATTGTTCAGAATGTCCAATTTCACACGTTCTCAAATAAAAGTATTAAAATATTTTGTAGCAGATCTACAAACATCACAATGCGTCACATTGTGGCGCGGAGTAAATGTATTCGAGTAAAAGTATAATATTTTTCCTCTGAGATGAAGTGGAGTGGAGTGGAGTGAATTGGAAATACTCAAAATAAATTTAAAATATCTCAAAATTGTGCTCAAGTACAGTACTTGAGTAAATATACTTACTTTCCACCACTTTGCATTATTGCATATGTCCAAAACTATGGAGATAAATATGGAGATACAAGAAATGTAAAGCCCGTTTTTCTTTATAACCATCATGGTTAATAAGGAGATTTTAATCTGCTTGGGAAGCAGAGGGTTCCCGGGTTTTATCCCGGCCCCTCCTGGGTTAGTGACAGTGTCAGAGTGTCCTTGGGCAAGACACTGAACAACTACCTGCTCCGGATGAGAGTGTTTTGGTGCCTTGCAAACATGGCTTCCTCTGTCGTTGGTGCATGAATGTAAGCCACATTATACTGGTGCTGAATAAGTGCAGCATGCATGCGTGTATAACTTAAATTGCATAATGCATAATTGTATTTATTTTTGTGGAATAATATTCAAAAAGGTCACACATTCATTATAATATATATACATTGCCGGTATATCCATTCATGCATTTAAGGGCATCATAAACATCTGTTTATGGATGTGATGGAGGCATGTGTTTATGGATGTATGTGTTTATGGATGTGATGGAGGCATGTGATTGTCTTTTATATTTTATTATTGAGGACTTTATTATATACTAATACATACATGTTTTTTTAAACGTGTTTTTGTGGCTTTTGCCTTTATTTTATATTTTTTATGGAGGGGCAGACAGTAGGCTGACAGCAAATGGGGAGAGAGATTGGGGGAGGACATGCAGTAAAGGCCGTCTGGATCGGGAGTGGAACCCGCGGCACACTGCCAGACTGGATTACCAGCCAAGGTGCCTGGACCACTGAGCCATGGCCCAGGCCATACATGTTGTATTTTAATGTATTTTGCGATTTGTTTGGTGTTTTTATAAGGCTGCTACCTTGGCCAAGTCTGCCTTGTGAAATGGATTTCTGGCCTCAGCGGGACTTCCTGGTAATATACAGGTCAAAGCAATGAATAGTATTTCATAATTCAGTCATAATGTTTGTAAAAGCTTTCCTTGGCTTTAACACAGTGACTAATACAACAATTAACACAGTAATTAACACCATAATTAGGTGAACTATAGGGGAACACAAACGTGAACATTGTAGGCCTAGAGCAGGGGTCGGCAACCCAAGATGTTGAAAGAGCCATTTTCGACCAAAAATAAATTCAAAATCTATCTAGAGCCGCAAAGAAAATGTACGCATTATAATGCAGCTTGCCAAACTTTATTATCTCCCGGGTTGCAACGAAACTAGCTGAATTTAGCATGCTTTCACTGGAAATGTCTTTCAACGTTACTTTTCTTTGTTGTTTGATAGCTTCTCACTGCAGATTAAACATACAGGCAGTCAATCTGCATTGGCTGTGAAGGCAAAAGCCTCTGTCCACGAACTGTTAAATCCTCTGTTTTTCGTCGGCTATCTTTCTTTTTCTCCCCGTAGAAGCCGTAGTAGCGTAGCAGACAGCAGCCTCACACACCCACTGGTTTGTTTATAATAGACACCTGGCTGGTGCGGCGCCGAGTGTGTCGCATGCTATGACGCAATTTTTAGTTTAGTTTTTCCAATTTTGTAAAAATGTGTAGAATAAATATTAAGAATGCTTGTCACGTTTGGCCTCCTTCAGAAACCATGAATGAAAAATAATGTATTGCTACTTTTAATGCTACAGGGAGCCACTAGGGGTGTGCTCTAGAGCCATGCGGCTCTAGAGCCGCCTGTTGCAGACCCCTGGCCTAGAGGTTTTGTATGCTGCCCTGTTGAGTGGAAAAACACAATCACTGCGGCTGGCTGCTGGTGTGAATTTGGCATCACTCCCCTGTCTCTGTCTAGTTTCCTCTCTATCTCTGTCTCTGTCTCTGTTTCTCTGTTTCTCTGCCTGCCTGCCTGCCTGCCTGCCTGCCTGCCTGCCTGCCTGCCTGCCTGCCTGCCTGCCTGCCTGCCTCCCTGTCTGTCTGTCTGTCTGTCTGTCTGTCTGTCTGTCTGTCTGTCTGTCTGTCTGTCTGTCTGTCTGTCTGTCTGTCTGTCTGTCCAGATGTATCTGGTCGCACCCATTTCCTTCCATCTATTCAATAGAGCTCTCCCCCCCCCCCCCCCCCCCCCACACACACACCCCAGTTACACATGAACTCTTGTAGCCTACAGTAAGTCGACTTTTACCTCCCATAGTAGAATAATGTAGTATACTAGATGAACTTAAAGTCGCAGTGAAATTATGTTTCTGGTCATTTTATCTTGAAGTTGAATGGAAACAAGACTGCAAGGGCTTTTTTCGGTGATCCCATTGGACGTGTGTTTGACTGTACCTTTACTTTACCGATTACATTTCTGTTTGACTGTACCCTGTACTGATTACATTTTCAATCAAGTTGTCACAAGAGCCAGGTCATAACACAAGTAATCAATCAATCAAGCAAGTCTGAAATGGCCTCACAACCAATCAGAAGGTCCCATCCCTTCAGGCTATGGAACGGTGGAATCTCACTCACTGCAGCTGTGTGTGGCTGCTGTGGCAGAATGCTAGCGTTTGAAGCCTGCTGCAGGCTGACGCTGCCCAAGGGAGAGAGAGACGGACGGCCAATGTGAAGCTTGTTTGTCACTAAGCTAGACTAAGTCAGAGCCATTGAGTAAGACAGAGTTACGACAACTCCGTTCAGTTCATGGGGCCAGGCTCTTCTACATAGACTTCTATTGTTTTGCCCCTTTAAAAGGGACAACCGGAAGTTTACGGAATGCATTGGAGTCTATTGGCTTGCGCGAGTACTGTACATGAACCATGTGACGAGGCAGCTGTCTGGCCCCTCAATGTCGTAACTCTGTCTTACTCTATGGCTCTGGACTAAGTAGTCGGAGAGGCTTTAATATTGTCGTTATCAGCCAGAGTGCGTGAGTCTATCCATCACTGTAGTGCTTATTTCTAATCTAGAATGTTCATATCACAGACAGTGTGCTGATTATGTTTAAAATGAGCAATACACATCTGGGTCTAGATCCAATTGAAGCTTGTGACCTTGTATCTCATCCTAGCTTGTGAGCTTGTAGATCTAATTGAAACGTACAGTTTGTGAGATCTCACTGAAGATAAATTGTTAGACACTAGAGTTGCTTAAAGCACTGAGTAATGAGGCGAGTTTTAGGAGCAACCAGGAAGATCACATCCTACATCAGTGTGTTTATTAGAATCCTGAGAAACAAGACTTTTTCTTCTTTCTACAAAAAAGAAAAAAAATCAAGGATTATGTTTTTGTTTTTGGTCCTGAGATCTTCATCAGGTCATCTGATTCCAGTCTGATGAATCCTGAGTTCCCAGAACTCAGGTTAAGTACTACCTTCTGACTGAGCAGAGCCAACAATTACTGTAGGTCCTGAGTTTCCTCATGTGAAACTGAGCCGTAGCGTATTGGAAACACATCCAGAACGATTGAGGGCACGATTCAGTTCGCTTCGTTTTTGAGAGCCATTAAAAGATTGTTTCTTTTAAGATGACTTGACGGAGGTCTCAGGATTTGCATTTGTGTGTGTGGTTGTGTGTGTGTGTGTGTGTGTGTGTGTGGTAGTTTTCTTTGTTCTGCTACCTTTGCTATAATCCTGGCATTGCAAGGACCTGATCCTAGATCAGTGCATTGGTGTGTGTGTGTGTGTGTGTGTGTTGAACTTGACATCAAAGGATCTGTTTCTAGACCAGTGGATCGGTGTGTTTGTTGAACTTGACATTAAAGGATTTGATGATCATAGATCAGCGGCTCAGTATCCTGACCGTAATGGAACTGATCCTGGATCAGTGTGTTTGTTTCCAGAAACAAAAGGCTGACTAGAAACACCTGGAAGTCACTGATGACCCCATGTGTCGCTGATTCAGGAGTTTACTGTTCCACTGAAAACTGGCTTAGTGTGTGTGTGTGTGTGTGTGTGTGTGTGTGTGTGTGTGTGTGTGCGCGTGTGCGTGTGTGTGCGCGCACGGGCGGGCCTAGTGCTGAGTTAACAGAAGTATTCTAATTAACGACGCTGTATCGGAGAAACACTCTTGCGCTCGCACGTGCACACACACACACACACACACACACACTCTGTCTCTGTCTCTCTTTCTACACTAGGGATGCGCCTTTTTGTGAAGAAATCATTAATCAATAGTTGGTTTACCTTATCGATCGATCACCAATTAACTGATAAGTCCACAATTTTCCTTGGACTCAGAATTGAGTATTACTAGTACAAAACGCACGCACGCGCACACACATGCATGCACGCACGTACACGCGCGCACGCGCTCGAGCACATGTCATATTTGATGGAACACCTGTCCGAAGTCATGCTCTGTTGCCATGGTTATCAGGGCGAGCAGGGCCATCTTGGGGTGGTTTGTAACACATAACACACACACACACACACACACACACACACACACACACACACACACACACACACACACACACACACACACACTGAGTTTTAAGCGCATGCACATTTGACCTCAAGATGTTTGTTTGTTTGATAGACTGAGCAGTTTCTAAAACCAGATATAGAGCATATCTCTTCCAGGCCCGGTGGCCTGTGTAAGGCGTGCCAGGTGATGTAGCCACAAGGACGTGTATGTGTGGCGCCCCCTATGGGCAGAAGTGAAGGCAGCTTTGGAGGTGCATTCTAGCAGAACTGGGCATTACTTGAAAGGTTGCAGAGGTTTAAAAAAATAAGTTCAGTCAGACAACTCAAGGAGGATGTAATATATATTTATTGAATATAAGATAATCAATGCAATATATTTATTATGGTTTGGCGATGTATTGGATCTGCTTTTAGGTACTCAGGTCAAGCGCATCAGTCCCAACCATAGGGACTCTGAATCCCCCGTACCTAAATAGTAGATCCAAAACGACAGGTGGTAGCTGGGGTGGAGGTGGGAGCGCACTTGTATACAGCAGCACGAGTATACAGTATAGCAGCAGCAGCAGCAGAATTGAGCGCAGGTTGTATGACAGCAGCACGCTGATACAGCAGCAGTGTAAGCAAGCAAGAAGGCAGAGGAATGCAAACCTCTGGTTCAAGTAGCCGGTATGAGATGTGGTGAGTGTGTGATTGGCTGAGTGAATCATGTGGATGAGAGCGTGATGGTGGCCCAATTAACAGCCGGCGCGCTGACTGAGGTTCCCTGACTGAACTTGCTCTGCGCATGTCTACGACAGGCGCAAATGCTCATTAGTATTTACTAGGGATGTGCCGGTGAGACATTTTGTCCGATATCGATATCCGATCATATAATTAATTGCTGTTATGGCCGATAACCGATATTACCGATGACGATATAATCTCATTCTGTTTTTGTTTTTTTAATAATTTAATCCATTCTGAAAAATACATGTAACAGGGTATCTGCACTGCAGGCTTAGGAAAGTCAGATTTAACTTTAATACCTTATATTTAATATTGTGAGCTTGTAGATCTGTTCAAGCTGTTACTTTGGGCTTGTTTATCTGTAAAGACAGACCAATTAATCGGACTGATTAATTAATCGGTCTGATTGATTAATCGAAACGATGCAGATTAATCTAAAAACAACTAGAATCGGCCGATACCGATGTGTTTGCCGATTAATCTCCCATCACTAGTATTTACTGAAGTCAGAGGTAAGAATAATAATAATAATAAGTCAAATATACTCTTACCAGCTTCAAAACAATTCCATTAAACTGATTTTTATATAGAAATAAAAGTATTATGCAGTATTGATGCCTTTTGGCCCGACCCTCCACAATATTACTAATTACCATATTGTGGAGGGTACCATGCACACACACTACTCTCTCCATTACTGTCAACCTGCATCTGTGTCTCTCCACAGGAGACGACAATGTCTCCTCTCCTCTTCTCTCCTCCTGGAAAGTTCAGTTTAACTCCCACCGTGTGTGTGTGTGTGTGTGTGTGTGTGTGTGTGTGTGTGTGTGTGTGTGCGTGTGTGTGCGTGCATGCGCGTGTGTATC
>NC_139712.1:35577307-35584807 GCF_964188405.1 Protomyctophum parallelum | reverse complement strand
ATATGTTCATTAGATTATCCAATGTGATGATTGCTGGATCTGATAGCTTAATTGTGCAAGGGCCCCTGGGCACATGCCCATAGGGTAGATCGGGCCCTGAAAATCCATTGTTGGCTCACATCATTTTCAGTCTGTACTTCGGAGGTTGATGGTTGATGAACCCCCACAAACACTTCATTGTGAATAAGTTCTATACTGTTTAGTGTAGCTATACGAAATTAGTTGAAGCCTGGCTTCAAACGTGTCGTCTAGTTTACTTCTTTTAAGATGTTTTAGTGTACATAAATGAGAAACAGATGACACTCTCAAAATGATAAATGATCCTTGATGATTTTACTGTGTCATATGTCCTAGAACAGGGGTTCCCAAACTGTGGTGCGTGCACCCCTGGTGGTGCGCAAACGCCCTCTATGGGGGTGCGTGACATGAAAAGGGTAATGGCGGTTTTATGGTTTTATTGAACACCGCTGTCCCAGAAGGATGCAAGTGAAGTGCAAAGGGGAAGTCTCATGTTGTGGCTGACCGATCAATCTGATCAATTAAACACTTAATTTCTAATCAATAACACACTGCTCTCTCTGATCAATTTAATCAATTAAGCACTTAATTTATAATCAATAACACACTACTCTCTCTCTCTCTCTCTCTCTCTCTCTCTCTGTGTCTCACACACACACACACACACACCCTCACACACACACACACACACACACACACACACACACACACACACACACACACACACACACACACACACACACACACACACTCTCTCTCTCTCTCTCTCTCTCTGTCTCTCTCTCTGAGGGCCATTATTGCATCATTTCTCACTGTCTGCAGCATTTACGGGTTATGCACCAGAATAATGGGTCCAGACTCCATGTACGCACGCGTTGTCCACCAGGCTGTTATAGAAAAGAGATTTGTCCAGGCTGTTTTAGGGAAGAGGGAAGAGTCTAGGACGTGTGGAGCGTTGTCCAGGCTGTTTTAGGGAAGAGGGAAGAGTCTAGGACGTGTGGAGCGTTGTCCAGGCTGTTTTAGGGAAGAGGGAAGAGTCTAGGACGTGTGGAGCGTTGTCCAGGCTGTTTTAGGGAAGAGGGAAGAGTCTAGGACGTGTGGAGCGTTGTCCAGGCTGTTTTAGGGAAGAGGGAAGAGTCTAGGACGTGTGGAGCGTTGTCCAGGCTGTTTTAGGGAAGAGGGAAGAGTCTAGGACGTGTGGAGCGTTGTCCAGGCTGTTTTAGGGAAGAGGGAAGAGTCTAGGACGTGTGGAGCGTTGTCCAGGCTGTTTTAGGGAAAAGGGAAGAGTCTAGGACGTGTGGAGCGTTGTCCAGGCTGTTTTAGGGAAGAGGGAAGAGTCTAGGACGTGTGGAGCGTTGTCCAGGCTGTTTTAGGGAAGAGGGAAGAGTCTAGGACGTGTGGAGCGTTGTCCAGGCTGTTTTAGGGAAGAGGGAAGAGTCTAGGACGTGTGGAGCGTTGTCCAGGCTGTTTTAGGGAAGAGGGAAGAGTCTAGGACGTGTGGAGCGTTGTCCAGGCTGTTTTAGGGAAGAGGGAAGAGTCTAGGACGTGTGGAGCGTTGTCCAGGCTGTTTTAGGGAAGAGGGAAGAGTCTAGGACGTGTGGAGCGTTGTCCAGGCTGTTTTAGGGAAGAGGGAAGAGTCTAGGACGTGTGGAGCGTTGTCCAGGCTGTTTTAGGGAAGAGGGAAGAGTCTAGGACGTGTGGAGCGTTGTCCAGGCTGTTTTAGGGAAGAGGGAAGAGTCTAGGACGTGAGGAGTGTTCTCCAGGCTATGTTCTCGTTTTCAACTTCAGGGGTTTGACAGTTTTTTGGGTCACAATGTGTCTCCTAGTGTCCCTGCCTGCGTGCGTGCGTGCGTGCGTGCAGGCAGGGACACTAGGAGACACATAGTGTGTGTGCGTGCGTGCATGGCTGTGTGTGTGCTGCTCATTTAGATTTCTGTTGTATTTCTGTGCTTGTGTGTGTGTGTGTGTGTGTGTGTGTGTGTGTGTGTGTGTCCACTGTATGGGGTTAGGGTATTTGCGGCGCCGTGGTAACGGCCCCAGGCCATAACAGACCATAATATGTCACACTGCTGATTAATGGTTGGCCAAATGTATGTCAGAGTGTAACCGTGGGATACCAAGAAGCAGCACAGGGATTGGTCGATGTTAACAGAGGTTAAGAAACACAGAGAAAGTGAGAGAGACAGATTTTACAGATATTAGACACGGCTGCTAAAGATCACTGCTACTGTTACTGCTGTTGCTAAACATTTAGGCCTCATACACACATGCAGAACGTTCACAGAATGTTCTGTGTCTTGTCTGTGTTTAATGGCCGCCCACAATGCTTTTTCCAATGGGTGTCACATAGATTGACCAAACATTTGTGTTTGATGGCTGTGTTCTGCCCATCAAACACAAGGGAGTTGCAGACTCCCAGGAACGCGCCCCGGGGGCCGGGCCAGTTCCGGCGTGCCGCCCCGCGTCCGAAACGGTTGAGAAGTGACAGTTACTCTGTGCCGGTCCCTCTACTGTACCCTCTACTGTACTGTACTGTACTGTACTGTACTGTACTGTACTGTACTGTACTGTACTGTACTGTACTGTACTGTACTGTACTGTACTGTCTGGCACACCCGAAATCATCATATATACAGTTAATATGTGCGATTGTGCGTGTGTGTTTGTGTGTGTGTTAGGTTGCGCACAGGTGGTGAAAAACAACCATGCTGTTTTCGTGCTCATACCCAGCCAGGCACCCACCCACCCACACACATAGCTCCGTAAGGGAGTGGTTGCACCACTCAAAAACGTTCACTCTGAAAGAATATAAATTTATATATACAAGCTTGTAGCGCGGCACTCTCCGCACTATGAGCTTGTAGATCTGCTATTTTTCAATAGCTAAAGTATAATATAATGGCGGTTTCAGTCCTGAATGGGTTGACCCATTCAAATCTGTTTTGTTTTTTCGTTTTTGGCTATGGAAAAATAGCAGATGTACAAGCTCACAGTCACAGCGCATCACTATTTCATCTGCTATTCATCTGTTTTAACAAAGCAAAAACAACACAAATATATCACTTAAACTACCCTTGATTCTGTTTTGTAGACAATCTTTCACTTTGATGAGAAAGAAACATTTAATAAAATCTAAAATAAATAAAAGTGAATATTCCCAGAAGAATGTTTAGAATACGTCTGATGAAATCAAACCGGTTCAATTCTAATCTCTAATGTTGGAACATTCTATTGTACTGATAATCTCTGGATTAAGACGCAAACACAAGGGTGAGAAAAAGATTGGGAACAATAAAAAGGAGAAGAAAGTAAGAGAACAATAGAGGAGATCTGAGCTGTCTTAACAATACATTGAATACAATACAATACAATACAATAAAATTGTATTCGTGCGTACGTGCGCGTGTGTGTGTGTGTGTGCGTGCGTGCGTGCATATGTGTGTGTCCATCTGTTGAGACAGAAGATTATTTAGAATTTTAATCAAAATTCACCTACATATCTGTCTGTCTGTCAGACAGACAGACAGACAGACAGACAGACAGACACTGGAAAGCATGATCTAGTTAAACATGGGAAACATTTATTTGTGTGTTATTGTTTCAAAACAATTGACTCACTCCTTCACTGGTGAAGGAACATGATAATTATGATGAACTCAAACTAAAATGTAAATATTGAAGGTCCTACAGTATATATTTGTTTATTTAATAATTGCTCAATTCAATGTATGTGGAGTGAATGCAACATCATAAATGTGGATATAGTATATGAATATATAATAAATGTATATTTTTCCAAAGATGTATTTTGAGACAATGCAGACAAGAGACAAGTGTTTCAAGACATCTCCTTTTGCTTAGTATTTAGAGTCACGTAAGTCTATAAACTGTATAATCTATGCAAATGATGTCCCGCTTTTTATGCAAATTACATCAGATTTTATATGTAAATGACCGTATATCTCATTTCATGGCTCTGCTTCTCTATGTTAATATGAATTGAAAACAATAACGAAATGTTCCTGTTTGTGCTCATACTGTAAAAGAGCCCTTCTCAACCTGTGGTCCGGGGGCCGTCGGTGGGCCGTCGGGGTGTTGCAGTTTGGCCCCCAAAATATTGGCAATACATTAAGATTTTAATCATAAAATAATGTTAATGTATAAAAAAAATAAGGTTAATTCCATTGATCCATGTCAGAACACAGTCATCATTACAATGAACCCATTTTGGGCGGGAACCCCTGTTGGTGTTTTAAACATTATGTTATAATTTAGCTGTTAAAAAATAGCAGATCTATAAGCTCATAGCGCACCACCGAGTGGCGTGCTATGAGCTTGTAGGTCTGCTATTTTTGAAAAATTGTGAAAATGTGTGCCCTCATCCAGAAAAGGTTGAGAACCACTACTTTACATCATCACAGACAAGACAGACAGACAGACAGACAGACAGACAGACAGACAGACAGACAGACAGACAGACAGACAGACAGACAGACAGACAGACAGACAGACAGACAGACAGACAGACAGACAGACAGACAGACATATACGAAGAGAGATGTAGACAGTGACAGCTATAGTAGATGACGTGTGCGCGTGCGCTGTGTGTGTGTGTGTGTGTGTGTGTGTGTGTGTGTGTGTGTGTCTGTGTGTGTGTGTGTGTGTGTGAGATGACAGATTAGGGCAGACAGGACACACGGACACTCTCACACGTCCGATGGCCTTTTTACGTCTGTTTCTCACACACACACACACGCGCACACACACACACACACACACACACACACACACACACACACACACACACACACACACACACACACACACACACACACACACACACACATCCTGCATAAACCGTGTTTTGACTTCAAATCAAATATTTTAACTGTGTTTTCCTGTGTGACACAAAGGACAATGTTTGTGTCTGACCCCAGATCAGTTCTGTGTCACCACAAACACACTTTTAAGACAAAATGTCAACGGGCTGCAAGAGTTCATTTTGCTGATAAAAGTAATAGGTCTACATTATATAAATAAAAATAAACATTGATAATCAGCCAAAGAAACGCATACCGTGTATGTCCAAAAGTGTTACTTCTCAGGAAATGCAAATAATAAAAAAACCTGTGTTCACACCAAACACGATAACTATAAGCTTGTAGATCTGCTACTTTTGCTACCTTGCAATATCTTTTGGATCAATGAAAGCGTTCACACTGACAGCCATTCAAAAGCCATCTGGGACGCAAACTTGACACCCAGGCAGAAAGTTTCTTTGATGAGGACAGGCTAGCTTTCATTACCCATACTTACTTAATCCTCTTCGTGCTGGATAGCACATAAGGTCTTCATTACCTCACCTCTGTGTAATTAATAATTAGAGTCATGGTTATCCATGCAGTGTCTACTATTGAATGTGTCTTTCAGCCTCAGCGTGTGGGCTCTGACACAGCTGGACCGCTCAGTGTGTGTTTGGTGCTACCGTTTACAGAATGCACTGTACGTCAGTGTGGATGCTCACATATTAATTACTGTTGTAGTTATTATCGTGTTCACTGTGAACGGCACTTTCCTACGGATCCGACGGCATTCCATTGCATGACTGGAGGTGTGAAATTCCTGCTTTTGTCTCCACCGTTGCCTCCGTGTCTGTTGTCTTTCCGCTAATAGAAATCATCCTCCGTCATTCGTGAGTGATATTGTGGTTAAACATTTTTTTTTCCAAGGGAGTAATATTGTAACGCTAAACTCTGGAACACATTGTTTTCCACAAGCATAACCGACGTTCATTCAGTCTGCTAATTCTGGTACTTACTGTACTACTCAGAGGAATGAACGTGCGTCCACTTTTTGTGCAATATTTTCACATTAGCATATTGACATTTAAATGAATGACTTGATTGCAATCTTTGATCGAGTCATTTTCACCCAAATTGTTTCTGCTGATCTCAAGAAGCAGTCTCAATCTTGTCGTGCCACAAATGTGACGTTTATATTTAAAATAAACACAATCTATTTCATCAGGTCGTAAATGTACCAGACAGTTAACAACTGAACCTCTACGTAGCCTACATAGACATCAAACTGTGGAAAATAGCTATACTACAAGGCTGCAGATCTGTTATTTTAGCTAAACTCGGTCTGTGAAGCGCGAAAAGGGACAACACGTCAGTGAACGATAGATCGTCTTGTCTCCTCATCTCTCCTCTCATCATCTCTCCTCTCCTCTCTTGTCCTTGCCACGAGGACCAGTTGCCCAAGGGGAAATAAGTGGGAGTAGAGACGAGGGTGTGTGTGTGTGTGTGTGTGTGTGTGTGTGTGTGTGTGTGTGTGTGTGTGTGTGTGTGTTGTGTGTGTAGTACCAGGCAGTGGCAGGGGTTTGAAGTGGGCAATTATTAATAATTAGCATACTATTGTAATACTGCCTTTAAGATGTGCCTGATAGATAGAAAAGCATGATAACTCTCTCTCTCTCTCTCTCTCTCTCTCTCTCTCTCTCTCTCTCTCTCTCCGCTCCCTCCCAGAGGCACTAGGGTGGATGTTGTATAATTCATCAGTAGCCAGAGGCGAGTTAGCTAGCCGTGCTAATGCTAACGCCATTAACTCTCAATTAATGTTTATTCTACTGATCACTCAGCTGCTGGGAGAATTCACACGCACGCACACACAAAGCCACACACATGCACGCACACACACACACACACACACGCACACATGCACACATGCACACACACACACGCGCGCACGCATGCACACATGCACGCACACACGCACACATGTGTGCACGCACTCACACACGCACAAGCACACAGTTCCAGATATATTCAGATTATTCCACATAACTTTTATGTCCTTGAGAGAGATAAATGTGTTATAGCTGTCTCCTCTACGGCAGCGGTTCTCAACATTTAAGGCTGGCAACAGCCCCCCCCCCCCTCTTGGCCGTGGTTTGCGACCCCAACATGCATGCACTGTTTTATTGTTCTACGTCCACCACAGCGTTCCATTCCCTGTCCGCACTCAGTGGAGTTTCCATGTTGTCATGTGATATATTTTCTTAAACTTTCACAGAGCAAATTTGTGGCATGGGAAGAGTAAATCCCCATGTCTATGTGCAGTCTGGAGCACAGAGCCTATTGTATTACCAGTATATGGCTGCGTTTTAACTGAAATATTACGATAGAAAACAGATTTAATATAAATAAATATATTCAGATTTGAGCACATTCAGAAAAGCATCTGGCAACCCATGCAAATTATTTGGCGACGCTTCTGGGTGTCGCGACCCCCAGGTCGAGAACCACTGCTAAAGTTGCACACGCATGCACACACGCATGCATTGCATGCACGCACACACGCACACACACTCAGGAGGTAGAGCTGCCACCTGGGAATCGGAAGGTTGCTGGTCCAATCCCCTGCTCCTCCTGACGTGACCTTGATCAAGAGGTTGTTGCCTTGAATAGTTTCCTCTGCCGT
>NC_139712.1:35564807-35567307 GCF_964188405.1 Protomyctophum parallelum | reverse complement strand
GAGAGAGAGAGGGAGAGAAGGGGAGAGAGAGAGAGAGAGGCAGTACTCCTGTGGGTTTCAGGGTGTGTTAATATTTCTAATAGGTCTGTTATCAGCTCTCTGCCAGGCGTAAACACACACACACACACACACAAACACACAAACACACGCACGCACGCACGCATGCACGCAAGCACGCACACACACACACGCACGCACACACTCATGTGCACACGCACGCACACAACCACTCCCCCATCTCCACTCTTTCATGTGTCTCTGCGTGAGAACTCCCACAATGCACTTCTCTGCCGTCAAAGAGAGCTGGAGGTCACACAGTGACTTTCTGCTGTGTGACAAACTACAAACCACTGTAATAAGTGTGTGTGTGTGTGTGTGTGTGTGTGTGTGTGTGCATGCGTGTGCGTGTGTGCACGCGCCCGCGCTCAGCATTTCTCAGTGCCATTCCAGAGAGTGTGACACAAACATTGTGAGGACAATTTTCCTGGTCCTCAAAAGATAACAAAAATCAGACCAGTCTGTACTGTACTGTACTGTACTGTACTGTACTGTACTGTACTGTACTGTACTGTACTGTACTGTACTGTACTGTACTGTACTGTACTGTACTGTACTGTACTGTACTAGCTCAACTCCCTGACCTGTGCGTGCGTGCGTGCGTGCATGCGCGTGTGACACTTGGTGGTCAACATGTTATGATGCAGAGAGTTGAACCCAATTATGCAGAGTAACCACAGACAAGAATATCCGTTTAAGGATTTAATCAAAAATAGGAGGCAAACATCTTACACTGAAGTTGAACGCAGGAAAATCAGGAATACATCTTACTTCAGTAGAACACAGGAATCAGGAATGGCGGAATGACAATAAGTCAACAGAGGCGAGAACATGCATCGGCAACAACAAACTATGAACTGACACTGAAGTTTGCAATGAGTCCAGTCTTATAGGGGGAGGGTTGATTGACGAATTGTTCACAGGTGGAATGACGAGGGAGTTGGAGACAGGTGAGTGAATGGGACTGCAGAGTGGAAGGGGAAGTGGGAGTGGCCAGGGCTGAGACATGGTCTGTGGAGTGACAGATCATGACACAACAAATGCTATTTCTATTACTCAGACATACAGACGGTACTCGGACGGACACAGTGACACATACATTGCTGTCTGTAGGAGTGGCTAGCACCACTCAAAAAAGATTTGGGGAGTTATGTCCAGTAATGCTCTTCTTTTTTTTTAATAAAATATATTTTTTATCCCACAATTTTGTAACCCATTTTTCACCCCTGTGTCAATCATCTAATGTGATCCTGGGCTCTACACACCCTCCACCAACCTGGGGAGAGCAACGGACTTAACTCATGCTTCCTTCATGCTTGAGTGTCCAAGTTGCTCCTTTACACCTGACAGGGGGGAGTTTCCCTGGTTGGACGTAGCGCGTGGAAGGAACACGTTATTCCAACCAGTTCCTTTCCCCTCCATCAGGCACCCCGGCTGGCCAGGGGGAGGCAGTTTTTTGTAATTCTCTTCTAACTAATGCTTTTCTTTGGAAAGGGAGGTGATGTAACAAAAATTCAGACGTCATCTGTTTCTGAACTATTCTCTTTTTCTCGGAAGTAGTGCACCTCCAGATGTTCAGACTCTTTCCGAAATCTATAGTTCAAAAAAGCTTGTCCAAAGTGAGAGATTTTCCAACGTCAGAAAGAGCATGTATCGTCCTTTTGACCGAAAGTAGAAGACAGTGTCGCTGTTATTTTCAGCTTTAGGGTTATACGTTTAAAAAATGGCGCAAAGCTGCATTCAATGTGTTTTGTTAGAATAAGCCAGGGGACGGGGAGAGGGGGGTGTCATTTCACCGTGACTCCAGGGGCCCAGGGCTGTCAGATGATCTATCGACGACCACACAGCGTTACACAGTCACTCACGACAGAAAACCATTCAAAGCATTATCTCTCAGGGCGCTACAAATCTATCCACACATCCTGCAAGTTCACTTAAGAAGTAAAACTAGTGTTGACTAATCATTACTAAGTATACTGTAGCTCTTATTTTGAACAGGAACAGGAAGTCTGTTTCGGTTGTAGCCTACTTCCACGACAGAGTTGTGTTTCAGATTATGATGCCGGGGAGGGAGGGACTGACAGACTGTAAACATGTGGTGGTGGATTAAACACATGCTTTTAGCCAAAGTTTATATATTTACCATATGAAAGCCATGTGCTGCACATCTTTGACTTAAACAATGTACACTACATAATTTGGAATATACGTTAAACAAGTGGAACCTCTACGGCGAGTAATTAATTAATTGTAAAAGTATCACGCTGGTAAAATCAGCAGCAGCAGCTGCCCAACACATTACCAGGTAAGCAGGCAGGCAGGCTACAGTACAGTACTGTATTGTTAATCACTGTCACTGCCTGCAAGGATGTACTTGGAACTGTTGGCCGCCGTGACATATAACATTTTAGTTAAGAAGTGGGTCCACCGTGCACTGTAGTGC
>NC_139712.1:35544807-35554807 GCF_964188405.1 Protomyctophum parallelum | reverse complement strand
TTGGCATTTGCTAGGCGTGTATGTGCGGAATTACCAATCTGTGCTATTTCACCGTGTCTGGGTGAGATGGTGCTCATGGTTATAACTCTATGGTAAAAAGCGTGTATAAAAAGCTCTCTCCACACGTTCACAACCCCCTTGTTGCTCAGCATCCAAATGGAAGCGGTCACAGTCGCACTGTGAACATTCCAGTAAGCTTAAGGACCACTCTGAAAGACGAGCTCCAAGAAACGATTGGAGGCAGCGAGAGAGAAAACAATAGGCAATGCACTGAGTCCACCGCCAAGGTGGAGTGCATTGCCTCTCAGGTTGTGAATGTCTTGAGGGAGCACTTTGATTTTACAATAAACCACCTGATGCTGCTCTGAACAAATAAGAAGCAGAATACAAATGAGTTGTCTCGGTATACAGCTTTGTTTTCTTGGTGTGTCCAATACTCCCTGTGGGCATTCCACTTTATACAGTTATTTATGGACGTTAGTTTTGTGATGTGTGTGGATTCCTAGAATCCAGGAAGAGTTCAATATTTATTTTCCCTATAGGCCTGTATAGTGTGTGTGTGTGTGTGTGTGTGTGTGTGTGTGTGTGTGTGTGTGTGTGTGTGTGTGTGTGTGTGTGTGTGCGTGTGTGTGCGTGCACGTGCGTGCGCCTGCGTTCTTGTGTGTGTAATTAATATATTGTATTTCAGCGTATTTTTGGGGTTCTACTGCGCAAATGTATTAAATATATGATTGGGGGTGTAAATGTATTACACATATTATTACTATTGTATTTCAGGGTATTGGGGGTCGCCAAGCGTTTGTCAGAGAGACCAAGGCGGTGAACTCTCGACGCTACGTTGCCAGTTTTGACGTTGAAAACACGACGAAGGGAGACTCCGGTCGCTATCGATGTCTCGCCCAATCAGAGCAGGGTGTGGGCGTGTCCTCATACGCCGAGCTCACTGTCAAACGTGAGTATACTGCATTCTGATTGGTCCATCTACTCTGTGGATTATATTTAGAATATTAATAGTGTTATGATGAGGAATATTTTATTAGAAGAACAATACACTATTGCATGTTTAGGCCAGGAGGAGAGGAGAGGAGAGGAGAGGACTTTGGTTTTCTCAGATGTTGGTGTCATTATAGTTTAGATCAATACTCTAATAGAGGTGACATCTCTCTCTCTCTCTCTGTGTGTGTGTGTGTGTGTGTGTGTGTGTGTGTGTGTGTGTGTGTGTGTGTGTGTGTGTGTGTGTGTGTGTGGATCAATAGCTTGTCTGATGTCTCTGTTTCAGGCAAACAACAGGGATGCACACACACACACACACACACACACACACACACACACACACACACACACACACACAGATCAGTTGTCGTGGCCACCTGACCTGACAGATATCCCACAATCCCCGGCACTTACGTAAACTCCTGATTGAACTGTCAATCAAACAGTGCTTTGTGCATGCATGCGTGTGTGTGTGTGTGTGTGTGTGTGTGTGTGTGTGTGTGTGTGTGTGTGTGTGTGTGTGTGTGTGTGTGTGTGTGTGTGTGTGTGTGTGTGTGTGTGTGTGTGTGCGTGCATGCATGCGTAAAAGAGCAAAAGAAAGTGAGATAGTTAAACCTTTATTGATCCCTTGAGAGAGAGAGAGAGAGAGAGAGAGAGACAGACACAGAGAGAGAGAGAGACAGAGAGAGAGAGAGAGAGAGAGAGAGAGAGAGAGAGAGGGAGGAGTGACAGACAGACAGACAGACGGACGGACGGTTTGCTTTGCGTGGCATTGCGTTGCATTGCATTGTGTTGCGTTTGTGGCGTCCATTTTAGATGCTAAATATAATAATAATAATATTAATAATAATATTTAGCGTCAATGCTACCGAGCTAAAATGAGGCCATTCTTGCTCTAGAAAATGCCAATGTTCCAATCGGGATCACTGGATAATCAGAAAAGACCTCTGAACATCACGCATTTTGTCAAAACCATGGAGAGCTCCGTAGATTTAGAGTTATTCATCTTTTTAGTCCAGCTGTATTCAAGAAGTGAACAGCAGCGCGAAACCGGTCAGGATCACTGAAGAAGGAAAGGCCAAGCAAAAATAAAAATAAAGAAAAGGGTTTCTTTTAATATTTTCTTTACAAAAGGAACACAGTGTTTAACATTTCAGCGAATATTATAGTTACAACCTGTGGTTGACACAACATCTATTCAGGTTGTTAATTAATGGCGTTAATTTGTGCTCTTTAATGATGCACACGTACAGCAGTAGATGCCGTGACATTTAATTTTTCCCAGGGTTCACGGCAGCCTCCGTTCCAATCTGCACAATGACTAAATGTGAGGTTCTCTGTAGCTGCCTCTGGCCCTTGAAATAATGTCTAGTTGCCACCTCCTCCTCCACCTCCCTCCATAACCTCAAGGTCCTCTTAAGGAGGGGAACAATCTGCTGGTTCATCCCGGGTTTATTGTGAGAGAAGTAGTGAACCCTCTTTGAGGACACGCACACCTCCTCTCAGTACCTGAATCTGTGACGGCCTGGCATAGACCGCCTTTATATCATCATCACCATGTGCCCTGGAGTCCCAGACAGACCCTGTCCACACCTACAGTACACACGTTTAAAACGTCTGTAAAATACAATATATCCTGTATGTTATATGGATAAGTGTCTTTCCCCCAAGGAGAGTAGGCTTTCAACACATTATAACCGTCTTTGCAACAAAAGTGTATACTTTATTTTTGACTAAATGTCAAGAGACTGTGCTACCGGCAATATGAAACAAATGTCAGAAGAGTCACATCTAACTATAAATCACTCTGTCTGTGTGTCAGACCCTCTTCAGACACAGGCAGACAGGCAGATACAGAGATCACCATGTGGGACACAGACAGACAGTTAAAACAGGTGCTATATGACAACATCGTTCGACGGGCACATACAGGTCTAGTAGTGTTATGGACACTAAGTGTTAAGAACTCCTAACGCTATGGACCAGAACTAGTGTACTTCTTCATCTGCCCACTGTTGCTGGTGGCCGACGGCTGCCTTCTAATTAGTCCTACTTGACAAAAAGTATTGGCATCTAGCTTACAGTGCCAAAGTAAAAGTACTAAACTTTAAGGTAGCAGCTGTTAATCAATGATTACTATCACTATAGAGCACCAAAGTCGGACGTCAATCGCTAGAGGGAGCTAGGTCCACGGGTTTGTTTACTTTTTTATTCGTGTTGTAGCCTAATCCCCATAGGGGATCTTAGATCACCTCTTATATGAACTGTGTTTGGGGATTATGGGGATGGGGATTTTGAGTGATACACTGGCTGACTGACTGACTGACTGACTGACTGACTGACGGGAAATGCCCAATTCCATAGTTATTCCATAGTTAACAATAAATACACATAGTCATTTGTAGAAGCAACTATAGCACAGCTTATTGTTGTTATTGTTGTTGTTTATTTGTGTTCAGAGCCCCCCTCCCCCATCGCTCCTCCACAACTGGTTGCTGTTGGCGCCACCTACATGTGGATCGAACTCAACGCTAACTCCATCAACGGAGACGGACCCATCAGAGAGAAAGAGGTACACGAGTGTGTGTGTGTGTGTGTGTGTGTGTGTGTGTGTGTGTGTGTGTGTGTGTGTGTCTGTGTGTGTGTGTGTGTGTGTGTGTGTGTGTGTGTGTGTGTGTGTGTGTGTGTGTGCGCGCACAGCCGTGCATGCATCGTGTTTGTGTGTACAACCTGATGTTGTATAATACTGCAGTTGTGTAATTTTGTGATACTGTGAATTGTTACAGGTGGAATATCGGACAACATCTGGCATCTTGATAGACACTACACCAGTGGATAAATCTCACGTTAATAATAATATTTTGTGATCATTGTACAGGTGGAGTATCGGACATCGTCAGGCATGTTGATAGACACCACGCCAGTGGATAAATCTCACGTTAATAATAATATTTTGTGATCATTGTACAGGTGGAGTATCGGACATCGTCAGGCATGTTGATAGACACCACGCCAGTGGATAAATCTCAGCTGAAGATCGGTCATCTGGACCCAGATACTGAATACTACATCAGTGTTCTGTTGACCAGACCCCTGGAGGGAGGAACGGGAAACCCCGGGCCACCTCTCAATGCCAGGACCAAATGTGCTGGTAAGTCTGTCTGTCTGTCTGTCAGTCCGTCCGTCTGTCCGTCCGTCCGTCCGTCCGTGGATTCTATGGATGTGATTGGATCATATGGGATCTTATAAGATGCTATATGGATAAGATTTGATACTATTGATGCGATTGGATGCTATGTGTATGAATAGATGCTATGGATGGACATGATGATTGGATTCTAATGGATAAGATTGGATACCATGGGGGGGGGGACGATCTCATGGTTTGATAGTTCCCAGAGTTGCTTAATTAAAGGAGGGGAAGTTTGAAAGAGCTTAATTTTTGATGTAAAATGTTTACTGAATCTCCTTGAAGTGAATTGTGCTGAGCAGGAAGCTCACACACTAATTGTTGTCCTCGTTATCTAGTGATTAGTCTAATTGAAGCCTGATTGATTGGTTGCTGTCACGATGGAGCGTGTGTGCGTGCGTGCATGCATGCGTGTAGAGGGGAGAGGAGGGGGAGTGCAGTAATTCAGTTACTTAATCCTAGAACATACATGGGGCAACTGGCGGCCCGGGGGCCACATGCGGCCCCCACCTTCACTTACAGGTTAATATATCGGTATACTGATATATTTTTCATTTCAGCTGTTACAATTCCAATCATGTAAACATGACCCGCTTTAATTACTTCAGTCTAAATTAGTAGCTTAATGAGTATAGTATTGAAAGGTTATTGTCTTTTTGATGTCCAATGTATTTTTTACCTAATTTCATTAGTTAAAAACAATACTTTTCTAGATTCCAAATCAAAAATAGCAAAAGATAATTCAGGATTTAAATTCAAATATAGCAAAAATAGACGATCTACAAGCTCAAAACCCCTAAAATCTTATGATATTTAGTCAACTAAAACTAGAACAACACTAAAACATTCCGGGTGACTAAAATGTGTCTGAAAGTAAATTAAAACTATTCAAGTGACAATATGACTAAAACTCAAGCTGCCTCACGCTACAGAAACAGGAGTGCTCCATTTCCGTCACCGCTAAACCCCTTATCCCTATAGCAAAACATTTTTCAATAGTTAAAATGGCCAGTCTTCAAAAAAAACTGAACTGCAGTCTTGGTGTGTGCGAACCACTACTGTTATTTATGTGATATTTTGAACGGGTAAACGCACCTTAAGTCAGAGCGTGGTGGTCACATGAAGAGCAGTCTACACGCTCACAACGTGTCAATGTAGATTGGCTAGTTGAACTATTATGTTTTTCAAAATAGTAAAAAGGCAAGGAAGTTTAGGGATTAAGGGGTTTAGCGGTGATGAAAATGGAGCCCATGGGCTCCGGCCCCTGTATGGCCCACATGGCTCGACATGGCTTACTACACTACTGTGTGCTGTGGCCATTAGGGGGTTAATAGAGTCATTAGCATGATGATGGTGCTGTGCCCATTAGGTGGTTAATGACAAACACATTAACATGCATGTTAGCTTGATTACTGCATCTGCCTTACACGTGTGTGTGTGTGTGTGTGTGTGTGTGTGTGTGTGTGTGTGTGTGTGTGTGTGTGTGTGTGTGTGTGATAGAGAGTAGACAGAGAGAGAGAGATATAGAGAGAGAGAGGGAGCATTGTGTAGGGAACTCTAGAGAATATGAACAAGTGACAGGTAATTAATACTCTAAAGGTGGTTGCACATTGGACGTGTTTTTCGGAAAACCACTGGAGAAACGACGCTAGAATTCCGAAAATGCGCTCAGTGTGCACACTGTGCAGGGACCTTTACTGTCTCTCTCTGCTTCTTAGTTGTTCTCTCTCTCTCTCTCTCTCTCTCTCTCTCTCTCTCTCTCTGGGGTTCAAACAGTGATTATTAAATTACAGAGATCAGCGGGAGGGGGGAGGGGGGGGGCGACGACTACACTACTACAGACATGCAGCTCCTGCTCCTCGGTCACTAGATCATGAATATATAATGAATATGAAACTGTTTGCGCAAAAAGAACAGGAAACTGAAAAAGAACATGAGGAGAGGAAGGAGAGGAGAGGAGAGAGGATGGAATGATGAGGACGCGGACAAGAACAGGCATGTAGTGGAGAGGAGAGAGAGAGAGAGAGAGAGAGTGCGTGCGTGTGTTTGGCATACCTTCCACTCAGCCTGTCTTGACATGTCAACACATCCGACCCCCCCCCACACACACAAGAGTGTAACAGGGTATAGTGACCTGTGTTTAGTGTGCGTGCGTGCGTGCGTGCACGCGCGCGCCATAAACACCTACATGCTGTCTGTTTGTCTGTGTCAGAGCTCTACTGCCCCCTGGAGAGAGAGAGAGAGGGGGGGGGGTGAATGGATGATGGATTATTGTCATTACATTTTATTATTGCATCATCATTGCTTATGTCATCAGTAAGAAGGTGTCAGTCTATATAAAAATTAAAATCACACTCATATGAAGTGAGGGGCGATGATGATAATAGTGTTTTCACAGCTCTTGGAAAAGAAGCAGTTTTTCAGTGTCACAACACTGGTTGACTGTCAGGGAAATACGACATTTGTTTACTAAAGGACACCTTTTTCTTAGATTTTAACAAAATATTTTGTGTCCTTTATGATCGGGAGCAATGATATATACCTATAATATAGTACAATTATATAATAGGCTTCTGGTTTCAAAACCTTCTGCTGTTTCTGTAGCAATTTCTTTTTTTTATGATTTGTTTTAGGCTTTTGTGCCATTATTAACATGTAGAGACATGCAGCAAAGGTCGTCATGAACGTCGAACATGCGACACTCCACCAGGCCAAAGCCTATATATGTGGCATGATGTGCCTGAACCACTTGGCCAGCAGCGGGCGCCCCTGTAGCTATTTCTGCGTGTTTCCAGGTTTCTGGGAGAAAATAAATGTTTGCCGTGCACCATTCGTTACGATTTTACCTACATGCGTTTCAATTTCTGCAACGTGACGTAGGCACGTCTAATTAAAACCCATTTTGGGCGGGAACCCCTTTTGGTGTTAGCATTATGCTATGCTTTAGCTATTGAAAAATAGCAGATCTACAAGCTCATAGCACGCCACCGAGTAGCGCGCTAAGAGCTTGTAGGTCTAACGACTGACATAGAAACATAGCTTTTTCAGAAAACTGTCAGGATTTAGAAGACATTTTTAGAATCTGATCTCAGGTCAGAATGGGTTAATATTCATTGCTTTGAGTTTGTTTCGTATGGATTTGTATAGCGTGGTTTCCCTTCCCGGGGCGTGTGTTGACTGTCAAGTCACACTCCTCTGAGCAGAGCGTTCACTTCCGTCTTTGCAATACTAGCTCTTCTTCTCGTCTCCAATCCAAAGTACAAACAGACATTTCTCACCACTAAAAGTGTGTGTGTGTGTGTGTGTGTGTGTGTGTGTGTGTGTGTGTGTGTGTGTGTGTGTGTGTGTGTGTGTGTGTGTGTGTGTGTGTGTGTGTGTGTGCGTGTGTGTGTGTGTGCGTGTGCTTGTGCTTGTGTGTCAGTGACACACACGGCTTAAAGCAGTGTGTGACATTGTCAGATGGTGAAGGACAAGCCACACGGAGACTGTAATACTTAAAGACAACTATAGCTTTGATCTGAGAGAGAGAGAGAGAGAGAGAGAGAGAGAGAGAGAGAGAGAGAGAGAGAGAGAGAGAGAGAGAGAGAGAGAGAGAGAGAGAGAGATACAGATACAGAGAGAGATACAGAGAGAGAGAGAGAGAGATACAGAGAGAGAGATACAGATACAGAGAGAGATACAGAGAGAGAGAGAGATACAGAGAGAGAGAGATACAGATACACAGAGAGAGAGAGAGACAGAGAGAGATACAGAGAGAGAGATACAGATACAGAGAGAGAGATACAGATACAGAGAGAGAGAGAGAGAGAGAGATACAGAGAGAGAGATACAGATACAGCGACCGTTAATCAGGGTCAATCAGGTTCAATCGGGGGCACAAGTGTAAGGCGGTCAACATGAGACAGAAAAGGCTGCCATGTTTTACTGAATTTGGAGATTGAGCCACGCAATGTATATTTAATTTTTTCAAATTCTAAAAAATACAGTATGTCAGATATCCAACGGGAATGTGAAGGGGGGTATGTTTTTTTCCAATGCATGAGAATAAGACGTCTTGCCAGAAGCGTCACAAAAGCGACAAGGTCAGATTGATATTTAGGCAGGGGGATAGTATCAGGAAGGACGCCAAATAGGGAAATAATAGGGGATGGCTCTATGGGAAACTGTAACTGTGTAACACATCTGAAATAGTATCAAATATAGCTGACCAAAAAGACTGTAACGCTGGACAGGTCCAAAACATATGAAGAAGATTAGCTGGAGCCTGGTGGCATCTATCGCACGTTGGATCAACACTATCATAAATCCTGGCTAACCGAACCTTGGTCCAGTACACCCGGTGGAGAAATTTACATTGCAACACCCCATGTTTAGCACATATTGATGAAGAATGAACACGACCCATAATGGCCTCCCAGGTTTCATCAGAAATTTCTTCCTCCAGGTCCTGGGCCCAAATATTCTTATCGGCAGTGGTTGAGGGTAAATGAAGGTCAAATAATGAGGTATAGAGTGACGATATCTTTCCCTTAAGACTAAGAGGAGCTGACGCTATAATTATGTCTATAGGTGAATTAGGTGGAATAGTCGGGAAACTAGTACATTTTTGGCGAACAAAATCACGGACTTGCAAGTAATTGTACATCATTTTGACACTTTCTCTGGCAATGCGACCTTAGGTTCTCTCATATAAATAAAGCTCAATTGAACCTAAAGAAAGAGAGAGAGTCAGAGTCAGTGAGAAAGACAGACAGGAGACAGACATACAGACAGAGAGACAGAGCTGTAGTGTATTGTATGTGTGCCTGTAGGTGTTGTGTTGTATTTCATAACTAACAATATGTTACCATGACAACCTCTGTCTGTAACACGCACGCACGCACGCACGCACAAAAGTGACATATTGTATGTGGCAACATGTCGTCTGATAACACAACTCTTCTGCTTGTTATTTATTTAGTAATTATGAATTATGTAGCTGTGTGTGTGTGTGTGTGTGTGTGTGTGTGTGTGTGTGTGTGTGTGTGTGTGTGTGTGTGTTGAATAAAACATCAGCTGTCCATCATTCAGGCTTCAGGAGTTAAATCGCCACAGGGTGACACTGTGTGTGTGTGTGTGTGTGTGTGTGTGTGTGTGTGTGTGTGTGTGTGTGTGTGTGTGTGTGTGTGTGTGTGTGTGTGTGTGTGTGTGCGCGTGTGTGTGTGCGTGCGTATGTGAGCGCTCGCCATCCACGTGTGAGCTTGTGTGTGTGTGTGTGTGTGTCATCACATTGAATTTAAAAATGTAATACCGTTAATTATTGTTGATTACATGGCTCTGCTGAAGGTTCCATTTCAGCTGGATATATTATAATGATATAGGCAAGGACTGTCAAAATAATGTATTTTTAATCTGATTAGTTATAAATTAATTAATCTCTGTTTTGTGGTGAAATATGCCCATTATCTGTTCATGAATAGAACGAGATACATGGATATATTGTAAAAAAGAGCTTTAGGAGTGTGTGGGTGGGTGTGTGCGTACGTGCAACCGTGCGTACGTACATGTGTGGGTGTGTGCGTGCGTGCGGCCGTGCATACGTGCATGTGTGGGTGTGTGTCCCGCACTTTTTGAGAACTATTTCTGACGGATGGACTTTGGAGGCAGTGTGCCGCCTCGCGTGTTAAGTCGGTCCGACCGACAGTTGTCCAGAACTGCCAGTCGGACCGATATACCCGTGTATAGTTTATAGGGATGGAGCTCGATAACAGATACCCGAAAAAACCTGATTGACACGCTTGTTGAGTACCCGTTATCAATAAGCTTTGGGCTTATCAA
>NC_139712.1:35532307-35537307 GCF_964188405.1 Protomyctophum parallelum | reverse complement strand
TGTGTGTGTGTGTGTGTGTGTGTGTGTGTGTGTGTGTGTGTGTGTGTGTGTGTGTGTGTGTGTGTGTGCGTCTGCGTGTTGCTCGTTGCTCCCATATAGATTGGAGGAGGCTCAGGAGGAGGTGTGTCATGACAGCATGTGCTCGCTGCCGCAGCACACCATCCGTAACCTTCCACCCTACACCAACGTCAGCCTGAAAGTAGTCCTACGAAACCCTGTAGGAGGAAGAGACAGCAGCCAACTGCTGGTCCTCACTGATGAAGATGGTGAGAGAGAGAGATATTTGATTTTAAAATGCCCTTTACGCACTGCTGGGTAATACAGGTCAAAACCAGGATCTTAACTACATGCCAGTCTTATATAATCACAAAAATATAAAATAAATCACAGGAACAACACCATCGTTTAAAGAAAAGGTGAAGAGCAGTTCGTCATCGTCCATCACTGAGCACAATACTCCCCCTATCGCCCATTTTGTATTGAAACCCTCCAGTTCATCAATCATCTTATAGTAGGCATGTTCGACTCTGAGCCGTGCCTTCACCAGTCCAGTCGGGTGGGCGATATGGACAAAACTTTTATCACGATATTTTTTCAAGCTTATCACGATACACGATATTATCACGATATTTTCGCGCGCGGTTTTTTATGGTTATTTTTCAAGTTACTTAACAGTACAAGGTAACAAAAATTTAAGAAATACCATTTAGACTGTATTTAGACATTTAAATACCATGAGAAACTCCTCATCGGTATGTGCACGAGCACACACACCCCACACTATTATAATGTAGCTGTCAGCAGAAACCGCTTGTTGTCATTTTTTTATATTTTATGTCTTGCAAATGTATGCTCTACCATACTATAGCATCACACAAAAGCAACAGAAATAGCAGATCCGCAAGCTCTGCTTATCGTCTCTGTCGGTGGAAATCCCATATAGGATTCAAATTCAAAAAGGGCTAAAGTAGCAGATCTACAAGCTCAAATCATGTCACTTCACTCACACATCTTGTGCTTGTGGATCTTCTACTTTTGCTGCTTTTGTGTGACGCTGTAATTGTATCAGTGATGTAAATAGGTTTTCAATGTAATGGGTCCCGGGATGCACAGGTGGTCATTCAAATGATTCCCAAAAAGTTGTTATGAGTCCCATTTGGCCTTTAGTGTGGTCAACTTTTTGAGGGCACAAGGCCAAGTGCCAGGGCATGAAGGCCATCAATTAAAACAATGATTTTAAGTCCCCGGTCATCATTATTTTAGCTTAAAAGGTTAAGGATGATTAAATTTTTATTTATTTAAAGGCGAACATTGGTTCAGAACAGTGCTTCTTAAATAAATAATCACAGCTTTAAATAACAAAATATAAGTAGCTACTGTTGTAAAATATTGTAAACATGTCTGTAACATGGGGTCCCAGTGCAGAGATGAAAATCACAATGAAAAGGCCCTGTCACCCTGGGCTAATTCATATACATTTAATTTGGGGGTCCTTGAAATTCCTGGATAAGTCCTTGAAATGCCTGAAGAAGGTCAGTAGAACGAAAGCTTGCCAAAAATAAATTGATTGTGCACAGATCTGAGTGTGCGGAGCTTCCCTTTATTTTTTCTCTTATTCCCTTTGTGGCTCCAGCACCTCTCTAAAGTTTTTTTCAGCGGATGAGCGGTGGTTCCTTTTCTATTGGGGTCCTTGAAATTAAAATGGCTGAGGATCACTGGATTAAACTGAGTTAATTCACAGAAAATACATTCATTTGTATAGCCCTATGTTTCTGTTCTGCCTCGTCTGTTTTTGTTCTGATATTGTCACAACTGTGATTGATATGTTCCTTGTTTTTACCTTCTAACTTTGTTTCTTAAGGTGCTTTATAAATAACATTTCATTTTACTTACTTACATAACTTTTGAATGAGGGCTTGGTTTAGAAAAGATTATTTTGTGCTAAAGTAATACATTGAATAACATGTAGATGTTAAGGCTAAACTGGCATATGGCATTGTGGGGGTGCAGGACTGAGGACTCTGGAGATAAATCAAGTGTAAAAAGCATTTTGTACACTTGTGTGCTTATGAACATTTACCACGTTATGTCCGCATTGATACAGAAATTAATGATTATTAAGCGAGCGACGCGTGTACAGTGAGCGGCGCGCGCTCTGGTGCTTGGCTACTAGCCGTGGCCAACCTAACGCCAGGGCTCCACCGGGCGAGTTGCGTCTCCGTCGCGTGCGTCAACAAACGAACCAGTTCAATTTTAATTGATTAAAAGGGGAACATTCTGTGATGGTGACGGAGACGCGATGCTGATGCACCCGGTGAAGCCCCGGTGTTACGGACAATTTACTCTGTAGCGTAGCAGACGATAGCGTGGTAAATGGTGGTGGAGGAGTCCTGCAGTCTATGCTGTTGTTTTGTGAGTTTATATCCATGAAGACGAGTCACGTTGGTCTTAACACACGGGCTCTGTCTGTGTGACAGACGTGGAGTTCTTTTTGGGAACTATAAACACGTCGCCCTTCCTCGACATGTTGAGCTGTTTACTACATGAGGCTACAGCTCAGCGCAATGCTGTTTCCCTCTGCCTAGAAGAAAGGGGGCGGGGACTTTGGGAGTGCTGAGAACTCAACAGAGTTATAAGCAAACCACGCCGTCCATTGGGGTGCCGTAGCAACGTGTGGTTAGCTTGTAGATCTTTTATTTTTTGTGAACGAAACTGTCGTACTGCAGAAGTAAAAATTACGGCATAGAACTGCATATATAGAGTGTGCATTCACTGTCTGATGCAGCACATTTATCGTGATGAAAACGATAACTCTAAAAAGCCATATCGTGGAGACGTTGTATCGTCCCGACGATAATTATCGCCATATCGTCCACCCCTAACGTCAACATGGGAACAGGGTCCACACAACCCTCCTCCTGAGAGAGAGGGAGAGAGAGAGAGAGAGATCTTACACGCATCTTACAAAAGATCTACCCAAAACCAGAGCAAAATGGAATGCTATTTAGCTCTAAACAGAGATTACACAGTAGCAGAATACTTTACTAATGCTCTGTAGCTGATCCAAAACTAAGGAAGACTCAGTGAACACAGTCTTGCGATTGAGAAAGGCCGCCATAGGCAGACCTGGCTCCCAAGAGAAGACACACTATGCACCCACTGCACACAAAACGAGGTAGAGACTGAGCTACACTTCCTAACCATATGCCCACTCCCACTGTACCAAGACATCAGAGACATACTTCCTAACTGTCTGCCCACTGTACCAAGACATCAGAGACATACTTCCTAACCGTCTTCCCACTGTACCAAGACATCAGAGACATACTTCCTAACCGTATGCCCACTGTACCAAGACATCAGACACATATACTTCCCACGGATTACAATCACCCAAGGGAGAGTTTGAAAATATGTGAGAACAATGTGCAAACACTGCAGCAAGATTTGTGAGCTGCTGTAACAGGAGATGAATGTCAAATGGAATACAACCTTAAGGACCTTAAGGAATACAAATCATTGTGTGTACACTGTTATACCCTACACCTCGGTACATAGAAATACTGTTACTACTTAATACTGAACAGAGCAACTAACTTTAATTCAATTACATTTGAATAAATTGCTGCTACTTGTCGCAAATGTTTGTATACTATGGGAATGCTAAAACATTGAAATACTGCTGTCATACTTTCAAAAATATAAAGCTAACGACAGACAGACAGGCAGATTAATAAATTACAGTTTACTAGAAATGGTGCACACACACACACACACACACACACACACACACACACACACACACACACACGCTGATATATAGTTCAGTGTCTCATCACTTTAAAGGTCGATACTCCATTTGGTCAAAGATTTATTATTCTGTTCACCCCCTGTTTCTCTCTCTCCCTAGTATTTCCCACTCGCCATGTCTCTCTATATCTGTCTTTCCCCATATTTCCCTATATCTCTCCATTTATTTTCTCGCTCTCTCTCTGTCTCTCTCTCTCTATCTCTCACTCTTTCTCTTTGTCTCTCTCTCTCGCTGAGTGCAGTTCAATTTTGACATAAATTTGAAGGAGCTTAATTTGCATGAAAGAAAAACATGTATTTAAAATGTCATGGGAGTTCATCATTGTTAGGGTCCTTGCAGACTGATGTGTTTTTCGGGGGAAAACTGCGGGGAAAAACTGCGGGAAATTCAGTCTGCAAGAACCTTAAGTGTTTATAATCTGTGGAAATCTCTCTCTCTCTCTCCCTCTCTCTCTCTGTAGTTCCAGGTGCAGTTCCAGTAGAGTCCATAGATGGCAGTAGTTATGAGGAGAGGATCATTTTAAGTTGGAGAGAACCTCTGCAGACCTACGGAGTCATCAGACAGTATGAGGTAACACACTGACACGCCCACTTTATAATGACACGCCCACTTTCCACTGACACGCCCACTTTATACAGACATGCCCACTTTATACTGACATGCCCACCTTCTACTGACATCATGCCCACTTTCTACTGACACGCCCACTTTCTACTGGCACACCCACTTTCTACTGACACGCCCACTTTATTCTAACATGCCCACTCTCCACTGACATGCCCACTTTCCACGGACACGCCCACTTTATACCGAGACGCCCACTTTCCACTGACACGCCCACTTTCTAATGACACTCCCACTTTCCATGGACACACACACTTTCTAATGACACGCCCACTTTCCACTGATACACCTTGGAGGGGTTTTTAGGCTTTCTCCTCCTTCATGTTTTTTTTACTTTGTAAGTGAAAATAAACAAACAAAAACTAAAAAAAACACTTTCTACTGACACGCCTACTTTCTACTGACTGGTGAGACTAGACTAGCTGGAATCTCAAGAAGGTTCTCTCTCTCTCTCTCTCTCTCTCTCTCTCTCTCTCAGTAGTTATTTTAGTTGAACCGATTCAGACCAATTAGATCGTCAGATTACTCCGTTATGGAATTAAAACTCAAGTATTAGCTGTCGCCC
>NC_139712.1:35517307-35522307 GCF_964188405.1 Protomyctophum parallelum | reverse complement strand
TTACTCCCCTGATGAACATAAGATGCACGCACACGCACACGCATGAACACAGACACATGCGCACACTCTGTCTCTGTCTCTCTCTCCCTCTCACACACGCACGCACAGTAATTAGTTAGTCTGGTTTCCAGATTCAATCAGGTTTTATTTGTCGGTCGTTAACAACAACAGATGCTGATTGGCTGTGTCTGGCCTCTCGGTGCTTGTCATTCACACTGCAGCAGCCAATCAAGTCCCAGAGGGGCTGGCCCTGAGTCAAAGTACCCACAATGCTTTGCGGTGCGGGAGGTAATGTGAATGTTAAACAGATGAGGCTCATAAAGTTCTCCTGATTGTGTTAAAGCTTCAATCCCTTCAACAGTAGTTGTGTTTCCTGGTGGCTTTAATTGTTCCACAGTGGAAAACGGAGACATTATGCGGTCGCGGACCACGCTCCCAGAACGGCTGGCCAACGTAGAAGCGCTCGGCCCTACTGGTCAAAGTTTGTACTGCAGGCGGGCCCGTGCATTTACCACGAGGAAACCCCGTGCAGATGTGGCTTAGGATTGAGCGCTATATAGTTAGCACTTCTGCATTTTGAAAAAAATGTGGAAGTACAGCGTTATTCCGGGTGCGTCAAAATGCCACTGAGCAACTTCCATTGAAATGAATAGCAGAGGGCGGGGCTGTCGCTCCTGGTCCACACTCTATCCTTTATAACTCTGTGTTGCAGACTCATTTTTATAGGGCGTGAGTCACTTCTTCAAGTTTCCCAACAAATTAGTTTTTCAAAAGGTTAAGTTGGGTAATATTATGCAAAAAAATACCTTAATTTATTGTGAACACTGGGGGATGGACTTACAAAAGAAGAAGAGATCAGAGGAGATGTGGAGGAGAGGAAGTTTATAAGGTTACAGATAAAAAAATGAAATGCCAACTGTTTCGACCGCTTAAAGTCTTCGTCAGGGCGAGGAATCTCTGGAGACCTCAAATGACACGCTGAAGAGGTGTTATGGGTTGGAGAAGATGGTAACTTCAGTGCAGACAGAGTCTCTCCCTGACTGTACAGTCTGTGTGGATGACAGATTGTGGCCTGCATGGTCACTCATCAAGGGTAATTAAAAATTGTTGCAGGTGTATAAAATCACAGTTTCATTCGCATGGTTAAAGTTACTTGGACAAAAGTCAACTCTAAATGTCTAATAAATACTAATGTCTGATGGTTGCAATGAACTGCTGCTTTAACTCCGCTGTCTCTATAGTTTTCTCTCTCTCTGTTTCTGTATGAACTCAACGGTGTTGTTCTTCTCTGACTGTAAATATGAACTAAATAACTACTAAACAGCAGAACTGTAGTCTTGGGTTTCCAGAAGGTGGCAAGGTGTCCATTTCCTGTTCCATATCGTTGTTTGATTGGCTCAGCAGCACTGGTTGGAATGGGAAAGAAGAACAATGTGTTTCCTGTTTCAATCTGCTGCTCAGCCAATCAAACGGCGACGAGGCGTTTACGGTCATGAGAAGAGGCATCGTGATGCAACATCTTACTAATATTTCTGCTTTACTATAAACCACTGCTACAGCCTGTCTCTCTTTCTGTCTGTCTGTCTGTCTGTCTGTCTGTCTGTCTGTCTGTCTGTCTGTCTGTCTGTCTGTCTGTCTGTCTGTCTGTCTGTCTGTCTGTCTGTCTGTCTGTCCGTCTGTCTGTCCGTCTGCATGCATTTGATTGACAGCTGCTATAATCGCAACTCAACTCACAACGCCGTACATCCGTATCGCTCCTGCTCCTGGAGACAAACAGCTGACAGGTCAGACACACTCACCAGAGCTGAGCATGCATGCACACATGCACGCACGCACGCAGGCACGCAAGATCTCTTGAAACTTTTAACACTAATGTTTCACGAAAATAGTCCATTAATGGTCCATTTGGTTCCAAATTAAAACGTTTGGTAACCAGCGGTATTGTAATGGTCCGGAGACGTGAAGTCCACATACTGTACCAGCTCTGAGAGTGATCCATCCATCCATCCATCTTCAACCGCTTATCCATAGTCGGGTCGCGGGGGCAACAGTTCCACCAGAGAGCTCCAGACTTCCCTCTCCAGAGCAACATTAGTTGCTCTTCCGAGACGTTCCAAGGCCAGTGAGTCGATGTAATCCCTCCATCTGCACCTTGGTCTGCCCCGGGGTCTCCTCCCAGTGGGACGTGCATCGAGGACCTCCCTAGGGAGACGCCCGAGAGGCATCCTAACCATTTGTGTGATGAAAACCAGAAACGATTCCAAATGTTCCTCATGTTCCCAACCCTACAACTAGCAAAGCCTTAACCCATTGAGGAATAAGACCAGATTCTACAAAATGTCTTCTAAATCCTGACGGTTTTCTGAAAAACCTTATGTTTCTATATCGGTGGTGCTCAAACTATTTCATGTCAAGGAGCTCCAGAATTATCATGTAATTGGCCACCGAGCCCCATCTGAAAATATGTTGTTCCAGGAACCCGCCAGTAGCAAAGATATGAGTATAAAACATTTCCTGTGAAAGAATATATATTAAAAGATTTGCACCACATTTTCCATTTTCAAAAAAATAGCAGATCTACAAGCTGGTAGATCTGCTATTTTTTCAACAGCTATAAAGTTTAAAATGGTTAAAGTGGTTAAAAGCTCTAAAGGTGACACAAGGTGCGTTTGTCAGGTCTAAATGGGTTTAATATGGTTGTGTGTTGCGTTGCGTTGCAGGGGCGGTGACGCGCGGCCCGGATCCGGAGCCAGAGACAAAGTCGGACCACACGGTGAAGATCGCCGGAGCCACCGCCGGAGTTCTGCTGTCAATCATCATCTTCCTCGGAGTTATCCTGCTGATGAAGAAACGGTAACACACGCACACGCTCGTGCATTCACATTCACATTCACATTCACATTCACATTCACATTCACATTCACATCCACACGCACGCACATTCACATAATACATTTATATAAATGTCCAACAGCTGCTTAAACACTAACACAGACACGCACGCAAGCACGCACACACACATACACAAACGCATGCACGCACGCACACACTCACAAAGACACACGGAACAGTTTAGGCGTTTTGAAGATGAAAAAGAAATTTTGATGAAAGTGATTCATTGGTTCAGGGATTTACGACCCCAGGCAAGACACACACACACACGCGCGCGCGCGCGCGCACACACACACACACACACACACACACACACACACACACACACACACACACACACACACACACACACACACACACACACACACAGCAGGGAATAAGAAAAAGGTGCCAAATAACTGAGAATAATACTACTACTACTACTACTACTAATACTACTACTACTAATAATAATACTACTACTAATAATAATAAGGGTAATAATAATGCTTGATCATTTAGCATGCTCAAAATTGTATTCCATGTACACATGGATTGAACGGCCCGTTACAAGTAAATAAAACGCTCAGGCAAGTGGAATGTTCAAGTTACCTTACCCAACGGGCAAGTGCAGTTGAGTGAGGATTGCCCTTGCGCTGTCCACCCCACTCAACCATTTATAGGTCACATGATGTCACCACAGTCACTTGCAATGCACACAGCTAAATATTGAAGTAACATGTGTGGAAGTGGAAAGTAAAAGGGACAAATTCAGATTTTATCTATCATTTTAGAATGGCAATTTACGAAGCGGACATGACCATTGGGCAAGTAGAACGTGACCTCTGACCTGTACTTGCCCGACTCTCCCCTTAGTGTCGAGCCCTGAAATACAATACATGTATTTAATGAACTATGGACTATAGAAGACCAGTGGAGTAAAGCCCCCCCCCCCTCCCTCTCTCTCTCTCTCTCTCCCTCCCTCTCTCTCTCTCTCTCTCTCTCTCTCTCTCCTTGTCACAAGCCCATCCTAACCTCGCCCACCCTCACTCTCTCTCTGTGCAGCACCGTTCACCAATCACCATTAAGCCCTGTGTCGCTATGGTAACATTACATTAACTGTATGTTAATTTAACTTCATTTATTTTCTGTCAGAGACATTAATGTGGTCTCCTTTCTTTCTTTTTTTGCTTTCTTTCTTTCTTTCTTTCTCTCCCTCCTTCTCTCCCCCAATTTCATCCCTCCTTCCATTCTGCCCCCCCCCCCCCACCACCACCAACACTCAGCCGAAGAAATTCTCACTCCTACACATATTACCTGTAAGTAACACCTCTGAACTATGACCCTTGACCTCTGAACAAAAATTGCTTTTATTTGCGCCGCCCTCGTTGAAAACAATGTATTTCAAACTCCAGCTTGTCCCTCTCCAGGCTGCAAGAACAGCACTCGAGTGCTCGGTTTCTGCCCCCTCAATATCGTAGGATATCAATAGGATAGGATAGGATAGAGCAGACAGGGGCTCAGCAACCTTTTATATTTGTGTGTATATATATATATATATATATATATATATATATATGCAGCTAGTCTCTGTGTGTACATGTACGTTATGTGTACGTACATCTGTAATGTAACTCGATAACCGTTCGCCCCACCGACTTCAACTTTGACACATGCATTCCACACCCCCAAAGGGAGTGCAGTGCCCCATGTCAAGTCCGTCGGATAGCCGGTTGTCTAGAACAAGCACAATAGCTTCTGCCCGGGCTCTGGACCTGACTATATCTCCGTATATGGAGCTGACCTGTTCTGACATCAGCATTGACTCCATATTCGCGCATGCCTGACAAATAATTCCATATATGGGCATAAACGGGACACAGACATAATAACGGGGTGGGGCATTAATTTCCAACTTGCATCGTTCCAAGTAGACCGGTGCCGCTCTAGTAAGTTTAAATGACACCACATCAAAATGAAATACTTTGTTAGATTTTGATTGTCCAAATACATAACAATGCCTTCTGATATTACATAATCTGTCATATCAGGACATAGTAATGATAGCGTAACCTACTGTATGTCCCAGACTCCAACTGTGGCTTCTTCAGCAGTCAGAGCAGAGCTTA
>NC_139712.1:35492307-35509807 GCF_964188405.1 Protomyctophum parallelum | reverse complement strand
CAAGAATGCTGACAAAAGGATAGAAGATAGAAGAGGGTTTATTTGTCACTCACTTTTCCTGCATGTCAAAAAATAAATAAAATCATATCATAACTTGAGTGGCCCACCGGTAATATGACCGGTACGTCCTGTGGCCAGTCCACCCCTGACACACACACACACACACACACACTCAAACACTTCCTGTGTTTGATGCTACTTAGCATAGAGCAGGTGCTAATATTCATGCTAGCAGCAAAGACTGGACAGGAAGAGAAAACAAGACAGGAGCAGAAAGCAGGACAGGGACAAGCGTAGACAGGCAAGAAAGAGAGCGATCTTGTCTCCAGTTCATCCATCTCTGCTTGCTTGTTGTTGTCTCAGAAAGTTTGTTTATATTTGCATATTTTATAATAAGTTTGACAGTTTTTTTTTATCAGTCATTTGACTTTTTCCTCAAATTATTTTAACCACATGAACCCTAGCGCAGTGGTTCCCAAACATTTTAATGTCAAGACCCCCCCAATTTGACACTAAAGCTGCGGACCCCCATTATCACACTCATTTGATTCCATTTGTACACTCTCTGAGTTACAGAGTACAGACCCATAAGGGTCCATTTGGTTCCTAACTGTGATTTAGCTGGGGACCGGGCCCATGGAACTCCCTCAAGGACCCCTAGGGGTCCCGGACCGGACCCCACTTTTGGAACCACTGGCCTAGCGTCCCAATGCTGGGGATACCGTAATAAATTGCTGAAAAAGAAAATGGGAAAAGCTCCAGTGAAAACAGATGAACATTTGGCGACAATATGGGGGAACGTCTGGCGACAATAGGCGTATATGTCAAAGAATGGCATTTGGTGAAAATAGCGGAACATTCAGGACAAAAATCTATTTTTTGCTAATTGACGTACAAGGAAGCCTATATAGGGTTTAAGTGGTTAAAGGTGTTTTTTATTTTTTATGAATTATTGTTGTGTTTGCGGTGGGCGTCACTCCATTCCCCCCCATTCACAACGGCCATGTGATGTCACGCCTGTATTTGACCTCTGACCTCTGCATGGACACAACACGTCACCTTGGATGGGGGGGATGTAAACATCAACTTTCCTACACTCTTAACCCCTTCAGGGCGGGAACCCTTTTTGGTGTTTTAAAGCATTGTTAATACTTTAGCTATTGAAAAATGGAGAAAATGTGGCATAAATCTTTGAATATATTCTATCAGAACGAACGTTTTTAACTCAAATCTTTGCTTCTTGGGGGTCCCTGGAACAACATATTCTCAGATGGGGGTCGGCGGCCAATTGCTTATATTTTTGGAGGTCCTTGACATAAAAATGTTTCAGAACGACTGACAATAGAAACATGGGTTTTTCAGAAAACTCAGGATTTAAAAGACTGGAATGCGGCCGAAATGCCTTAATTGTGCAAATAGAGACATGTGCAAATAGATACATTGCGAGTGAATATCTGAGGGGTGTACAAACAGTGCTTTTGCTTGCAGCAGGCCTACGGTAGGTAGGTAGTCTGGTTGAAACACGTCTTTCAATGGCTTTTGTGAGGATGGGGCGTTAGTCTTGTTTTCTTTAATTTACCCAGCCAAACTGTTCAATTTCCATTCAGCCTTTTGCACCCGACAATTATACAAACCACACGCATTTTTTTTAAATTGGCAACGCCGTCCTGCCTTTGACCAGGTGGAAGTGACGTGTGCTCGCTCGTAGCAAGTGTGTTTATATTACGTAGCTAGCTAGCTATAGAACGCATGATACATCAACAGTTGATGATGAGCTATTTTATCCGCCGTGACTTGCGATCTCGAACCGTGTGCTAGTTGACGCGTGAGGCCATCAACTGCACGGCATGGACACTCACACGCCTAACGGCTTGCTCGACCGCGCTACAGATGCCTGTCACGCATTTTTAACTCAAACCTTTGCTTCTGGGGTCCCTGGAACTCCATATTTTCAGATGGGGGTCGGCGGCCAATTACGTATATTTTTGGGGGTCCTTGACAGAGTTGGGTGTAACGAGTAACGGAAAATCTCGTTACTGTAACGACACTACTTTGGTCGGTAGCGAGTAATATAACGACACTACTCCTCCAAAATTGATAATCACACTACAGTTACTGGTCGCTTTAGTGCTGCAGTTACTCGTTACTTAATTGCGTCATGTGGCTGCTTTCAGCAGTGTTGCTTTGGACTAATGCACACAACGGAGATGAGTTGAACATGAACAGTAATGGTGCGCTGGAGTCGCGGACTAGAACATGTCAAATTTACGTCGTTTCGGTATTAAAATCTCCGCACTGCTCACAGCGAGCCAGTCTCCCACTGTCACAGAGACGGAGCAGTTGGGGTGTTGCCATGTCCGCTTATTATAAGCGACTTTGGGCTTGTTGTATAATAGCCTAGTCAGGCTTCTTTTGGGCTTGTTTTCATAGACATGGCTGCTTGTTTCTCTTCCAAAACCTGGCAACACTGCCAGCTGGGAGGGTCTTGTTTGTTGTAGAATGTATGTGCTCTCAGAGTCACAATCACTAGTTAGTTCAGAGATGAATAAACCAAATATGCCGACATGAAAAACTACATTTAATGAGCATGGAGCAGGGAACTCCACATCATAAAGAAAGGGATCCTAAAGCACTGTGAACATATAGGCTACTGATTTCTCTCAGTCTCATTATTTTTATTTGAATATATTTGATTTGATTGCTTGAAGAATTGATTAGAAGTTTGCATCGAAAAAGTTTTACAAGGTCAAGAGAACCACTGCACTAGACCGTTTTTGGAAAGGCCCATTTTGTTTTATTCCCCCACAACCTGGTAAAGAGCATAAAGAAAGATGTTGTGTATGTCCTCCTTATTAGGATTATAAAGATTTGTTAAGTGGTAAATTATGTGACAATGCGACATGCGATTTTATGGAGTAACGCAAAAGTAATGTAACGAGTAATGTAACTAGTTACTTTCTCCAGGGAGTAATAAAGTAATGTAAGGCATTACTTTTTTCAAAAGTAATATGTAATATGTAGTGCCTTACTTTTATGAGTAACGGACCCCAACTCTGGTCCTTGACATGAAAATGTTTGAGAAACGACTGACATAGAAACATGGGTTTTTCAGAAAACTGTCAGGATTTAGAAGACATTTGTAGAATCAGTTCTCAGGTCTAAATGGGTTAAAACATGGGAGTGATAATGTGTAGGACATACAGGTGACCACCAGTTGACACTGGGTTAGGCTAGGCTAGGCTAGGCTAGCTGCTGAAACATTAATGTTGCTAAAATACTGTTTCCTCTCTTTTCTTTTCTATCTGTCCAATGATTAAAGTCCCCATTAATGGTAAGTGTGGCGATGTGTGAGGGAGGGGGAGGGGGGTCCCCTGTCACCCAATCAGCATGCAGCCCACAACTCCTCCCCGCCTTGAAGTTATCAGTTGGCATGGCAACGCTGTCATTCACCACCCCTCATCCCAGCAACCCGCCTGCCCGTCACGTCATCCTAAACCAATCGTTTAGCAGGTCCCGCCTCCCTGGGGCCTGTCGCTCTCTCTGATTGGATATTGTGTTTGTCGTTGTGTTGCTGTGGTGCATTGTGTCTCATCTCTCTTCCACCAATCACTGGTCATCGCTCGTTACATCGCCACCACTACAACCATTATTGGTTGAGCTGTGTAATGTGTATGTAGAAGAGAGCTAATTGAAGTGAGGTCTCAGGCCAGCCAATGAGAGCAGAGATACAGATAGTAGAGAGTTCATTCTAGTGTCAAACATGATGTCATAGATGATAATATGATGTCATACTATCTCACACAGAAATCACACTCTACTCAAACTAAAACCCAAGATAAGTAAACACATAACAGTGCCTAGTATACATATTCCAGTTCATATTGACATCACGTTAGGGGGGGGGGGTCACTCATTGATTGATTGATTGATTGATTGATTGATTGATTGATTGACAATGAAGCTCGAGAGCGTATTCCATTGCTGTCCATTCATGATAAAAGAATAACAGAGTTGTGTGTCCTTGGTTTCATCTCCTGTGTCGAGTCACTCAAATACCTCTCGGACAAAGACATGAAAAACGAATGTCTCAACGGTCACGATTCAAATTGAAACTCATGACTTTAACATTCCAGTCCCTCCTTCATCATAGTGACCTCATCCTATAGTGTTGCCATCATATAGTGACATGAACACAGACATGTTGATGTATTGTCTGTCTGTCTGTCTGTCTGTCTGTCTGTCTGTCTGTCTGTCTGTCTGTCTGTCTGTCTGTCTGTCTGTCTGTCTGTCTGTCTGTCTGTCTGTCTGTCTGTCTGTCTGTCTGTCTGTCTGAATCACAACCATTTGTTTCTCCTCTCCTCTCCTCTCCTCTCCTCTCCTCTCCTCTCCTCTCCTCTCCTCTCCTCTCCTCTCCTCTCCTCTCCTCTCCTCTCCTCTCCTCTCCTCTCCTCTCCTGGTCCAGATGACAGCCACACTATGACCAGTGAGACCAGCAGTCTGGTGCAGCAGTCTCACAGTCAGAGTTATAAGAAGAAGCAGAGAGGAGCAGACGCTGCAGATGTTCCTCCTTATCAAACAGGACAGCTTCATCCAGCCATCAGAGTGGCTGATCTGCTGCAACACATCACCCAGATGAAATGTTCTGAAGGCTACGGATTCAAAGAGGAATATGAGGTGAGAAACAGCAATACACTGAAATATACTCACTAACAACTCATCACCCAGATGAAATGTTCTGAAGGCTACGCATTCAAAGAGGAATATGAGGTGATACATACTAGTACACTGAAATATACTCACTAACAACTCATCACCCAGATGAAATGTTCTGAAGGCTACGGATTCAAAGAGGAATATGAGGTGATACATACTAGTACACTCTACACTGAAATATACTCACTAACAACTCATCACCCAGATGAAATGTTCTGAAGGCTACGCATTCAAAGAGGAATATGAGGTGATACATACTAGTACACTCTACACTGAAATATACTCACTAACAACTCATCACCCAGATGAAATGTTCTGAAGGCTACGGATTCAAAGAGGAATATGAGGTGAGAAACAGCAATACACTGAAATATACTCACTAACAACTCATCACCCAGATGAAATGTTCTGAAGGCTACGGATTCAAAGAGGAATATGAGGTGATACATACGTACTAGTACACTGAAATATACTCACTAACAATACCACATCACCCAGATGAAATGTTCTAGTACAGTGGTTCTCAACCATGATTTAGGGGGCATCAGGGTCCACTTGAAAATCCCCAAAGTGCATTTTCAGAGAATGTTAGGATCAATCAATTGATTGTGTTCCAGGCCGGCTTCGATCAATGGAACTAACTTAGTACAAGTAAGTATTTTGCCAATTACTTTGGGGGGCCATTTGCAGTATCCTTGCGGCCTACAAGTGAGCCCCGGCCCACAGGTTGAGAACCACTGTTCTAGTACACTGAAATATACTCACTAATAACACCACATCACCCAGATGAAATGTTCTGAAGGCTACGGATTCAAAGAGGAACACTGCATTAAACATACTAATACCCTGAAATATACACACTCACACTAACAACAACACGGGTAGAAAAAAAAAGAAGCTCCCAAACGCTTTTGCTCGAGTTTTGTTCGACCACTCCCACCCAAAAAAGAAGGAATCTAAATAATGAAAGGAAACAGATTTGGAGGCAAATTAATTACAGTTTGAGACCATAGTTAACTTAACGCAATGTGTCTCATCATCAGTGACCTACAGTATGAAGTGGTGCATATAAGTCAAACTGGCAAGATATGAATTAGTCGCTTGATGTAAAAGTTGATGATTGATTGAGGTGTATTGTTTGTGTAAGTCATCTTGTCATTGTGACCACTGACCTCAGATGACACCAGAGTGACACATATAGCTGTTAATAAATGAAAGAAAACAGGCAGCATTTTGTGTCTAACAAATTGATGTAGTTGATGTAGACCCAGAAATACACCAACACAATGTACTTAAATCCCTCTTCACGACTGTCTTTATAAATCTACCAGTCTGTTTACTGTAGCCCTGCTGTGTGTGTGTGTGTGTGTGTGTGTGTGTGTGTGTGTGTGTGTGTGTGTGTGTGTGTGTGTGTGTCTGCGTGCGTGCGTGCATGTGTGCGTGCTTCCGTGCGTGCGTAGGCTAGGTACGTGTACATGTGTGTTCGTGCGTACTCAGTATTTATAATGGATCAGCCCTGAGGGCAGCCCACTAGGAGGAAGCACACACACACACACACACACACACACACACACACACACACACACTCACACACACACACACACACACACACACACACACACACACACACACACACTCACACACACACACACACATACTCTTAAAAAAACACTCAAATACACATATTCCCGCCTGGAGCAATTTCACCCTCCATTTGCAGAGAGTATACACACTGAGAAACTATTGCAGTGTCTCTCACTTTCTGTTTAGTCTCTCTCTCATTATCTCCCTCATTTATCTCTCATTATCACTATTGTCTCTCTCTCTCTCTCTCTCTCAGACATATTCATGTGTTTATTATAATACAAACATTAAACGTATGTGTTCATTATTAATTCAAACACACTATTACTGTGTTAATTATATTACAGTAACCCCCGCCCGGTAATCACGTTAATATTTGAAAATATCTGTGTCATTTTCCATTTATTAGTTTCACTGCTGTAGGCTCTTTTGCGCAGAGAATGTTTACATTTTGAAAGCCTTATTTATTGCATTATGAAAGCATCCGGTGGGACATTATTGCAATACAATTAGGCATAATTCATTAATTCCACAACAGGAATCGGTGGATAATATTGGAAAATCGGTCACCAATATTGGTGATTTTATTTATTATTTGTCGACTCTGTAGTTGACGAATGTAGTGGCCATGCATTGTGTTCCATTTGGACACTCTCGGAGATAAATGAACACTGAGGATTTCAGATCTACAACGAGCTTGTAGATCTGGAAACATCTGGAAAAAAAAATCCAAAAATCACGGCATTCCATCTTTAACCTTCATTCTAGATTAAACTTGTCGTTCTAGATTTAATTTATTTTAGGCTATAGTTTTAACTTTAGATTCTAAATTTAACTTTTAATTCTATGTTTAACATTTGATTATATTTCAGTCAGACGACAGCTTGGATTGAAAATAATAATAATAATAATATTTAGGAAAAAAATAAATATATATATATATATATATATTCAGTATAGTGTAGCGGTCAGAGCATAATGCCTTTCATGTGGAAGGCCGTGCGGGACAGGGCAGAGCAGCAGAACGATGTGAGCCAGGAGCTTTTTTCCGTACTTTACTCAGTATCACTTCCCAGACAATTTGAGTTCTTAGCAGTTCAGATAATGGTGGCGAACTCACCCTTGACCATCATCTGCTGCTATAGACCTCCGTCTGCTTTATCGGAAGCCTTGGGTAATTTAACGGACCTGCTATCCAAGTGTGCTAGCACTGAACTTCTATGTCTCGGCGATATGAACTGGGATTGGGCTAGTGACAAAGCTGCTAGCTTTAAGCAGCAATGTGACACCCTAAACCTAGTCCAGATCATTCGCTGTCCCACCAGGCATAATCCAGCTACTGGTGGTGACACTTTAATTGACATTATATTAACAAATGCTGTACATAAATACATTGCTGTCGGTGTATTTGCAAACGATCTAAGTGACCACTGTGCAATTTCTTGTGTTAGGAGCACTAAGCTACCTAAAGGAAATGGCCTAACTATCCTCCGGCGGTGCCTTAAACACTTCTCGGAACAAGCCTTCCTCCATGATTTGGCATCAGTCGATTGGTTTCGGATCTCCTCAATTCCAACTGTGGATGAGGCTTTTCGTTTTTTTCACGACCATCTTCTCTGGCTGATAAACAAGCATGCGCCTTTCAAAAAAAGAAGAATTAAGAATAGAGCAAATCCCTGGTTTTCTAGGGAATTAGCTGACTTGTTGCACACTCGAAATAAGCAATGGTCACTCGCCAGAAAATCTAAGTCTGCAAACGACTGGCTTTTATTTCGGGTGCTGAGAAACAAATGTAAGGCCCTTATTAGAAAATCCAAATCCGAACACTATCTATCTCTCACAGTAGATACTGCGAGTAATCACTCCAGCTTCTGGAGAGTAGTCAAAACACTTCAGCAGAAAGGTGCTGCTGTCCCCCCGCCAAAAGTTCGGGTTGGAGACTCATTTATTTCTGACAAAAAATCTATGTCAAATGCATTTAATGCTCATTTTAAAAGGGCTGGTCATCTTTTTGACGAGCAAAATGCCGGAGTCCCTCATCAAGGCGCCCATGTGAATACTGGCTCACCTGTTGATTTTGATTTTGACTTCTCTCCTATTCTAGTTCCAGATGTGTTGCGTGCCCTGTCCACACTTGACCCAAAAAAGTCCTCTGGTCCAGATGGTCTCGACCCTTATTTTCTAAGAATTTCGGCCTTGGTGATTGCACAACCGATCACTGACATTTGTAATCTCTCTTTAACTACTCAGAGTGTGGAAACAGGCTCATGTTTCACCACTTCTCAAGGCTGGCGACCCCTGTGACGTCAATAACTACAGGCCTATCTCCAACCTCTCAGCCTTGGCTAAGATTTTGGAGGGCCAAGTAACGACTCAGGTTAAACTCTTTCTTGATGCACATACGATTCTAAACCCAATGCAGTCTGGCTTCAGGGCAAAACATAGTACTGTGACAGCATGCCTTAATGTCATGGATGACATCAGGGATGCCCTGGGCTCAAAATCGTTCTGTGCAGCCTTATTCATTGATCTTAGCAAGGCATTTGACACCGTGGACCATCATGTCTTGCTAAATGTCCTCTCGAATACTGGTTTTCGCCATAATGTGCTAGGCTGGTTTAAATGCTACTTATTTGGCCGCACACAGTGTGTTAAATTTGGTGACACACTGTCTGACTCTATCACCCTAGAGAAAGGAGTCCCTCAAGGTTCCATTCTAGGACCTTTGCTTTTTCTGCTGTATGTGAACCATATTTGTAGTCAATCCAAGCATAGTAGGTATCATATGTATGCAGATGACACAATTCTGTATTCCTGTGCCCCCTCACTTGATGTGGCAGTGTCAAACTTGGCCTCTGACTTTGTCTCCTTGCAGCATGAACTGCTAAACAGCAAATTGCTATTAAACGGCCACAAAACCAAGGCCATGCTATTTTCTCCAAATAGCCTAGTCAATGTCCCCTCAAATATCACCACTCTGGATGGAGTATCCATCGAATGGGTTGAGTTGTATAAATATCTTGGGATTTGGTTGGACAACAAGTTAAACTTCAAACACCACATTGACACCTTGGCAAAAAAGCTTAAGTTCACACTGAGCTTCTTCTACAGAATGAAGTCCTGCTTTTCTAATGCTTCTCGCAAAAAGCTGGTTACAGGCCTTTTCATGTCGCAGCTTGATTATGGAGATACTGTCTACCGCTTTGCTAGTTCCTCAACTCTGAGCAAACTTGACCCCCTGTTTCATGCTGCATTGAGGTTTATAACCAATTCCCCCTATAGGACTCATCACTGTACTCTGTACGCCCTTGTGGGTTGGTATTCCTTAACGTCTCGCAGGTTGCTACATTGGTATACTCTCATTTATAAAGCCATTCTTGGTAACCTCCCACGTTACATTGGTTATAAATTTGAACTTGTCCAAAACTCTCTCAACCTCAGATCAAATGGTTGGTTACGCTATGTCGTGCCCCCAACAAAATCTGAGGCTGGGAAAAAAAGCATTGCTTATTTCGGACCCTGGTCTTGGAATGACCTACAGTCCAGACTCAAACTGGCTGCTGTGATTCCCCTAGTGAGCTTTAAATGGATTGCCATGGGCACACTTCCCATACACTGCTCCTGCTTTGACGTATAGCAACTGTCTGCTTGCTTTTTTAGTCAACTAGCAATTCCCGTTGCTTAAATCTTTTAGTCCTTATTGGTCGCGTTCCTGTTCTCCATTTTAGCTTCTTTGGTAGTGGGTACTGTATTTATGAGCATTGTATGTCTGTCCTGTTTTTTTGTTATTTTTTGTTACTGGCAGAGTTGTGTCACTTATTTTGCCTATTGTTCTGAGCAAACTTGACCCCCTGTTTCATGCTGCATTGAGGTTTATAACCAATTCCCCCTATAGGACTCATCACTGTACTCTGTATGCCCTTGTGGGTTGGTATTCCTTAACGTCTCGCAGGTTGCTACATTGGTATACTCTCATTTATAAAGCCATTCTTGGTAACCTCCCACGTTACATTGGTTCTAAATTTGAACTTGTCCAAAACTCTCTCAACCTCAGATCAAATGGTTGGTTACGCTATGTCGTGCCCCCAACAAAATCTGAGGCTGGGAAAAAAAGCATTGCTTATTTCGGACCCTGGTCTTGGAATGACCTACAGTCCAGACTCAAACTGGCTGCTGTGATTCCCCTAGTGAGCTTTAAATGGATTGCCATGGGCACACTTCCCATACACTGCTCCTGCTTTGACGTATAGCAACTGTCTGCTTGCTTTTTTAGTCAACTAGCAATTCCCGTTGCTTAGATCTTTTAGTCCTTATTGGTCGCGTTCCTGTTCTCCATTTTAGCTTCTTTGGTAGTGGGTACTGTATTTATGAGCATTGTATGTCTGTCCTGTTTTTTTGTTATTTTTTGTTACTGGCAGAGTTGTGTCACTTATTTTGCCTATTGTTCTGGCCAGTTCACACTTGTAAAAGAGACTTCAGTCTCAATGTGGTTTTTACTGGTTAAATAAAGGTTAAATAAATGTAACACTAGGATGTCTGAAAATAATTCACTCCTACTCAGTCTGGCTATTTCGGCCCAATCGACCGCCGTCCCCCTTTCTCCCCCACTCTACTTGATCATGGTGGCTCCCTGAAAATGGCTCATCTGCCAGCTCACAAAGCGCTGTCATGCAATGACTTTATTTCTCCCGAAACGGAAACAATATATTGCGACCTCTTTCCTTTCTTAGTCAAAGGCTGTTTTCAATTAAATTACTTGTGTATAATATGAATAAATGCTACATCCTACAGTACATTGTGCATTGTGTTCGATAACACACGCGTAGCCTATAATGTTTCCCCCTCTATATAAAAATGACAATATATAACTCTAATGTCGTTTTTCGTCTGACTCTGAGCAATGTGCCTGGCTCTGGCTGTTATACAATAACGTGCGCTCACACCGTCACTATAATTATAGTTTGGTAAACTGTTAGAATGTGACATGCCTGGTTTCTATTTAGTGAGCAAGGCTTACATCTGGTCTAAAGCCCACCCACTGTATGCGCTGATTTCCATACACAATACATACACGATCCGTATCCTCCACTCACCGGATGTTGAATTAACAGTGCTAACGGCCGTATATCCAATCTTTTACACTATAAACCGATTTCCCGACATTTCCTTTTCACTTGATACCGTTTCGTAGAGAGGGCCTACACAACCGATCTATATACCAAATGAAAGCCCGAATTTCGTAGTTTACATGGTATTTTGAATGTTTTTAAATGAGTTATGATGAGTTATGATTTAAAGAAAAGAGGGGTGGAGGGAAAAAAAGAACACACAACACACAGACAGCTATAGCTAACTAGGCTAGAGAATAGACTGGAGAATAGACTTTCACCAACACACAACACGTTATTGTATAACAGCCAGAGCCAGGCACATTGCTCAGAGTCAGAAAAAAGGAAAGCCGTGCGTGCGTGGAAATCAGTTCCACGGGTCGCTTGTAGAAAAGTGTACAGACAAAGAAGGACGGACAGAACTCTTTTGACTATTCATTATTTATACTGATTGATTATACAGTTGAGCAATATTTATAGGCTTCAAAACACGTTGTTTGTGAGAGGGGGAAAAAGCCTCAGTAATCAGACTTTAATTCAGGCTTACAGAAACTATGCATATAGCCTACGGTACAAAATAAACATTTGAATGATTCAATAGTTGATTAGACAGACAAGCAATATTTATAGTGCTGTATACGTATATGACATGTGTGGTATATGGTACAGAAACACAATGCACAATGTAGGCCTACTGTAGGATGTAGCATTTATTCATATTATACAAGTAATTTAATTGAAAACAGCACGGCTGTCGCACAGCTCATCTCGATGCAGGGTATATTGAAAACGGCCTGGAGAAAAGAGAACAAAAAGGATGATCCGTGAAATTAATTAATTTATTACAGAACAGAATAGTCAGTCAGTCAACACACCATATTTCACAATATATTTTTTCCGTTTCGGGGGAAATAAAGTCATTGAAAGACATTGTTACATGTAGAAGAAGAATTTATTCAAAAGAGAGGGAAAAAAAGAAAGGGGACTACGGGCAGCTTGCAGATTATCTATTTTCGGTGCGGACACCATGATGAAGTGGCGGAACAAAAAGGTTGATATTTAAATTGTGCTATTCTCTGCCAATTTTCTACCGATTGTTCTAATTCCAAATGGCCTATAATCCGTGAAGTGTAAATTTTCATTGGGTGTATAATAATGTATTTATAAGAGAGGGACGGGAAAAAAAGAAAAGTGCGTGCGTGCGGGCAACAATGTCGTCTCCAGCTGGAGAGGGAGGTGTGAACGAGTAGACGGGTGCGGGGGGGGAGAAGGGGGACGGCGGTCGATTTGGCCGAAATAGCCAGACTGAGTAGGAGATATATGCTTAAAATCATATTTACTTTATTTTTCATATTTACAAAATAGGGGGAGGTGGGCGCCAGTAAACCTAGACCACTGGGTACTGGTGACTTCAAGAAAGTAATGTGTGATGTTATGTTACATAAGCGTTTATTTTACAATGGTCTCAATCATTCAGAAAGTGTTTATTTATATACTTAAATAATAAAGTCTATACTTTGCTCCATTCACTCCAATACATTCCCAGCAGTTTCGGCAGCAGATTCGTCACTGTGTACTAGGCTACTGTTAATATGAAAAAAGTATTTCATCAAACACCACTGACTTGTAATATTGCAAAATCCTTTATTCTCAACATTTTTTAAGCGTTATTTAGTTTGTAATGTTGATGAATTAAAAACAATATAGGCTTTTGAAGGCAGGATTGTGAACCCAATACTGCCACCAGCTGGCGGAGTCAGGTTAAGCCCATTCAGCCCAGAGCCGTACAGTGCTCTTTAAATTCCTGAATAAAATTAAACAGTTAGCAAGTCGAAAAAACCCCAGTCGGAAAACAATCTGTGATATGTCTTCTATTATATTCCTGGACCGATTATATGACAAAGGTCGCTATCGTTCATAAATAATGTTTGTTTACAAGATGTCCAGCGGTCTCCCATCCACTCCCATGTATTCATCGAACTTCCAGTGTGAGTTTTGGCACATGGGGGCGTGGTGGGGTGTCATGGCGCAGCCCCGGCGTCCAGTCACGTGACACCATGACGTTGGTGTCTTTTCCTTCTCTAAGCTTTCTTGCCTATGAACGCACGCACGCACGCACGCATAGGTAAGGAAGTAGCCTTGTAGAGACGTGGATGCGTTGTCTCCTCTTCCTGTGGTCCAATCACATGGCAGCTTGTTAGTGCTTTTCTGTGGGTCTGGCCAATGGTAAGGCAGCATGCTGGTGCCTGGAGGGATAGGACATGCCTGAGGGCATTGCACGCACACACTCACGCACACACACACACAACGAACCACACTTAATATTATTTAAACACCTCTCACACACACCCAGGCAGGCCCCCGAGAATTCATATTTATAAGAGATAACATTTCCAATGTGCTTTCGGCATATCACATCACATCACAATCAAAACATTAATTCATGTACAATAGAGGTGTATTTGTACGTCTCTAAATGTTCTGATGAATTGAAAATGGTGGACCCTGTTGTAAACAAGTGAAATGCTTTAACAGTGTGTCGTCCACAGAAACCTGTAAAAACGTTCGCTCTGAAAGAATATATATTCAAAGATTTTTACGATTTTTCAAAAGTAGCAGACCTACCGAGTGGCACGCTATGAGCTTGTAGATCTGCTATTTTTCAATAGCTAAAGTATAATGCTTTGAAACACCAAAAGGGTTCCCACCCAAAATGGGTTTTAATACATACTTCAATGTACCCACACGAAACTGTTTCTGCTCGTAACAATCCACATACAAATATTTAATGTAAATATATATTTTATATATTGGGCTACTAGTATACATACAAAGTGCAATTAATTATTATTGTCTAGATTGTACACATATTCAAAGTTTAAATGCTTTACATCAAGGGTTGGTGAACACACACAAACGCGTGTACGCGCGCACACACACACACACACTTATAGGGATGCTGATGATGAAGAATCTTGAATCTTCGACCTTGAGTGAGATAAGATGACAGACGGAATTGAAACATTCCGAATATACATTATTCATACAGACTGTGCATGTAGGTCAGTGAGTGCGTGCGTGTGTGTGCGTGTGTATGTGTGTGTGTGTGTGTGTGTGTGTGTGTATGTGTGTGTGTGTGTGTGTGTGTGTGTGTGTGTGTGTGTGTGTGTGTGTGTGTGTGTGTGTGTGTGTGTGTGTGTGTGTGTGTGTGAGTGGGGGGGGGGGATTGTACTCTCATTTAAAACTATTTGATCATCTTCGCTGTCAGACTGGAGATGGCCTCTGGTGTCTGTACAGTGTTTGTACAATGTGTGTGTGTGTGTGTGTGTGTGTGTGTGTGTGTGTGTGTGTGTGTGTGTGTGTGTCTTTAAATTTAGATTAAAGTGCCTCTCAATAGAATTGTTTGAGTAATCTTTGTGTGTGTGTGTGTGTGTGTGTGTGTGTGTGTGTGTGTGTGTGTGTCTCTAGAGTTTCTTCGAGGGTCAGTCGGCAGCGTGGGACTCGGCCAAGAAGGACGAGAACCGCATGAAGAATCGCTATGGCAACATCATCGCCTGTACGTATACGGGCTATGGGAGAGTTAGAATGGTGCAAAAGGAGAACAATGAGCAGTCCGTACGGGCTATGGGAGAGTTAGAATGGTGCAAAAGGAGAACAATGATCTGTCCGTACGGGCTATGGGAGAGTTAGAATGGTGCAAAAGGAGAACAATGAGCTGTCCGTACGGGCTATGGGAGAGTTAGAATGGTGCAAAAGGAGAACAATGAGCTGTCCGTACGGGCTATGGGAGAGTTAGAATGGTGTAAAAGGAGAACAATGAGCTGTCCGTACGGGCTATGGGAGAGTTAGAATGGTGCAAAAGGAGAACAATGAGCTGTCCGTACGGGCTATGGGAGAGTTAGAATGGTGCAAATGGAGAACAATGAGATGTCCGTACGGGCTATGGGAGAGTTAGAATGGTGTAAAAGGAGAACAATGAGCCGTCCGTACGGGCTATGGGAGAGTTAGAATGGTGTAAAAGGAGAACAATGAGCTGTCCGTACGGGCTATGGGAGAGTTAGAATGTTTTAAAAGGAGAACAATGAGCTGTCCGTACGGGCTATGGGAGAGTTAGAATGTTTTATAAGGAGAACAATGATCTGTCCGTACGGGCTATGGGAGAGTTAGAATGTTTTATAAGGAGAACAATGAGCTGTCCGTACGGGCTATGGGAGAGTTAGAATGGTGCAAAAGGAGAACAATGAGCTGTCCGTACGGGCTATGGGAGAGTTAGAATGGTGTAAAAGGAGAACAATGAGCTGTCCGTACGGGCTATGGGAGAGTTAGAATGGTGCAAAAGGAGAACAATGAGCTGTCCGTACGGGCTATGGGAGAGTTAGAATGGTGCAAAAGGAGAACAATGAGCTGTCCGTACGGGCTATGGGAGAGTTAGAATGGTGCAAAAGGAGAACAATGAGCTGTCCGTACGGGCTATGGGAGAGTTAGAATGGTGCAAAATGAGAACAATGATCTGTCCGTACGGGCTATGGGAGAGTTAGAATGTTTTATAAGGAGAACAATGATCTGTCCGTACGGGCTATGGGAGAGTTAGAATGTTTTATAAGGAGAACAATGAGCTGTCCGTACGGGCTATGGGAGAGTTAGAATGTTTTATAAGGAGAACAATGATCTGTCCGTACGGGCTATGGGAGAGTTAGAATGTTTTATAAGGAGAACAATGATCTGTCCGTACGGGCTATGGGAGAGTTAGAATGTTTTATAATGAGAACAATGAGCTGTCCGTACGGGCTATGGGAGAGTTAGAATGTTTTATAAGGAGAACAATGAGCTGTCCGTACGGGCTATGGGAGAGTTAGAATGTTTTATAAGGAGAACAATGAGCTGTCCGTACGGGCTATGGGAGAGTTAGAATGTTTTATAAGGAGAACAATGAGCTGTCCGTACGGGCTATGGGAGAGTTAGAATGTTTTATAAGGAGAACAATGAGCTGTCCGTACGGGCTATGGGAGAGTTAGTTTTATAAGGAGAACAATGAGCTGTCCGTACAGGCTATGGGAGAGTTAGAATGTTTTATAAGGAGAACAATGAGCTGTCCGTACGGGCTATTTTGATGTTAACATTTTCACTTTCCGATCGATCGTTCATTCATCGCTACTTTTGTGTGAGCCTGACACGTAACAGAGCCTGACACGTAACAGAGCCTGACACCTGACACAGTATAAAATACAGCATTAATGTGTGTGTGTGTGTGTGTGTGTGTGTGTGTGTGTGTGTGTGTGTGTGTGTGTGTGTGTGTGTGTGTGTGTGTGTGTGTGTGTGTGTGTGTGTGTGTGTAGATGATCACTCCCGTGTTCGTCTACAGCCACAGGACGGAGAGAGCGGCTCAGATTATATCAACGCAAACTATGTGGATGTAAGTAAACCTGTCTGTCTGCCTGCCTGTCTGTCTGTCTGTCTGTCTGTCTGTCTGTCTGTCTGTCTGTCTGTCTGTCTGTCTGTCTGTCTGTCTGTCTGTCTGTCTGTCTACTATGTTAATGTAATTCAGAGAATTCAACTCACCTCAATTTGATTCAAATCCCTCCATCCATCTTTATATAAAAAATCACACCCGTGTGAAGTGAGGGGCGCTAATATATTAAAAGTCTAACTCATGTTGATTATGTGATGTAATGGTATGTAATGTAAAACACAAACATTAACATTAAACACCATTAAATATGTCGTATAATTTCTATACATTAACTAACTAAATAACTACGGTACTATTTTCACTGAGTCAAGTAAAATGTTTTAAGTGATCCCATGCAACAGAAGGTCTTTCACTCAGGGGCTCCTGACTAAAAATCTCACATCTATTGTTCTAAAAAACCTTTGAGGCAGCTCAGAGGTGTGAATGAAACCAGATCCTATTGTCTGCCACAAGAACCTGTGGTTTGCATAGTCCTGATAGCAGAGAGGAGTGGAGTTCTTACTCTGAGTTACTGGGTAATACTGTTTTAATTCACTTCTATTTCAGTTCTGTTATATTTAACTATGTTCATTAGAGTGCTCAGTTTCATCTAAAGACCGGTTATGGTTTTAACTACAATTTGTCA
>NC_139712.1:35482307-35487307 GCF_964188405.1 Protomyctophum parallelum | reverse complement strand
GGCATCTTAGAGGCAAATATTGTACTTTTTTTTTTTTTTTAGATTTTTTTTTTTGCGGCTTACGCCTTTATTGATTTTTTAAGGGATAGAAAGTAGGCTGACAGGAAACGGGAGAGAGATGGGGGGATGACATGCGGTAAAGGCCGTGTCGGGTCCGGGAGTCGAACCCGCGGCACACCGCGACTGGATCACCAGTCCGGTGCCCAGACCGTTACGCTACGGCCTGGGCCAATATTGTACTTTTAATCAAGCACATTTCTTTGACAGCTTTACTTGCTAGTTTACTTGCATATTGAATGAGTAATTAATACAATTATTAATCAAAACTTTTGTACAGTGTACTTCAAGCTCACAGTTCGGCAATTTTTCAAAAGCCGAAGTATAAAATTGCGTTCAAGTGGTTAATGATAAATAATTGTAATTATATAAAAGACCAAAAACATGCTATACTGTATCTGAAATATGACATTCTGCATAATGAGCACTCCAAATGTTTTGGATAATATATTTATAACTTTGACCGATTCTCCTTCCACCTCTGGACGCTAGTCTCTGATGTGAACCACGGTCTCACACTGCCACCTAGTGTCCAAACTGTTCCTCTACATGCTGCAAAAAAACTGCATAAATCAGGAATATGGTGATAAAAACTGTAATATTATTGCTGTTTTGGCAATTGTAATACATCGCACTATTAGATGACAGTAGTAATAATAGTTACTGCCCAACACTGGTTTTCAAAAGGAAAAATAAATATAGACACTAATAATTACATAAATAGAATGTGATCAGATTGACAATACATATAAATCACAGGTAATGTAATGGTATTCAAAAGTTCTATTGAATGATCCATAACATGGGGATAATCATAGACATCACTGTAAATGTATTACATTTGCAAAGATTTCACAAAGAAGAACAAGTTTGTGACATATGCATTTATTTTGTGCGAAATAATATGCGTCTTCTTGTTTTTCTTGGAAAAAATGACACCATGGGAACACTTTTCTTTACTTGTAAAACTGACGTGACAATAAAGTTGATTGTTGTGATTGTTGCAGAGAGGAGCTCAGGAGATCAGAGAGATGGTTCAGTTTCATTTCACCGGCTGGCCGGACCACGGTGTTCCATATCATTCTACTGGTCTGCTGGGCTTCATAAGACGAGTCAAAGCCAAGAGTCCTGTTCACACTGGACCCACGGTGGTGCACTGCAGGTACACACGCATTCATGCACAAACACATGCACGCATGCACGCACGTGCCCCAGTGAGCTCGTATATATCTGCTATTTGGGCCGCATGACACTTACAAAAAGACCACACTGTAAGGCAGGAACTTACACACTTAGGTCCTAATTCATTAAAAAGAAATACGCCACCGTTACACTGTGGCGGAAAGAGATATCGTATTTATCCGTCCGATCAAGCTCCGTTGAGATGACGTGTTATTCAGAGAGTGGTGTGTACCACAGGTACGCAGGCGTATCGCAGGTGTATGTCATACTGAATTCAGCGAGTGCAAAGTGATCGGAAAAGCACCCGACAACCTCATCTGCATAGATCCATGCCCCATATTGCACAATAAAAGGCTTCAAGCATGACTCAGCAGACAGCAGTTTGAGATCCGTCTGTCAAAAAAAGAAAAAAGGCTTTGCAGCCGCAAACGGCTTCACAAATTACAATAAAAATGATTGCTGGAAAGAAATCACAGCCGCGGTCACTGCTATGAATATAGCCCGCACTCTATTAATTTAATAATTCTACACATGTAGGAGCAGGACAGTTAGGGCTTTATGTTAGCCTATGTCGTTTTTGCACCATTGTATATTACCACTGTAGGCTACTATATATGTACAAACTGACATCAATCCATCAAAGGACACCAAAGGAAATAAAAAGATTTCCAAGCTTACAACGGTGCGTGCTCCGCTGAAGCAATATAATTATTATTTATTTAATTAAGTTCGGGACCAAGGCGGTGCCCACTCACACCTTTGCAGAGGTAAAACATATCCGATATTTAAAATATCGGATATATGTCAATGCAAAAGTCGTCTTTTGAGAGAGAGCTAGAGAGAGAGAGAGGGGGGGGGGGCATGGGCCCTCGACACTGTTTGCGCGATAAAGAACAGTAGCCTATACTTTCATAAGTGAATAAGTATAGGCCTATACCTCGTAGGCCTGGGATCCTCTTGTCTGAAGAAATTATAATCCAGTGAGTTTATCCAGTGAGTTAAACTATTCTGTGTGTGGCATCCATGCATGTGATCAATATCAATATAGGCTACATTATTATAAAGCAGGGGTACTCAACTGGCGGACCGCGGTCCGCGACCGGACCGCGGACCACCTCTTTGCGGACCAGTTAATAATATAAATAACATCAGATGGTACATTTCTCATGTGAAATTGCTGCGAAGGCCCCCAAAATGTCCCCCAAAGGCCCCCAAAATTCTGGCGCGCGCTATGCGCGCGCGCAGTGTGGCCTGCCAGGGCGTATAACTCCCGGCCTGATTTGGAGTTCCACTCCGGGCCTGCACTCTGCACCCCATTATTGGTTGGGTGGAAGGCGATCTGATTTGTATAAGCTTGGTTTGACCATACTAAACGGGCATAGAGCCCCGCTCTCCGATGGACGCGCGCATGGGACCGGACCTCGGTCTTATTCAAAAATGTATTTGTGGAACTTCATCATTTCTAGTTGAGGACCCCTGTTATAAAGTCTGTCCGTCATGTTTGTGAACAAGCGCGAGTGGAGGTGAGCTGGCTTAAAAATATGATATGACTGGTCGACTTTCAAACACTCTGATGTCATTCATTAGGCTAATGTGGTCTTCTATTTTTTATATAGGGCTATATAATCCTATTCATTTTCCAATGTGAATCGGATCGGCAGCACGCTGCTGTCTGCCCTCAGCTTTTATATGTTGGGGACACATGCCTACATATTTTATCTGAGATTTGGGAACAATTTATTGATTCAGCATGAAGACTAAAGCCTTCTGAATAAATCTATACGCAAGTGTATGCTTCCGCAAATTTCTCCGCCACCTAAAGACGTCCCGTAGGGTTTGACAGAGTTTCCGACCAACCTACGTGCGCGTCAAGGTCACGGCCATTTCCATGAATTCCAAATTAATGTGGGAAATCCACGTAAATGGCTTTCCGCTAGCGTCACGTAATTATATCAGCGGGAACGCGTTGAAGAATCAGGACCTTACTGTATAGGTCTAGTGACATTTAAATGTGCAAATTAACCCATTTAGACCTGAGCTCAATCCTACAAAATGTCTTCTAAATCATGACAGTTTTCTGAAAAACCTATGTTTCTATATCAGTGGTTCTCAAACATTTTCCTGTCAAGGACACCCAAAAATATCTGTATTTGGCCGCCGACCCCCATCTGAAAATATGTTGTTCCAGGAACGCCCCCCAGAAGCACGTTCGCTCTGAAAGAATAGACATTCAAAGATTTGCGCCACATTTCTACGATTTTTCAAAAATAGCAGATCTACGAGCTCGTAGCGCGGCACTCGGTGCCGCGCTACAAGCTTTAGCTATTTTTTCAATAGCTAAAGTATAACATAATGCTTAAAACACCAAACGGGGTTGCCGACGTCCTGAATGGGTTGAAAACATGAAGAAAATGCATTCACAGGCTTATGCTTTTCATTAAAAACAATTAAACAGCCTTAACGAGGACAGACTCAACTTAGAGTCCCGAAACATAGTTTGAGAACCTCTGCAATGAAGACAGTATTTAAGTGAATGTAGCCTATACTTAGTGACTTTGCACCGCTCCGCGAATGCACTCATCATACATATTATACATCTCAATGCTGTGCAGTGTTTTGTTAATCGTGTGTGTGCGTGTGTGTGTGTGTGTGTGTGTGTGTGTGTGTGTGTGTCTGTCAGTGCGGGGGCGGGCCGTACAGGTTGTTTCATAGTGATTGACATCATGCTGGACATGGCCGACAGAGAAGGAGTCGTTGACATTTATAACTGCGTACGAGAGCTGCGCGCACGAAGGGTTAACATGGTGCAGACCGAGGTAGGATCACACGCACGCATGCACACACACACACACACACACACACATACACACACACACACACACACTGGTTGATTATTATGCTGACGATTCATATGTTGGCGAAGAGCGCAATCTATCATAAAGCACTGAAAAGACCATGTGACGGAGATCTCCGTCATCGGCGGTGAATCGTCGCATTAGACTTGACGTAGATCTACGGTCAACGGATACGGAATGTGTTAAGAAGAGAACCAACATTGTACAAATGGAGCGTACAAATGGAACCATATGGATCCTAACAGGTCCATTTGGTTCCATTTGTACACTCTCAGAGTTACAGATCCGTGAGGGACCTGAGGGTCCATTTGGTTCCTAACTATCCACTTAGCTGGGGACCCCCTGGAACTCCCTCAAGGACCCCAAGGAATCACTGGTTTATGACACAGAGTGGCACAGAGTGGAGATAAGCTAATGTTAGTTAATAGGTAGGTTAAAAGAACATCCTGTTCATCTCTTTCTGTCTCCCCCTTTCTCTCTTAAAGGAACAGTACGTGTTTATCCATGACGCCATCTTGGAGGCGTGTCTATGCGGTGACACCACCGTGCCAGCCAATCACCTGCAGTCGGTCTACTATGAGATGAATCGATTGGATCCTCAGACCAACAGCAGCCCAATCAAAGAAGAGTTCAGAGTAAACACGCCCCCCCATACTCATCCTATTAAATAATAATCATAATCAAAGTTTGGAACTATACAATAGTGTTTGTAACTTATACGTGAATGCACATAGGCCCTTTTTCCACCAGTTGGGAACCAGTTCACTTCTTTTTTGGGTTCAGAGCCAGAGCTCCAAAATTGGAACGTTGATTAGGAATTGAGTGTGTAAAACCATATAATTAAATTGTTATCGCCATGAAACTTCCCCAGTTGATTACTTACACAAATACAATGGTTTATTGTAT
>NC_139712.1:35462307-35477307 GCF_964188405.1 Protomyctophum parallelum | reverse complement strand
ATATTGGTTGCATGATTTATTGGTCGCAAAATTAAATACATTCTAAAGACTTTGTTGGTGTTTTATGAAGAAACAGATTTACAAAATACTGAATTATCATCACTCTGTTACTGTAACCTGGATTGTATATGGCTCTGCTAGTTGAACTTGGATTATATTATAACTCTGTGAATCTAGCCTGGGTTATGAGACACTGGGTTAAATCTAGCCTGGTTTAACCCAGTGACACAAAGTCACTACATGCTGTTGTTTTTGGAAACATTTTGATTTGTCTCGTATGACTGTTAACAACTTAAATACATAAAGATATACAAACAACCATGTCTACTCCTGTGTGTGTGTGTGTGTGTGTGTGTGTGTGTGTGTGTGTGTGTGTGTGTGTGTCATCATCATCATAACTGGAAGTTATGCGGGAACGACTACTGAGTGGCAAAAAATACTTTCTGGCCTCGACACATCCAAACAGAAATGTAGGCCACATATATGATTACATTAAACGATGTTAAATGACGTTAAGCTCACTTTGACACTCACTTTATGCATGCGCATCTACCCTCTATTGGTTAGACAACACATCAGCAGCAGCACAGCCTGTGATATTTGTAACTTTGTAACATGTTTTGTATTTTTATTAGACATTAACATTAATAATAGAATATTAACATTCTGCATTTTTGTGTGGACATTGTGTATGTGTGTGTGTGTGCACGTGCGTGTTGTACGACGCACTTCCTGTTTGTTTTGGCTTTTTTGATTGGCTGAAGCAGCGAAGGCCTGCTAATCATCAGCTGTGTTTTGTGGTGCAGCTGCTTTTAATTACATTCTGTGACTTAACTGGAGAAAAGACAGACGACTGCACGTGGACACACAATCTCTTACACACACACACACACTACCACGTATACCCACCCCGAGGTTTGCTGGACCTTTTGGGAACCACAGGCACTGCATATGGTGTATACTGTGGTAGATATTTCTGTCCTACTGCAGTTATTGTATGTGACTATGTGTATGTATGGCTAAGTATCGTCATGCAGAGACATGCCTCTGCATGAAAACTGAAGACTTGACATCCAAATATTCCTTTTTCTTAAGCTCCTGAACCACAATAAGGAGCCAAATTCCTGCATGAAAGCACCTTTTGTTTGTGTCTTTGTACCACTTTGTTCACACTCACAACAGCTAACGAGTCGCACATTTACCAACTCGCCCCGGGCGTACAGCCGGTGGAACTGCTCAGCTTGGTATTCCTAAAGTAACCTAAGTAAATGATGATTAAACGGTTAAACCTAACCTTATGTTATTCCTAACCTTAACCTCAGTAAAACTAGGCCGGACAAGGTAGTGGGGAATACAAGACCGCTTTCCACAAAACACGCTCGCCCCGGGTCATATCCAGTGACCTTGGAATGGTCCTCACCAGTTATTCCTATAATCGTATCCTCAGTGAAACTACCGGTAGCCTATATGCCTAAATCTAACCCTAATCCTAAACGTAACCTTAGTGAAACTATGCCGTAAACCTCAGCAAAACAAATACAAGAATATAAGAACCACAATGTGGCTGAGCGGGGCCGCAAAAAGTATGGGGTTGAGAGTGCTTTAGGGCAAACGTTCCAGTTACCGTATAGTGTTATACCGCACTCAGACTGTGCGGTGCCCTGGGTACTCTGAGAACGGGCACAGCAGGTACCCTACTCTGACGACAAGTACAAGTACAACAAGTATTAATTGCATAAATGGGTGGCTCATGCATTCCCAAATGGAATTGTACCTGATCTGCATCGTTTCCGACTATAGACTGGTTTTGCCCACGGGTAACGTACCTCTCTGGGTGTGACTAACAACATGGGTACAGCAGGTATACTCTGTCTTTGACAACTAGAACAATGGGTTTTACACAAATGGAAGGGGAACGCAGGACTTGCATCTTTTCCCACTTCGGGGGGCCGGGGGCCCACTGGTGGACCGTGAGGCCATTCCATTGATTATGACATTAACGTAAAAAAAGAAAGAAAAAAAAACATGTCATGGTATTAGTTTTCCTTTAAAACCTTAAACATACGTTTTCATTGTGATAATTAGTAAGTATATTGATCCAAGCCGGAACACGGCTTGGATCATAAAAATAAATAATGCTCTGAAGATGCACGCGGCCCACCAATCTCTATAGGGTCAGGGGGTCAATTAAGGGGGGGTCAACTCAGGGGTCAAATGTGTCTGTTTTACACACCATTTTAATGTTCTAATTTTGAGCATAACACCCATTTCCTGAATGTCAAGTCGCCATGTTTTCCTCAGAATATGCATGACAATAGGGCGCCCGCTGGCCTAGTGGTCCAGGTGCATGCCACATATAGGCTCTGGCCTGAGAGAGTGTCGCGTGTTCGAGTCCCGTTCATGACGACCTTTGCTGCATGTCTCTCCCCTTCTCTCTCTCCCTCTTTCCTGTCCATATTCACTTGATACTATCAATAAAGGCAGAAAAGCCAAAAACAATCCATGGGCATAATAGCATCATGATGCCATTACAAAACATGCTCTACACATGGAAGAATTGTGTTTAATAATCACATAAGACAAAGCAACATGATAATATAACATAAAGATCCATTCATACAGCAAGATGGCCTGCAGTGTCTTGTTATCGCCACTAGATAGAGAACTTTGACAGAGAAACAGCAGTGCAATTTTCTGTTGAATAGCCTACAGCAGGCTATAGAAACATTCATATTCATTGATTGATTATATATCTGATCCTGAAGGGACTGTAAAATAATGTTTTATACACTACGTGTCGTACACACACAGTTTACATTTACCTTTTTGTCTATCTCCTTTTTCTATCAAACTTGAGCAGTATGCGGCTGCACAGAATGACTATTAACAGCGTTCATTCTTTCATTTTTATTTTTTATTAGTAATTTTCTGTTTCTGGTATTAAATGGATTCACAATAACTATACAATGATTATAACATGATCTATGTCACTGGTTGTCAATATGGGGTGAGCGCATAGACTGTAAAAAAACTAAAATGAATAATATATTAAGCGTCGATAAATACATCGACGAATTAGACCGTTCCTCACCCAGGAATCAGCCCAGCTCCTAATCCAGACAACAGTCTTGTCAAAACTCGACTACTGTAACTCCCTCCTTACTGGCCTACTAGCATGTGCACTTAAGCCTCTCCAGCTGATCCAAAATGCAGCAGCTCGCTTGGTCTTCAACCAGCCAAAATTCTCACATGTCTCCCCCCTGCTCCGCTCCCTCCACTGGCTCCCGGTCGCTGCCCGCACAGAATACAAAACTCTGATGCTGGCATTCAAAGCAACCAAAGGTATGGCTCCCCCATATCTTACAAGTATGATTGAACCCTACAAACCCTCCCGCGCACTCAGATCAGCCAACGCAGGGAAGCTGGAAGTACCCTCACTAAAAACGCCGGGACAACGCTCCACACGTCCCAAACTCTTCTCCCTTCTGGCTCCAAAACTGTGGAATGCACTTCCCATTGCAGTCAGAACTGCAGCATCACTCCCAATCTTCCGCCGTAGCCTGAAAACCCACCTTTTCAGACTCCATCATGGCCCATAGCACTTACCCTACCCCCTTAGATAGCATTTATGTTGCCTTAGATAGCATTTGATACAGACTTATAGCATGTTATGTAGACAGCACTATAATTGTATTGTATTTAGTCATAGCACGCCATAGTACATATGTATAGCATAGTAGTAAATATGTATAGTTTATATGTATATATAGTATTATATGTATAGTGTATGTATAGTTTCATTATATGTATGTATAGTTTCATTATATAGATATTCCACTGTTACTTTCTTAGCTTACGCATGTTTCATGATAAATGCTTTTATGTGATGTATTCCCATGCTTTTGTTCTTGCTTAAATGTAAGTCGCTCTGGATTAAGAGCGTCTGCTAAATGCCTAAATTGTACATTGTAAATTGTACATCTTGAAAATGTCAGCATCAGTCCACTCCAGAGCTAGTAGTTGTCTAGTAGTTGATGGACCCTCTTGTAAACAAGTGTAGTGCTTTATTGGGTCGTCCACTCACAGTTAACAGTTTTTGTATTGAGTTGTGCTTGAAATGTACTGTAATTCTGCAAACTACTTCAATCAATCAATCAATCAATCAGCGGTCACCGTGGCAACCGAGTGGCCAATGACAGCGCGTCAGTCAGTCCGTCCGTCCTCCCGGGCGATGGGATGTGAGACGCGTGCCGTGCAGTCAGGGCTGGAGGAGGAGGAGGCGCGTGCACGCGCGCGAGTCACAGAGAACTTGAAGAAGAGAAAAGTCTCGAGCGGAGCGAACTCAGAGTTCAGCGGAGGCTTTTAAATATGTTAATTTATTTATTTGTTTGTTTTAACTGAAAGAAGAAGAAGAAGAAGAAGAAGAAGAAGGAAACACGGGAAAAAAACATCTGGATTATCAAACAAAAACACAACATGTGGATTTTTAAAAAGTGTTTTTCACCGTCAGTAGTAAACAACTGACTGACCGAACCCCAGTTTTTCTGTCTGTCTATTTCTCTCTCTCTCTCTCTCTGTCTGTCTCTCTGTCTGTCTGTCTCCAGTGGGGTTGGTTTAGTTGAGTCAGTTTAATGAAATGTAATTTGTGTTGTAGTTTAGTATTGTACAGTGTATAGGAGTGGACGTACTGTCCAGATAGGGTTTGATTTGGAGTCGGACCCACAGCACAGCCAGCAGCATCATTCATCATCATGGCTCCAGAACTCCTGGTCGGTCTGATGTTCAGACTGCTTCTACCTGTCTGTCTGACCGCAGGTAATACCTGTCTGTCTGTCTGTCTGTCTGTCTGTCTGTCTGTCTGTCTGTCTGTCTGTCTGTCTGTCTGTCTGTCTGTCTGTCTGTCTGTCTGTCTGTCTGTCTGTCTGTCTGTCTGTCTGTCTGTCTGTCTGCCTGTCTGTCTGCCTGTCTGTCTGTCTTTCTGTCTGTCTGTCTGTCTGTCTAAGTGTCTATGCCAGTGTGTGTGTGTGTGTGTGTGTGTGTGTGTGTGTGTGTGTGTGTGTGTGTGTTAGAGACACACACACACACACACACACACACACACACACACACACACACACACACACACACACACACACACACACACACACACACACACACACACACACACACACATATGGTTGAATATACAGTATATATAAAACGGTTTCGTAACCAGAAAGAGAGAGAGAGAGAGAGTGCATTAACAACATACAGTATATATATATATATATATATATATATATATATAGTTTATATAGGTTAAAAACACATGGTAGAGGGAAGGACACCGCGTTTCTCTTCACCCAGACCACCATGACATGACCCCTCAATGCTTCTCTATAGACCACCATGACATGACCCCTCAATGCTTCTCTATAGACCACCATGACATGACCCCTCAATGCTTCTCTATAGACCACCATGACATGACCCCTCAATGCTTCTCTATAGACCACCATGACATGACCCCTCAATGCTTCTCTATAGACCACCATGACATGACCCCTCAATGCTTCTCTATAGACCACCATGACATGACCCCTCAATGCTTCTCTATAGACCACCATGACCCCTCAATGCTTCTCTATAGACCACCATGACCCCTCAATGCTTCTCTATAGACCACCATGACCCCTCAATGCTTCTCTATAGACCACCATGACATGACCCCTCAATGCTTCTCTATAGACCACCATGACCCCTCGATGCTTCTCTATAGACCTCCATGACATGACCCCTCAATGCTTCTCTATAGACCACCATGACCCCTCAATGCTTCTCTATAGACCACCATGACCCCTCAATGCTTCTCTATAGACCACCATGACCCCTCAATGCTTCTCTATAGACCTCCATGACATGACCCCTCAATGCTTCTCTATAGACCACCATGACATGACCCCTCAATGCTTCTCTATAGACCACCATGACCCCTCAATGCTTCTCTATAGACCACCATGACCCCTCGATGCTTCTCTATAGACCTCCATGACATGACCCCTCAATGCTTCTCTATAGTCCACCATGACCCCTCAATGCTTCTCTATAGACTACCATGACATGACCCCTCAATGCTTCTCTATAGACCACCATGACATGACCCCTCAATGCTTCTCTATAGACCACCATGACATGACCCCTCAATGCTTCTCTATAGACCACCATGACCCCTCAATGCTTCTCTATAGACCACCATGACCCCTCAATGCTTCTCTATAGACCACCATGACATGACCCCTCAATGCTTCTCTATAGACCACCATGACCCCTCAATGCTTCTCTATAGACCACCATGACCCCTCGATGCTTCTCTATAGACCACCATGACCCCTCAATGCTTCTCTATAGACCACCATGACCCCTCAATGCTTCTCTATAGACCACCATGACATGACCCCTCAATGCTTCTCTATAGACCACCATGACATGACCCCTCAATGCTTCTCTATCAGGACCCCCAAAACTGATATTTGGCCGCAGACCCGATTTGTGTTGTTGCAGGATTATTACGAAATGTGTCAAAATAGCAGATGTATTTGGGTTAAGGTGGTTAAAGTGATTTAGATGCCCTGAAACCCCCTCAAGGACCCCTGTAGGTCCCCAGACCCCACATTGAGAACCACTAGTAGTTGGCAGTATAGGGCACTTCCCCCTCTTGAGATTCCAACTCCCTTTTTCTGTTGAATTTCTTGAACTCCAATTTGTCAGTAAAATGACTAAATGCTATGGACGGTCATCACACAGTAGGTCACCAGGTCATTCAGTTCACTGTGTTTCTCAACTAGTGGAAAGCACATTTTTTAAAAACAAATAATTTTACATTACCAATTGAATGGTCAGGGACCATTTCACTTCCGTGGACCATACCTGTTGGAAACCCCTGGTTTAAATAACTGGAGTTACTGAAGATACTCTAGGTTACTGAGGAGTTTCTGCCTGTCAGCGACGGATATTTGGTAAAAATCAGGCCTTTAGAAAGTGGTTCCCAGCAGGAACGATGAACCTGGCGACCTCTCCTGACCGTTAGTGATGTCACAGGTCAAAGGTCAGCTAATTGACCATGTGTGTCCCGCATATTTAAGTGTGTGTGCGTGCGTGCAATCGTGCATGCATGCGTGCATGCGTGCGTGCGTGCGAGCGTGTGCGTGCGAAGGATTGAGAACTGACAAACTATTTTACCATATGTATCTTGGCAGCCGGTGCCAGGGTCCCTCCTCTCATTCCTGTCCGACCCCTGGTCCTGAAAAGGTCATTCATGCTTTCATCTCATCACGCTTAGATTGGTGTAACCGGGAACCGCCTCCTCTGCTCTGGTCTATAGCCTGGCCTCAGTGATGAAGTCACACCCACTCACCCAGAACTCCACTCACTAATGTGACCATGACCACATCACGCCCATCTTAGCTGCTCGCCACTGGTATTCAGAGCATTTAGACAGGGCAGTTTTCCCTTTCTCTCCTTCCCCGTCCCTCCACCCATTGTTATTGCTGTCTTAAGAGATTTTACTTATTACCTTTAAAGCCCTGCATGGACAGGCTCCCAGTTCTATTTGAGACATGCTGCTCTAATAAGACGGGTGTAATCCTGTGCGCAGCCTCACGCCCCGTTCACATTACAGCTTCGTGCCGCAAAAAAACCCCGGCCTGACGACACACTAAAACCAAGTGTGTCTGAGGTTATGAGCGACAGCTGTCAGATCACGTGTCACCCTGTGTGGCCGTTTGGAAAAACAAGTTGTTCAAACAGGAGCGCATTTTGAAATAAAAAATGTAAAACAGCATTTTGTCCATGAATGAATGCAACATTCATATAAGGAGCTGTCAAATGACCTGAACCGGCATTGACCTTTCTGATGATAGCACTACTACTCTCATACAACTGTGTTCTCTCGAATCTGTCGAAGTTGTCGAACAGCACCTGATAACCGACTGCAGTCTCACCATGGCTGGAAACATCATTGTACCGATCGCAATAAATGTTGATACTCAACATGACACTATTCATTCACCGAATAAACCTTAAGGCAAGGTCGGTACTACTCCACCCGCTCCCAGTGCACTGCTAGAAGAGACTGGAATGACATTCCAGACCACCGCTGCTCACAGACAGGCAGACAGACAGACAGACAGACAGACAGGGAGGAATATTTATGATCTCAATAAGTAAGCTTAAAGTAAACCAACTGCTTCACAGGAACAAATGTTGGTATGTTAAACTGGGAGATTCGATGGGGAATCAATATTTTATATACACTGATTATTAAGTACAAAGACACAGTCACGTCGGCTTCCATCCAGGGCTCGTGGTTGCCCCTGGCAGACTAACTCTCTCTCTCCTCTCTCTATACTTTCTTTGCCTGATTTATTAATGTGTGTGTGTGTGTGTGTGTGTGTGTGTGTGTGTGTGTGTGTGTGTGTGTGCGTGCTCAGCATGCGCATTCAGGTTTAATGGATTCTCATTGGTCTACCTGGTCGTTCTACTGCTGCTCCCATTGGCTGCTGAACCCAGAGGTAAACACTTCACTTACTTACAACCGTAGCCTAGCATCATGTTAAGTCAGTGGTTTTCAACCAGAGGTCCTTGTGGGGGGGGGGGGGGGGGGGGAACCCTTTTGGTGTTTTAAACATTATGTTATGTTATAATGTTCATAGCTACGAGCTTGTAGGTCTGCTATTTTTGAAAAATCGTCAAAATGTGTCGCAAATCTTTGAATATATATTCTTTCGGAGTGAACGTTTTTAACGAAAATCTTTGCTTCTGGGGGAGGTCCCTGGAACTATACATATTTTCAGATGGGGTCGGCGGCCAATTACATATACTTTTTGGGGTCCTTGACATGAAATATTGAGCACCACTGATATAGAAACATACTGTACATTGTAGGTATTTCAGAAATCTGTCAGGATTTACCCTAGAAGTTGGTTCGGAACTGGAACCCCTTTTCTTGCCCTGAACTGGGAACCAAAGTGGGCGTGTCACTATTCTTCAGGTTGGAAGATGCAGATCAAGTGATATAAACAATGGCTAAAGCAAGCAAAAAAGAAAAATAATAATCATAATTCTTTTTAAAGGAAAAACAATGGCAAACTATCTGGAAAACTGGGGGGCAATGGGTACACTGGGCCTGCTCCACAGGCAGGCGCCTACTGTATAACTGTTGCTTAAAAGTGGTGGAAACAAACGATTCCGTGAAAGCACAGGTTACAATAATTTACAACGGAATCAGTTCTAGAACCAAAGTTATTTTTGGTTGAAAAGGTGACAGGGCTTGTGGACAGTTCAGAAACAAAATCGGTATAGGCAGGTTTGTTCATTTCAAACAAGATTTCAGGTCGTTCTTTGCCAGGTGCGAAGCAGCCTGGCCTACATTTGCACGCACCACTACTGACGATCGCAAAGACGACGCTAAACACGACTTAGTCATGAATGACTGCCCATACTCTGAACGCCGCAGCGCGGAGCGAGTGGCAACAGCAGTTAAATGCTATGAGCTAACTGGAGCTACAGGAAAGCCATGACAAAACACAGTGAGGGACCCAACAAAAGAATGTCGGAAACGAAGAAAACGGGCTCTACAAGAGCAAGAGTACCTGGCAGTTATGACTGAGAGTCACTTTATAATAATGCCAGAACAATAGCTTCTATTTCAGCATGCTAACTTTGAAGCTATATCGTCCAGCTCTACATTATAAGCACATTTAAGTTGTATTAGTATGTTTAAACCCAGAGCCATAGAGTGTAGACAGAGTTACGCAAACTCAGTTCACTTCATGGGACCAGTCCAGGCTTCGGCTAGGGACAACCGGAAGTTTACGGAATGCATTGGAGTCTATGGGCTCGCGTGAGTACATGAACCACGTGACCGTGCTGTTTTCTGCCCCCTCAATATCGCAACTCTTCTATTAGATGGCTCTGGGTAAACCCAGGAAGAATGTCCTGTGGTAACAGGAAGTAGCTTAGTGGCTCTTTTAGGGCTTGAACGGTGTTGTTTGTTCTGATTCTGAATCATGAAAACCCCTGAAATATTAATAGCATTATTAATGGACATTGATGTCAGACACAAACACATATCATGGTGTGTGTGTGTGTGTGTGTGTGTGTGTGTGTGTGTGTGTGTGTGTGTGTGTGTGTGTGTGTGTGTGACTGTGCGTGCACGTGCAGTATAGGTTTGTGTGACTGTATACTATTCACTGTGACATGAAATTGGACAAATCCCAGAGGCTACACACACACACACACACACACACACACACACACACACACACACACACACACACACACACACACACACACACACAGACTAACGAAGACAGGATGTGATGCCGTAAAGTGAGTCATCCACTTCCTGTTAAAATAGACCCAGGTTCTTGGCAACGACTCATGCGACCTTAGGGACAACATGGTGCATTATGTTGGATTTCCTGAGGAAGACATCCTCGGGGGGGGGGGGGGGGGGGGTCTGTGTGTGTGTGTGTGTGTGTGTGTGTGTGACGTGTGTGTGTGTTTGCTAAGTTAAGAAAGAATCATATCAAAAGCAGGGATAATCATATGGAATTGTGAGATTAAACTTCTTCATACTAGATTTCATAGATGGCTTCATAGACCTCTTTGTTTGCACACCAGGGAAGGAATTTGACGTCGGCCGTGGGCCTCGTTGCGCCTCTCTCTGGCCGTGTGCCAAAATGACATGCCCTACGGCCACAGTGGCCTTGATGCCCCCCCGCTGGCGCCTCAGCTTATTTCACCTTTCTCCTCTATACGCTCCACACACAAGTTGCTGCGTTCACGCGGGCAGATGCAAAGATACAGTCTACCATTCATTTTCAATGGAAGCCAGCGATATGACGATACAAAGATGCATTTGAAGTTTTACAACAGCTACAAATAAGTTGAGCTGGTTTCAGTTTCAGCTACAACGATACAAAGCTACAAATACGCTGTGTATCTTTGTATCTTTTGCATCTGCCAGACAGTGAGAACGCAGCATTTGAGATTCTTATAAAAAATGTATTGGACAACATCGAGTGAAACGCTGCACATGTAACCAGTGGCAGTGGTACAGTAGGTTGGTATTTGACTGAGCTGCTGTTTGATGTTAGAACTTAAATACCGGCATAGTTAAGGAATGTGTATCCACCAAAAACGTTACAGGGGGTCTAACATGTGAGGGAAAAAAACTAAAAAGCTGCAGCTAACGCTAACGGGTCCAGACTCCACGGGTCCCAACTTATTCGTGATAATCATGTGGCTGCAAAAAAGTGTGCGTGCGTGCGTGCACGCGCCCTTGGGTGCGTGCAAGAGGGAGAGAGAGAAATCTACGAAAAATTTATAAAAACCTGCCTAATATTAGGCTAACCAAATTATTATTATAGTATTAATATTAATCTGATATTATTACTAATTAAGAAATACTATATTTTAAAGAGTGAAAAATCAACTAAAGTCATTATTAGCGCAAGTCCAATCACATTTAATTTGAATGAAAATAACCTTTTGTAGGGAAATACAATACAATCTCTAATCTGTGAATGCTCATGTGATTCATGTGACCCTTACTTCAGTGTCTTTGCACAATATTGGTAATTTGCCAAATTTGCAAAAACTGATGCTGTTCTTGTACAAAATTATACTAAAATGAAATCACCCGGTTAAGGGTGGCCTTCCTGCTCTGCCAGTTGGCCTTTGTGCCCTCAAACAATGCCCCTAAAATAACAAAATTCCAGGCCTGTTGCACATGATCTTTTTAAGCTGGATTCATGTTGTTTCATGTTATATTTTGAGATATTTAATTTAAAAAGGAACTTCCTATCACACAAAGATTTATTGACCACCCTGAAGTGTTAAGGAAAGCCCAACATTTGCAGCATTGAACACATGGAGGTTTCTTTTTTTGTCACATTCCTGGGCCAATAATCCAATTGAAGTTAATAGGAGACAAATCTTAACAAGAGCAATAGTGTATTTTAAAACATTCTCTTTGAACTGGGATCACCAGTAGGCAAGTTGTTTATATTATTATTTTATATAGTTGTAGTGTCAGCAAATATATAATTTTATTTGACTAAAATTGTCATTTGAGAGACAGTATTTATTTTTTGGGGTGAAGTATTCCTTTAAAAGCCACCTGTTTATTGACCATTAAACTGTACCACTGTTTCTTAAAAATAAAAAAGGGTCAGTGGTAAGTACACTGTTTAATTCGATTAAAACGGTACATAACAGCATTATAAAATGTTAAAACAATGTCCCAGAATCAAATCAGTCTCTCGAACAGCCGGTCCCTCAGTCCAATTGTCTGTCCAGTCTTCCTTCCTCTGAGGTCTAACTCGAGGTTCCTTGGGGAACAAGACACAGTAATCAGCCATGTTGCCCTCATAACACTATTTCCTATACGGTGCATGTACTTTATGTATTCAAAATGGCGGGAGTTCCACCTCCTTAAGTGCTTCACATAGGCTCTGTGCAGATGCCTTTTTCCACAAGGAATTCCCGCTTTCCTTTTCCGGGTCAGTTTGTTTCTCGCAGCGTCATGTGATTGGCTCAGCTGCAGGTGGAATAGAAACCTTGTATGTCCACAAGTGACAGTGTGATTGTCTATTTTGTAGGGGCGCTAGCCCCTCCTATATACAGGTTTAATGTTTGTTTTTAGTTCAATGTTTGTTTTAAAAACGCCATCGACAATGAAGGGAAAATGTACGTCATCTTGTCCCTAACACAAACATTAAATGCCATTAACAATAAAGATAATTTAATGTTTGCGTTGGCGCCGTTTGTTTTACATCACCATTACATCACCTAATCAACATGAGTTTAGCCTCGGTACCAGGCTTTCATTTTTGTTGGTGCAAAAATTGAAAGCCTGGAGGAACGCATTGGCCGCTCTGGTCTAAAAGTGGGAGTCAACCCTTCCGGGTGGGCGTCGCTCCAAATGATGTGACGTAGGCGTAGCGCTGCACTAGGGGGGAGAGGAGGGGCCGGGGGTGACGGACAGATCGATGAGATCCAATCAGGGCGTGCGCAAATCTGAGCCGCGACCCGCCCCTCTAGACCAGAAACCTAACACGTTAGCTCAGGCTAACATGAGTTAGACTTCACCTCTCTTCACACGGGTGTGATTTCTTTTGTAACTTTTGCTCAACACTCTTGTATGATGCAGTTGGGGGCGTTAAATGACGGAAAAAAACAAAACATTCAAAGTTGTACACACGTTACCGCGGTGAAATGTGTTCTCCGCATTTGACCCATCTCTTGGAGCGGCGAGCCGCTGCCAAGGAGCAGTGAGCTCACTGAGCTGTAGCCGTGCCACGCTCGGGAATCATTTGATTAGTTGATTTGAACCCCCCAATCCAACCCTTTGATGTGCCAAATAAGCAGGGAGGCATTGGGTCCCATTTTTTCGTCTTTGTGTCTTTGGTATGATCCGGCCGGGGATCGAACCCCCGACCTCCCAGTTTCAGGGCAGACACTCTAACCACAAGGCCACTGTCTCAACTGTCTCTCTCAACATTTCAATTTTGGAGATACAAGGTTTCTGCCCGACGTACAGATTTACAGCGACGATATGCGTTTCCTGTTTGACACACTGCACTGTACAGTATATTTATGATCTCCTTTGGGTGGACATGAATGCATTGTTTAAATTTGTGTGTGTGTGTGTGTGTGTGTGTGTGCGTGTGCGTGTGCGTGTGCGTGTGCGTGTGCGTGTGCGTGTGTGTGTGTGTGTGTGTGCGCATGTGTAGGTGTCCCAGGCAGCTTGGTGAAGTGTGTGTGTGCGAGCAGCGTCGTGTTCCTGTCGTTACAGCTGGTGTTTCAGGTGTGTGTGAGCTCTCTGCTGGCCACAGGGACCCTGGAACCTGAATATAACTGTAAGTACCACGACACAATATGCTGCCATACTGTACTTACTGTATGTGGACAAGTGGTTCCCAAACTGAAGGGGTCGGGACCCCCAGGTGGGTCCCCAAAGTCTTTGCCCAGCTTGAAATAATCGTTCATGTCAAGACAAGCCAAAAAACCTTGGTGTAGTCATGGACTCGGACCTGAATTTGAACAACCACATTATTAACACAATCACAAAGTCAGCCTACTATCACGTCAAAAATACATTATAGCAGATTAAGGACTGATGTCTTGACAGGATTGGGAACATTCACATTTACAGCTCTCCCAGAATGGACCAGACGAGTTGATTCTGAACACTGCTGATCGAGTCCTTCATAATACCAAGAATGTGGAGAACATCACTCCTGTTATTAAATCCTTATACTGGCTCCATGTATGTCAAATAATATACTGTTTTTTTTAATGGTTAATTTTGTGGCCCAAATCTTGCGCGATATCATGAACCATCCAGATCGCTCAGGTAAACTGGCAAAGGTCTGCTTTCTCTCCCTAAAATCTAAACTAAACGCGGAGAAGCAGCATTCAGTTTTTATATATCTGGAACAAATTCCCCTGAAAACTGCAGGTCTGCTAAGTTCATTGAAATCACAGCTAGAAACTTTTCGGTTTGTCACTGCCTTTCATTTAAATTACTCTTCTGCACTGTAATGTAATGTTTCTGTTTTCTTTTTTACTTTACTTTTACTCTTATGAAATGTTAACTAATGTTTTATCAAAGCACATTGATTACATGAATGAAGCGGTGCTCTGGTAGCGTTTCCAGTCACTAGCAGAGTGAACGAACAGTCCTGTCTTGCATGGTTATACAGTAGAACCCTAAACCTAATGAACAACTGGCTCTACCTAAAACAATATTTTATTGTGTGCAAACAAAACAAACTAATTTAAATCATTGAGCAATTTTCCTTGGTTTTTGTCTTATATTTAATGGCAACTCATAAGTAGTGCGAGCCGGCTTGATGTACAAGTACAAATGGACATGACTCCATGACACTGGTAACTATTATGTCACAGGGACCTTAACCGGCAATCCATCCCATGGTGCCAAGCCAGGAGGCT
>NC_139712.1:35442307-35457307 GCF_964188405.1 Protomyctophum parallelum | reverse complement strand
CGGCAGTGCACATGCGCCAATCAGCAAGGAGTACATTGCAGAAGTAGAGGCCAACCCCCGCCAAAAAAATAATATATTTCTTTATATATATCAACAAAAAAGGCCTAAAGACGCCTATACACGCCGGCACCCCACGGTTTTGGTATAAAGGATGTGTATTCACGTCCATGGCCAAAATTGTGTTACACACTAATTGAGAAGGAGTAATTGAGAAGGAGTGTGTTATTTATCCATTTGCCTTCTTCTAGCACACCGCTTGTGGAATTGCGTCGACACTATGCACAGATAACAATCCAACGCACTGCATTCAATTCGCATATTTACCGTACAGTTTGCAATTGTATGGCACTATGTTATTGTGCAACATTTTCAATGGAATTTAATGTTTGTGTTCAGACAGAATCCACACTATAGCTGTTCATAGTAGGAACAAAAACAATCGAAACATTAAATTACAAAAGTCAACAAATTAAAGCCCAAATAAAAAAAACATGCCCCCCCCCGTCGTTCAAAAGAATATATGAGCCCCCTTTCCGTTTTGCACCATACCAACCTCTAACAAATAATGACCAGTCATTAGTTTTTGAGTAGTGCAACCACTCCAAAGAACAGCTATGTGATGTTAACACGTCCACCTACCTACTGTATGTGGCCATGAGCACCAGTATATGACGATGAGTACCAGTAGGGGCGGTGTTGTGCCAGAAATGGAGAGATAGTATTAGTGCTGCACTGTTGCCTGCTAATGAGAGAGAGAGAGAGGAGAGGAGGGGGGGGGGGGGGAGGGGAGTTGCACCACTCAGTTCACACGGGTGTGATTTTCTTTTTAGGTCTGCTGTCCATGTTCTCGTTTGCTCTTGGTAGTCATGGCTGCCAGTTCCCACTAGGGCTGACCTCGATTAGTCGAATAGTCGACTAATCGATCGGAACGGGTCTCAGTCGACTGACCACCTCTTAATTATTTTATTCTTTTTGCCCCAAAAAATTGTATATAAAAATACAATATTTACAAAAATATACAAATATATTGTATTATTCCACTAGGTCTGTGGGGGACATAAACACATTTGAACATTCTGACTGTTCAAATCTCCAATGTGCATGTTGAGTGTCTGCCTGTGTGGCAATGTGCCACTGCCTGTGACTTGAATCGCACAGTGCGCTGGCCTGATAGACTCCAGAATCTCAATCTCACCTGCTGTGCTCAATCTGGCTAATGACAAGCCTCTCAGTTGTTAAAAAAAATCACACACGTGTGAACTGAGTGGTGCAATTCCCCCCCCCCCCCCCCCCCCCCTCTCTCTCTCTCTCTCTATCTCTCTCTCTCATTAGAGTCACTACCTCTCTCACTCTCTCTCATTAGAGTCACTACCCCTCTCACTGTTTCTGGCGCCCCCTACTGCTATTTTTAAGTCACATACTCATGCTCACACGGACACACAAACAAGTACGAGACAGACACACACACAGACACACACACAGACACACAAACACGTACGAGGACATTGCAAGCTGGTTGTAGGAGTGGTTGCACCACTCAAAAAAAAAAGGGGGGGGTTTTCTGGAGTCTATCAGGCCAGCGCACTGTGCGATTCAAGTCACAGGCAGTGGCACATTGCCACACAGGCAGACACACTCCACATGCACATTGGAGATTTGAACAGTCAGAATGTTCAAATGTGTTTATGTCCCCCACAGACCTAGTGGAATAATACAATATTTTTGTATATTTTTGTAAATATTGTATTTTTATATACAATCTTTTGGGGCAAAAGAAAAAAAAACATTTTTTTATTTTTTTTTTGCTCAGTCGACTATTAGTCGACTAACAGCAAATTTATTCGACTATATTCAGTCGACTATACAAATCCTTAGTCGGGGACAGCCCTAGTTCCCACCTGATGTCGTGTGTGAGTTCAGACTGATCCAGACCATGCTGAATAACTGCTAGCTTGGAGAACGTCTTCAGACTAGGACTCAAGTCTAAAATAAACAGTTCATCGTTATATTCATATCCAAAGAGGATGATACGATCTCCCATCATGCAACAGCCACTGAAACTGAAAGAATCCTGAGAGGGGCGTTTTCCCTTGGGCTTAACCTTCTTCCAGGAGTACGTCTCTGGATTACATTTCCACAGATCTATTACTGTAAGTGTGAGTGAGAGTTATCAGCATCAAATATATACAGCTCATCATTGTAGGTAAAGGCTGTTTTAGAACTGGGTACTTTTGGAAAAGTAGAAGGTGGAAAAGTAGAGGGTGTGTTCATCCATCCGTTGGTCTCTGTGTCAAACACTCTGATGCCGTCATGAAGATCCCACCAGTCCTCCTCGTGGCCTCCAAATACAAACATCTTTGTCCCTCTGATGATGGCATGGTGGCCTCCTGTAGCAGGTGGTGCAGTGCCTCCGGTGCTAATTAAACACCAGACCATTGTGGTGGTGTCCAACTTGTGGATGTCATTAGTGCCTCCACCCTGGTACCATCCTCCATGGATAAACATGACCTTCCCCAAGACACAGGCTGATCCTCTCCCCTGGAACAGTCCCAGAAACCCTGGGTGTTAACCATTCGTGGGCGTCGACATCTAATGCATAAAGCACGTTGCAGGACTCTTCATAGTTAGAGTTAGTCCCTCCCCAGATGTAGGCGGTATCTCCTACCAGCACAGCTGTGTGGCCCTGGCGCCAGGAGGGAACAGGTGTCACTGGAGGCAACTTCCTCCAGAGTAAAGCCACTGTGTTGAAGACGTACACATTGAGTGTACATGATCTGTTTCTCCGGTCATCTCCAAAGGAGTACAGCTTGTTGTCCCGAATGTCCACTGCAACAGCCACATGATTAGAGCATCTAATGTCTTCTGCCTCTTCTTCCTTCAAAATGTTCCCCCATACGGTATATGGGAAAGTGATCACCATATATAGCAACCCCAGGCAGACTTCATCAGATGGAACTTGTTGATGAGTCTGTGAGTTTTGGAGCTTCTCTTTGAACTTTGGACCGACTTCGGTGATACACCTACAGCAGTGCTTCTCAACCTGTCGGTCGGGACACCCAGGGGGGTCCTCGCAGGACATTTTGGGGGTTCCCCACATCACCGTCGAGTGACAATTTAAGGACTTATTCATTAAGAAATTACTCATTAACTGCCAGCGTTTCTCTAGAACAGTCTGCACACACTGCCAGAGTATTTACTAATCTTTCAAGACCCACAGAATATCTGTATTAAGCACAACTTTGGTTCAGCTTCGACCCCTCTGTCACATGGCACTATTGTTTTTGTGCTCCTGCTGGTGTAGTGATACTGGTCACAAAACCATAGTTCCGTGTGACGGAGGAGTCAAAGTTGAACGTTGAAGTTGCGCTATATATGGTAGAAATAGGTCAACAACACAAATGACACTAGTATTATCTGATATTTTGCGGCTCTATATAGTGTCCTGTATGGAGACACAGGGAGGATGGTGGAGGAGCGGTCTGGCTTGAGAGATTACTCTTAACTGATGAAGCTGATCCAGTTAGCCTGACACTCAGCCTGAATGTCTGTTTCCTCTCACTTCATTAGCCAGTCTGAATGTGTTTCCATTGCAAACTCCTTCTTCCATCTCCCGACCCACTGTTTCCCAAACGCTGGCTTTGGAGTAAATATTGTATTTTTTGTTTCCTATAATTTTTTTTAATTTTTTTTATTATTTAAAAAAAAGGTTTAAAACGTTTTCATGAATTAAAAACAAATTTAAACCTTTATTTTTCCAAAATGATTTAATAAACAAATACAAATGAAGACATTAAAAAATATATCAAACCAATTCCATGAATTTGAAAAACAAACTTTTATTATATGAAGCAGCGTTTCTTTTGGTATCCTTGTAGGCATCGATGGGCTAAATATATATTTTCCTCCCTATTAGACACTTCTAGGCCCATTGCTGATTATCAAAAATGCCAGGTTTCATTCAAGTAAACCAATGCATGTACATTTGTAATGCAAAATATTTGCTATAAATATCACATTTCAATCTTCAATTAGTTTAATCTCTTTAATAGTCCAATAGGTGTGTGTGTGTGTGTGTGTGTGTGTGTGTGTGTGTGTGTGTGTGTGTGTGTGTGTGTGAGTGTGTGTGTGTGTGTGTGTACGTGTGCGTGTGTGCATGCGGGCGTGCGTGCGTATAGTCACATCATGTCACATCATGCCACATACGACACATCTAAAGTTTAGAAATGATATGAGATCAACTATTCTGTCGTTTAGATTCTAAACATTTAACACTGTCTTTGAGAATGTGCAAACATTCCATAAAGTTTAGAAATGATATGAGATCAACTATTCTGTGGTTTAGATTCTAAACATTTAACACACTGTCTGTGAGAATGTGCAAACATTCCATTCCTGTGTAAGTGAAAGCCCTCTACACCAGATGTTATGAAGGTTATATGTTCATTGCTCAGCCAATCAATTCATCGCTATGGGGTGTTTCACACAAACCCTCAAAGCTGGGCATAGGAGGGGCTTGCCTAAAAAACTGCTTGCTAAATTCTGTGCAATCTCTTCTACTATCGTAGGCTACTTCTGAAGGGTGTGTGTGGGTATTTGTCCAGAATCTGCTTTTTGTATACAAGACCTTGTAAATATTTGTTTCCTTGTATTGTATCCCTTATGTGGACATAAATAAATAAATGATAAAAAATGTGTGTGTGTGTGTGTGTGTGTGTGTGTGTGTGTGTGTGTGTGTGTGTGTGTGTGTGTGTGTGTGTGTGCGTGTGCGTGCGCGTGCACGTGCGTCAGTGTTTCAGACACAGCCTCAGTTTTCCGAGTGTTCCTTCCTGATGTCATCCTATTGGCTGTCAGCCTAGTGACCTGGACACTGTGTCTCCGCTCACAAAACAACACCCAGGTAGCACGCACGCACGCACGTAGTGACATTGCAGACCTCTTCTCTAGTCCTCTCCTCTCCTCTAATAATAATAATAATACATACGATATATATGGCTTTTCAAGGTACTTGAAAGCCGCTTTACAGGACAAAAAACGTAAAAATGAAATACTCTAAAAACAATTTTATTAGTAAAGTGAAAAAGTTTTAAAAGGTTAAAAACTAGAAACTAAGGGAAAGGTAAGCAAAGAAAAAGTGTGTGTGTGTGTGTGTGTGTGTGTGTGTGTGTGTGTGTGGGGGGGGGTACTGTATGTAGGGAAAGCAAGTCTGAAAAGGTGGGTTTTGAGTGTGCTTTTGAACGTGGCGAAGGTGGGGGCAACTCTGATGTGAGGGGGGCCTGGTTGTCAAGTTCTTTGTATGTAATGGCGAGTATTTTGAAGGCAATTAGCCCTTCGCTAAGTCCATCCCCAACCCGTCCTTGTCCAATAGGCACGTTAGCAGCGAGGAGACAGGGCAAGCTGTCCTTCTCCCCCATAGAGATGCATGTTAATTGACGGGATTTCTCCATATAAAATAATCGGATCATTTCAGTAGCAAGAGGATCAAAATTTTGTCAATCAGGCCTGCAGTATAGGCTATGCATGAATAAACTAGAAATATGAGGAAATGACAGAGGGAGAAATCAACATTTAACGACCAACCCAACAGGAGTTTTCATGTTACACGGTAAGACTACGGTCATTAGTATTATTGCCATCACCTGGGCGGGTCAGTCGTGTAACTTTCCTGTTCAACAACACAGCCATGCAAAATAGCGTTGACAGCTATGAGGTAGCGAAAGCTTGACCTGCATAACAACAGTTGCTAAACTATTTGGATTGGCATTGGACAATCTCTTTAATTTAAGGGGTGGAATTTGGCGAAGGGCTAATTCTGTACTTGACTGGAAGTTCTGATCTCTTCCCCTCTCCTCTCCTCTAGTCTGCAGACATCAGGTCGTTGTGATGTCGTAGTGATGTCCTTATAAGTGTATTAAGGTGTCTCATGTTGTGTGCTAATGCAGTTAGTAGTCTGTTACACTGTAACTCAGTAAGCTATCATTTAACTCTAACTGCATTACTGTCTGTCATTGTTAACGCTGTTTAACGCAGGGGACATTTAACGCACGCATGCACACACACACACACACGCACGCACGCACGCACGCACGCACGCACGCACGCACGCACGCACGCACGCACGCACGCACGCACGCACGCACGCACGCACGCACGCACACACACACACACACACACACACACACACACACACACACACACACACACACACTAACAAAGAGCCTGAGGGAAACAGGAGGTCTGCGTGGAGGTACATTATGCATTGGTCTAATGTTATGGTTCACTAGAGATCTGCACTGCCGGACCCAATTTGCACAAGTTATAGATAGATAGACAGACGGACTGACTGACTGTGTGCTTGCGTGTGTGCGTTTGCATGTGTGCGTGTACGATCACTACCAGAATAACCAGTCCCTGGCTGCGTTTCAGTCGGCTGTTAGCACTAAGTGCGGTTCATTCGATATCAACAGCGACAGACAATATGGATTTTTAGAATGTATAATTACAATGCATATAACGACTGATTTTGAACTAAAGCTGATTGAGTCCTCATGCGTCCATACATACATTTGTTTAATGTTCACATACTAATTAGAATAGTTCCGACTTCTGACCCATACCCAAGCAGCCGCTTGGCTTCGAATGTTATCAGCCTATAATCAAGGATATGTCCGTGATCAGAAGCTTGGAATAGAGCCAATATGTGATAACCAGACATACTAGGAAATGCGGCAAGTGACACGTTAGGGAGTGCTTGCTTTTTGTGACCATGACCGCGACCATGACGGACCATGACGTGAGGCCCAGCCGAGTGTTGCGACGGCCACCTGAGCAACACTCGAGTTGCGTACCGATGAGCACAGAATAGTAATGCCATCGCTGAAAACAACGTCAGTATGGCCAATATGGCCATGGTTGTTTTTTATCACTTTTAAGAGATACAGTACATCGGACACGGACACAACGGACACAGTTCTTCCTGGAGGCTGAAACCTTGACAGTCAAACATGCCAATGAAAAAAACAGTGCTATAGTGACATCACAATACCAGGCAAACCAGGCATACTTCTTTTAAAACATATGTTTATTGGTTTTTCTTTACGACATAGTATTCTCAAAACAATAATTCTATTTGTTCCATACACCCAAATGGCAGCACAAACACTATACTTAATGAACTGGTGGGCATGTCCATATAATAACGACATTTAAAAAAACACTGGCACACTTTTTAGAAAGTATTCTTCCTCCTTATATAATAATAATACCTGATGATCATGTTTTAGTGCTGCAAACAATCACAGCACTTTAAAATAGTCCTTTTTGTCTGCCTTTTAACAGCAGGAGGAGGTGGAGAGGACCGACCAGGAGGAGGGGAGAGATGAGGAGAGGAGAGATGAGGAGAGGAGAGATGAGGGGAGGAGAGAGGACGAGAGGAGAGAGGACGAGAGGAGAGAGGACGAGGTGATATTTGAGGAGGACTCTGTTCTTGGCGAGGGGGCGGAGGCTGAGGAGGAGGAGGACACCAAGTGCAACCTGATTGGTCCGTTGGTGTTGTTGGCGTCCAGAAGCCGGCAGCTGATTGGTGACGTCATGACGACGGTGGGAGGGAAGGTTCTCCTGACCGCTCTGCTGGGGTTGACAGGTAGGACATCCGACCAATCAATGAACGTTTACACGCACACATTGTGTTATCAATTAGGGGTTGTTGTTCCGATCCGATCATGTGATCGGAAATCTGGGCCCGATCAAATGATCGGAATTGGATCGGGAGCAAAAAAACGGAACATCCCTAGTATCAACATTATATCCATATCATGATATTTTGACTGTATATTATCTGTGTTAACTATCTATTATAAGTGTTATATACAAATATAGGATGGGGAAAAATCGTTATAGGCTGCAGATACTCAAAATCAAATGATCGTAATCGGATCGGGGGCAAAGAAAACATGATCTAGACATCCATATTATCAATAAACGTTTCAATAAATATATGGGTAATGTTTCCCATTTAGACCTGGAAAGCCTATGCATTGTTGTATACGTTTCAGTCCAGGAAAGCATCTTTGTCATTGTAGATGTTGCTACTGTACTGTACTGTATGTGTACTGTAGTATTTATGGATGTCCCGATCACGTTTTCTTTTGCCCCCGATCCGATTCCGATCATTTGAAAATGACGTGATCGGCCCCTGATTTCCGATCACGTGATCAGATCGGGACAACCCTAGTAGTAATCTTTTGAATACAACAATTGACATTTTTCATAAAACCTATGTAATGTAGAAGGTGATTTTTTTTAATGTTATCGGACACAGATCAATAAATGCTGCAGTAGTTTTACTGAATAATCATTTCAAATCTCTCTTTTTTCTGTGTCTTATCTGTCTGTCTGTCTGTCTCTCCCGCTCTCTCTCTCTCCCTCCCTCTCTCTCTCTCTCTCCCTCTCTCTCTCTCTCTCTCTCCCTCCCTCCCACCCTCTCTCTCTCTCTCTCTCTCTCTCTCTCTCCCTCTCTCTCCCTCTCTCTCTCTCTCTCTCTCTCTCTCTCTCCCTCCCTACCACCCTCTCTCTCTCTCTCTCTCTCTCTCTCTCTCTCTCTCTCCCTCTCTCTCTCTCTCTCTCCCTCCCTCCCACCCTCTCTTTCTCTCTCTCTCCCTCTTTCTCTCTCTCTCTCTCTCTCTCTCTCTCTCTCTCCCTCTCTCTCTCTCCCTCTCTCTCTCTCTCTCTCTCTCTCTCCCTCCCTCCCCAGCCATCATCTACCCGTCTCTCTCGTCCCTGTTGTACCTGTGTGTGTTTCAGGGGGTGTGTACGTGCTGGTGTGTGTATGGGGAGGTCAGTGTGCTGCTGTTCAGCTGCGTGTGCGTGTGCTCGCTCGTTTACTCCGCCGGTCACCTGCTTCTCCTCTACGTGTATCAGCTTCCCGTTGTCCATCACTTCATCCCGGCCAATGACAGCTACGCTAGGTACACGCACGCGTGCTCGCACACACGCATGTACACGCATGTACACGCATGTACACGCATGTACACACATTTATTTTAAATCACACAATTTCTGTTTCTGTTGTGATTTCTGTTTGTTACTTTTCTTTTTTTCTCCTTTCTATCTCACCTCCACCGCAATTGTATTTGTTATTTTTTACTTACCGGTATTTTATTTCATGAATGATTGATTGATTGATTGACTAGTTTATTAACAGTTTGCACAAAAAAGGGCACGGTGACACAGATTTATACAAAATAAACCCTCAGGGCTTGTTTCCATTAAGGTCCCTGCGTATTCAATGCATCGAGACTTTTAAAGACAAACATTAGTATACAGTTTTTGTGTGTGTGTGTGTGTGTGTGTGTGTGTGTGTGTGTGTGTGTGTGTGTGTGTGTGTGTGTGTGTGTGTGTGCGTTTGTGCGTGTGTGCGTGTGTGTGTGTGCATGTGTGCATATCAGTGTGTTTGGAATGCTCTCTGTGGTAGATGAGGACTGTGGAGCCCCCTGGCGGCTGAACTTCAACACTACACTCAGCTGGTTTCACTTCTGTCAACCTCTGCTGCTGCTGCTGCTGTACTATACCACTGCTACACTGTGTAGGATACAGGTACACACACACACACACACACACACACACACACACACACACACGGCTGTCTTAAAATGTAAGTATATAATACAAACGTGTGTGTGTGTGTGTGTGCATGTGTGTGAGCAGTGGACCAATGGGGGTGAAGGAGGAGGAGGGGAGACACCTGGACCCAGTGACATCATCGGTAGTGACATCACTGATGACATCAGCACTGACGTGATGTCAGCAGAAAGGAGAAGAGAGCTGTGGAGACGCGGAGATGTGAGAACACACACAACAAGCACACACAGAGAAGGACCTTCAAAAAGCTTTTGACACAGTAACGCACGGTATTCTTTTGTAAAAGCTCCACTAGTTACTCCACTAGACGCTGCTCAACAGATTTCGTTTCGCAGATGTAAAAGCAGTATGGGACCATTTTGACGAGATGTGTTTTGTACATTATGCTTTGTTGTCAATAAACAAATCAAATAAATTAATCAAGAAAATTGTGTGTGCGTGCGTGTGTGTGTGTGTGTGTGTGTGTGTGCGTGCGTGCACATTTATCATCCAGGCGATGTCCACTCAAGAGGCATGCAGCTCGACTGAGGTATCTATGTCTGTCTGTCTGTCTGTCTGTCTGTCTGTCTGTCTGTCTGTCTGTCTGTCTGTCTGTCTGTCTGTCTGTCTGTCTGTCTGTCTGTCTGTCTGTCTGTTGGCTTTGCTGGGTTCAAGTAGGTTATATGTCTGTCTGTCTGTCTGTCTGTCTGCCTGTCTGTCTGACGGCTTTGCTGGGTTCAAGTAGGTTACTGACGTAAGCTGCGCTACATGCAGTATAGCCTCGGAAACACAGACGCTTTTATTTCCAGGGAGAAAAAAAACAGTCTGGGACCGAGTCCACTTCAATTGAGCATAGAGTAGCGTAAACGTCGATCACTCTCTGCTGATTTCTGATCGTCTGCACCTTTGTTAAATTGACGACACACGCACACCCGTACACACACACACACACACTCCTCTCTCTCTGTCGCTCTAATTAATTAGTCTCATGTCGCACAGCTGCGTCTAGAATCTCTAGATTCTCCCGGCGGATCCTGCCGGGAGCTGCCTATGCCATAGAATGCATAGGTGGACCCCAGGCTACATGCAGTTTGACACCATTGATGTGTCCAGGACTCCCTACAAGATCTATTCGTCAATTTGAACAATTGAACGATCACGTCATTCTAAGTTTAACCACAAGGCCCGCCAAAGTACATATTAGTCGACTAAATCAACTGTAGATTTAGTCGAGTAAAATCATATGATATTTAGTCGACTAAATCTAAATCATTCCAGGAGATTAAAAATGGGACTAAAACTAAATAGAAAGCTATTCAAAAGACTATGACTAAAACTGAAATCAAAGTTTGCTGTCAAAATCAACACTGATTATTTTAACCACAGAGCACTCAATGCATATACAATCCTATACAATCCTATAAAAATGCCTGCGTACTGAATGTACTGTACAGTATGTGGTGTACTTTATTGATGTATGTCCCTCTCCTTCCTAATACTTCCCAGATGCTGGTGACGTCGAGCCACGATACTCCTCCACAGTACTCAGTAGCTACGCCTGCCCAGAACACAGCCCTGGGATTGGACCATTACTGCATGCATCACTACTCCCTCAACCAATCAGGTTTGGTCTGGTGTTTCCAAGTTTTGATACCCAAATATTTCAAATAAGTAATTAAAATCCCCCAAATAGTGAATGTCTCCTCTCCTCTCCTCTCCTCTCCTCTCCTCTCCTCTCCTCTCCTCTCCTCTCCTCTCCTCTCCTCTCCTCTCCTCTCCTCTCCTCTCCTCTCCTCTCCTCTCCTCTCCTCTCCTCTCCTCTCCTCTCCTCTCCTCTCCTCTCCTCCAGACACGGTGTTTGAAGCAGACCACTGGGAGGAGAGCAGAGGTTCCATGTCCACTGCATTCCGTTTCCTCATGAAACAGAGTTACATCTGTGCCTTGATCGCAATGATGGTGAACGCACACATACAGCACACACACACACACACACACACACACACACACACACACACACATAGTGATGGCCCTATACAGTTCCCCAGTCGCTTCTGGTGCTGCGTTGTCTCTAAATGGTCATTTTACAAACTTAACTCATAGTCTCTTGAATAGTTTTCATTTAGATTTAGTCACATTTTAGTCACCTGGAATTTTTTAGTGTTTGTCTGGATTTAGTCGACTAAATATCATAAGATTTTAGTCGACTAAATCTACAGTTGATTTAGTCGACTAAAATGTATTCTGGCAGGCCTTGATGCCGTCGTAATGACTGTTCATACACTTGCTGAAAATAGCGGATCTACAAGCTCACAACGTGGTGTGAACTTGTAGATCGGCTATTTTCAGCATGCAAGTGTAAAATGACTTATACTGGATCTCTTGTCCACTAGTCCCTTCCTAACATTTTAGTCTAGTTTTTATTTGTTGACAAAGTACATTTAGTCTCAGTTTTTGTCATCATAGCTTAGTAGTTTCCATTCCATTCAGTCAGTGAAAAAGGTAGTCGACGAACATTTGTTGTTTTAGTCGACAAAAATAACACTGTTCTCATGTCGTATGTACTGTAGGCGTGGTCCATCACATACTGTGTGTCATGGCTGACGTGCGTATTGTTCTCATGTCGTATGTAGGCGTGGTCCATCACATACGTGTCGTGGCTGACGTGCGTGCTGCTGCTGTGGTCGTGCGCGCTCTGGATGCTCCGCGACCGCCGCAGGTACACCATGATGTCGTCGCCGTGGCTGGTCGCCTACGGCAACCTGCTTCTCCTGCTGCAGTACATCTACAGCTTCCCAGCGGTCGATCCCATCCCTGGGATGTTCATCCGGAAGGACGTCCCCTTCAAAGAGCTGGCCTCCAAGGTACACTGCAGTCACAGATACCCTGTGCAAAACCCACTCCTTGGCTGAGAGTGGGGGTGTAGTGGGAGCTGACTACCTGATTTAGTGGTGGGGTGGAGCCCTCATTCTCCGTCTGTCCACTCTGGTCCATATCTGGTGGCGGGGTATGTGCCCTGCTCGAAGGACCATATCAAATATCTTTGGCTAATAAATGAGTCTGCTGGCTATACGTACGTATACATCCCTACACCTATACCCATTAGAGCAAAAACGCTAATCCACGCCTTTGTTTTTTCTCAGCTTGATTACTGCAATGCACTTTCTTCTGGACTGCCTAAGAAAACAACTGACAGATTACAACTTGTCCAAAATGCAGCAGCCAGAGTTTTTACTAGAACTAAGATGAGAGAACATATTACTCCAGTTTTGGCTTCACTGCACTGGCTTCCGTTTTTTTTTTAGGATTGATTTGGTTTATAAAGCTCTCAATGGTCTCGCACCTTCCTACATGACTGCCTAAATATCAGCCTGCCTAAATATGTTCCAAACTGCCCCCCTAAGGTCTTCCACTGTTGGCCTGCTCGCTTTGCCTAAAAAAATTGCAACTAAAAAATACGGGGAAGCAGCTTTTTGCTTCTACGGGCCGACGGCGTGGAACAAACTCCCACTGTACCTTCGACAGGCAGCCTCTGTAGACATTTTTAAAGCACAGCTCAAGACCCACTTCTACACCCTTTTTTGTTATTCATGTCCTCCCTGTATTGCATTACTGCTCTTGTTTTTTTAATGTTTATGCCTTTTCTTTTCTTTACTATACCAAATTTCCCACCCCATAACCCCAGCTGCCGGACTAAAACGACACACGGTGTCAGTTGTGCAAGTAACAAAAGTACAAATAAACTTAGGCTTAGACAAATAATCTATAGGACATTCTGATAAACAGAAAATAACAAACTTACGTATAATGCATCATCTTGGCATATAGAGCTGTGGTGTCCCACAGTACCTCTCCAGACAACGGCAAATGTTTGCTTGTGGTTACTATCTGGGCCGATGTGGGCCAGCCACAGGTGTGCTAATTAGTGTGATAGGGCTCCACCCACCACTAAATGAGGTAGTTATCTACCACTACACCCCACTCTCAGCCAAATAAAAAGTTATACCACTGCAGTATTCTGTTATACATTACGTTAATCTGTTTACAGTATTATTTTTATAGATAGTTCGTCTGATTACAGTATGTTATATATTAACCCATTTACCACATTAAATCCTGGGAATTCTTCAAAATGAAGGCGCTAGAGGGCCAGCAGATGGTAGATTTTACTCTGAAAAGCCCCGCCTTCTGTGGACAAGTGATTTTTCATTTTTCCTTACCTTTCATATCTTGTCATATCTTATAAAAAAAGGTTTTCTCTGTGCTTCCGTGAAAATCCTGCTACAGATCGTGTGTCTGTTGACGTTCTGGGCTCTGCTGCGTCAGAAGCTGACGGAGAAGAAGGAGAGACAGACAGAGAGACAGACGGATGAACACCTGGCCACCATCACTGTCCACAGCGAAGGTAAGACACCCGTCTCCTTCTCACACTGTCTGACTGACTGTGTCTACAGCCCTGGTGTCTCAATGTCGGGTCTTGTTTTATATTTTGAAATAATAATAATAATTCAAAACATGTAAGAAAAAAATAATAAGGGGACCCATAAAAATGTTCAGTGTTTGGGAGACACTTGTTTAGGCTACTCACACTGTGATGTCTTGAAATAGAGGATATTTTTTGTTTGTATAACATTTCTTTATCTTACACTGAATGAATGAATGAAGAATCCAAAAATCAAGACGATGCTCAAAGTAAACGGAGGTAGAGATTAACAGCAGAAAAACTACACAAATAATCTGGTTATAAACTCACAAAACAACCCTCAAAGTCTTGTCATAGCCCCTGGTGGGCTACAGAAAATTGAAATCACCAAATCTGTCCACCGATGATAAATAATTAAATAATAATAACTCATATATTATGAGTAATAAGGACGGAAAAATTACCATGAAGGGCGTCGAAATTTGCGCTGCCATTCTGTGCTGTTATTGGCTGAGCATTGCATAACGGGTGTGCCACAGGGAAGTGGCGCTACATTTTTATTGTATCTATTGTAACTACATAAGTAGGTTTTACTGACAGAGGATAGAGGACAGATCCCGGACGCTCCTTCGCCTGGGTGAAATGTACTCACAATGCACTCATAGATATCATATCCCCAAACCGGTATGGACTAGTCATTTTCTCCTTCAGGTCACCTCCTCGAGAAAGGGGAGGTGACCTCCCAGCACCAGGAGGAGGAGGTGCTCCCGGGAGCAGCCGCGCTAGGAGTGCACGGGATGGAGGAGCTGGTTGCCGTGGTGAAAAGGATGTTTGTGAAGTACTGGATCTACGTGTGTGGAACCATGTTCTTCTTCGTCAGCTTCGAGGGACGAATCGTCATGTACAAAATCATCTACATGGTGATGTTCCTGGGATGTACTGCACTATACCAGGTATACATCATT
>NC_139712.1:35084807-35437307 GCF_964188405.1 Protomyctophum parallelum | reverse complement strand
TGTACAGTACAACCTGATGATGTTAGCGCTGCTAGCCTTTGAGGTGACAATATACAGACACCAGGAACTGTACCGTCTCCGTGGCAACATACCTCCCCCCGTCACCAGAACGCTGTTCTGTGACATCACCCGGCAACACCTTGACGAAGGGTTTCTAAGCTGTGCCAAATACTTTGCCAACTACTTTTTTTACAAGTTTGGTCTGGAGGTGAGCACACACACACACACACACACACAAACACACACACACACACACACACACACACACATCCTGCCACGGAGGATTATGTCACTCCTTTGCCGCTTCATCGGCAACCTGATGAGCGGCGCCGCTCTTACATTTCCGTTTGAAGTGCCCAAGGCGCCGCTCTGTCCCCAAGTAACGCTGGTCGGCAAAAGCAGGACACTCAGCGAGCACTGGGAAGAGAAGCACTCCAGCTCGACTTATCCCATTAAGACCTGAGACGACATTCTACAAAATGTCTCATAAATACTGACATTTTCGGAAAAACGTATCAGTGGTGCTCAAACCTTTTCACGTCAAGGGCCCCCGGAATTATCTGTATTCTGACCACCATCTGAAAATATGTTGTTCCAGGGACCCCCCCAGAAACACAGATTTGAGTTAAGAATGTTCACTGTGAAAGAACAATATATTCAAAGATTTGCACCACATTTTCATGTTTTTTCAAAAATAGCTATCTATTTAGCTATCTAATAGCTATCTATTTAGCTCGTAAATAGCTTGAGCTTGTATATCGGCTATTTTTCAATAGCTATTAGTAGAAAATAATGGTTAATGTGGTTAAACGCTAAAGTGACACAGACGCGTTATGGATAAAATAATAGTTAATGTGGTTAAACGCTAAAGTGACACAGACGCGTTATGGATAAAATATTAGTTAATGTGGTTAAACGCTAAAGTGACACAGACGCGTTATGGATAAAATATTAGTTAATGTGGTTAAACGCTAAAGTGACACAGACGCGTTATGGATAAAATATTAGTTAATGTGGTTAAACGCTAAAGTGACACAGACGCGTTATGGATAAAATATTAGTTAATGTGGTTAAACGCTAAAGTGACACAGACGCGTTATGGATAAAATATTAGTTAATGTGGTTAAACGCTAAAGTGACACAGACGCGTTATGGATAAAATATTAGTTAATGTGGTTAAACGCTAAAGTGACACAGACGCGTTATGGATAAAATATTAGTTAATGTGGTTAAACACTAAAGTGACACAAACGCGTTATGGATAAAATATTAGTTAATGTGGTTAAACACTAAAGTGACACAGACGCGTTATGGATAAAATATTAGTTAATGTGGTTAAACACTAAAGTGACACAGACGCGTTATGGATAAAATATTAGTTAATGTGGTTAAACGCTAAAGTGACACAGACGCGTTGTGGATTCCAGTGTTTTTTCGTGTGTACTGATGGTGTGATTCCGTTCTTAGACTTGCTTCCTCCTAGCGGTCAATGTGATTGGTCAACGGATGGATCTGTTTGCCGTTGGCCACGCCTTTGCCCTCATCGCCGTCCTATCACGACGCTACAGGAAGCGCATTGCCCTCATATGGCCCAAATACTGCTACTTCCTGTCAGGGGTGCTGTGTTTCCAGTACGTGCTCTGTGTGGGACTGCCTCCCGCCAGCTGTGCAGGTACACACACACACACACACACACACACACACACACACACACACACACATAGTCCTCTGGTTCTTGTATTCTGGCACCGCGGAGCGATAACTGTTGCTATAGTTGATCAATTCCCTCTGAAAGTGATCACACCGTCTACTGGCACCCATGGTCCCATCTATATATTTTACAATGTATCAATGTGTCCAGTAGAGGGCAGTGTGACTGCTGAGAGGCATTAGAGCATTATAGTACCGGTAAGTCAATTAGGCTGCAACCGTAAAATGCTATGCAGACGATCACTGTTCTATTGAAACACTTCACCAAGATATAATTCAACTGTACTGAATATACGTTTAGTGTGTGTGTGTATGTGTGTGTGTGTGTGTGTGTGTGTGTGTGTGTGTGTGTGTGTGTGTGTGTGTGTGTGTGTGTGTGTGTGTGTGTGTGTGTGTGTGTGTGTGTGCGTGTGCGTTTGTAGAGTATCCATGGAGACGTTCAGGGTGGGATTCTAACGTGATTAAATGGTTGTTCCTCCCGGATCACCTGACGCCTCCAAATGCTCTGTTCCTGCTCTGTAAGAAATATAATAATTAAAATAATAACAATAACAACAATAATAATAGTAATGTATAGCTATATTTAACGTATATTTCATTGTATTTCAGATGACTTTGTGCTGCTGCTAGCGGCCTCCTTACAACTCCAGGTGTTCGAGGAGGAACAGGAGTTGTCGGTTCGACTCCTGGGCGGAGACAACAATGAGTTGCACAGGGAGGATGACGGACAGGCCTCTGAGCCAATCAGCGAGCTCCATTTAGACCACGCCCCTGACTTCATACGCTGCAGGTCTGTCTGTCTGTCTGTCTGTCTGTCTGTCTACCTTTGATTAATGTCTTTCCATGTTGATCCAAGAAATACGCCACAGTAAGGTGTGTGTGTGTGTGTGTGTGTGTGTGTGTGCGTGTGCGTGTGCGTGTGCGTGTGCGTGTGCGTGTGTGTTACAGGACCTATCTGGACATGATGAAAGTGTTTGTGTTCAGTTACCTCTTCTGGTTCGTACTCACCATCATCTTCATCACTGGAACCACCAGGTGCACACACACGCACACACACACACACACACACACACACAGTCCTCTGGACCTTGTATTCTGGCACCACTGAGCGATAACTGTTGATATAGTGGATGAATTCCCTCTGAAAGTGATCACACCACCAATGGTCCCATTTTATATTTTACAATGTATCAATGAGTCCAGTAGAGGGCAGTGTGACTCTGCTGAGAGGTGAACATTTGGACAAATGGCTATGGCCGTCTTTAGCCCAAGGATTGTTTTTCATGCAAAAAACAAATGCTTGCAATGGATTCAGAATCATGAAAACGTCACATCTTAAATCTACTTAAATCAGTTTAGGGATTTTTGCGTTATATAGGTTGTTCCACTACTGGGATTTCTTAGGACTTTTGATATAACCGGTAATATATTTATGAAACAAAAAAAGTTGAATGAGTTTCTGTTTTGTTTTGTTTGAGGTTAAACCCTAAATTGTCTGTAATAAATCATCATCGTCGTTGTCGCCGTCTTTTAGGATCAGCGTGTTCTGCTTGGGCTATCTGGTTGCCTGTTTCTACTTCCTGCTGGTGGGCGGAGACTTGCTGCTCAAGCCAATCAGATCCATCTTGTTGTACTGGGACTGTCTGATTGGCTACAATGTCTTCGTCATCACCATGAAGAATATACTGTCGGTGAGACACGTGCGCGCACCGGTGCTGAACAGTAGCTATAGTTAATCATTGTAAATAGTTCATTTTGAATCGATTCCTCTAAATACTGTCTGTCTGTCTGTCTGTCTGTCTGTCTGTCTGTCTGTCTGTCTGTAGATCCTAGCTTGTGGCTTCATAAAGTCTCTAGTTGTGAATCGCTGTTGGTTGATTCAACTCTTCAGTCTCGCGTGTACAATCAGAGGATATGATAAGCGTATGTACCTACCGCCTGCCTGCCTGCCTGCCTGCCTGCCTACCTACCTACCTACCTACCTACCTACCTACCTACCTACCTACCTAGCTACCTACCTAGCTATCTATCTACTACAATTGCCTGCTGTACTTTCCTGCATGCATGCATGCCTACCTACCTACCTATCTACATACCTACCACCTACCTAATTGCCTACCTATTTTAAAACTTCAACTTTTTTTACTTGGTCAAAAGTTGTGTAGGCTATATTTTTCATTCTACAGTAGCTATGTGCTGTCCTGAATGTTGTGAACCTGTGTAATATTCTGCCTCTTGGCCAGTGCATGTAAAAGAGATTACAGATTAAATAGAAGTTATACTACCTATCTAACTACCCATCTGCTTACTTACCTGCCTGTCCGCCTAACTACTGTACATACATACCTACTTCCATGGTTGTGTGTGTATGTGTGTGTGTGTTTCCTAGCCAGCCCGGCGAGCAGTAAGCAGTGTGAGTTGCCTAGCGACCAGGCGGGGGTGATATGGGACAGTATTTGTTTCGCCTGTTTGCTGCTGCAGCGTCGCGTCTTCAAGAGTCACTACTTCATTCACGTTGTGATGGACAACAAGAACTCACAGATACTGGCCTCTAGGTACCGTGCCGCAACACGCAGACACGCACGCACGCACGCATGCACGCACACACGCACATACACACACACACACACACACACACACACACACACACACACACACACACAACGTTTTATTGCTATTTTTTTGTGATAATTTGTTCAGATAATTGATTCTTCTGGCATGTGTGTGTGTGTGTGTGTGTGTGTGTGTGTCTAGGGGTGCGGAACTGTTTGAAGCATCAACAGTGAAATCGGTCAGAGCCCGACTGGAAGTAGAGAAACACTCTATGGACCTCCTCAAGAGACAGTAAGACACACACACACACACACACACACACACACACACACATACGCACACACACGCCCTCCCAAACGGCCTCTCTACCAACCGGAACCACTGTCACCCGGCGCATACAATTGCAAATGCCTTCATGTGGAATAAAGACTAGCGGTTTGCTCTGGCAGTCAGCCAAACAGATAAAATGAAAACGATGTTTTGAACTGTTTTTTTGTTTTTCAGGATGGAGAGAATTAAGTCTCGTCAAAAAAAGTTCAGAAGAGGAAAAGAAAGATTGATGACGTCACATACGGATGGTAAGATATGATACACAAACATACTGAATTGTGAATACTGAATAGCACTCTACACCAGTGGGGTCCGGGGACCCCCAGGGGTCCTTCAGGTGGTTCCAGGGGGTCTCCAGCAAAAGTAGTTAATTATAGCATCGCAATCATTTTAACCACTTCATCCATTTATATGTTGGCAATTCAAAAATATTTTTTTAACATTTATGTTAAAGGTATATTCAGTGATTTCACTTAATTCAAATATCACTTATTTTTTTGTTTTGTTGTGATAATCCTCTCTACCATATAAGGAGTTCCTCCCTGTCCCCAGTTAACCCCTGGCGGTCAAAAAACCTTAGGTTTCGTTTTTGGATGAAAGGCTTAGGTCCCAGCCAAAAACGAAACCTAAGGTTTTTTGAGTGAAATCACTGAATATACCTTTAAAGTACTTGAAAGTTTTGGAAGATATTGAATAATTTACTTACTGTATTTATTATTATTGTTTTACACACAAATCTTCTCAACTCAAAATGTATTTATATAGCACATGTTACAATCAATAGTTGACCAAAGTGCTGTACAGGATAAAAACAGGAAGGAAAAACAAGAAAGGCAAAAGAAAGACAGATCTCTCTTTATGTCATTGTGGTACGTTGATTTCTCTGATGTTTAGTCCTGGCGTTGTGCTGTTATCGAGTTGTTCAACATGACAATATATTTATCTATATTAACAAAGGTGTGTGTGTGTGTGTGTGTGTGTGTGTGTGTGTGTGTGTGTGTGTGTGTGTGTGTGTGTGTGTGTGTGTGTGTGTGTGTGTGCGTGCGTGCGTGCATGCGTGTGTGTGTGTGTGTGTGTGTGTGTGTGTGTGTGTGTGTGTGTGTGTGTGCTTGCGTGCGTGTGTGCGTAGGTCAAGAGCACAGGAAGGGGCGAGGCCAGAAGGAGTATTGGAGACCCTGGGTTGACCACGCTTCCAGTAGGTCACATGATCTCTGTCTGTCTGTCTGTCTGTCTGTCTGTCTGTCTGTCTGCTTTCCTGCCTGTCTGATACATTACAACATATGATGTACGTGTACGTGTGTGTGTGTGTGTGTGTGTGTGTGTGTGTGTGTGTGTGTATGTCTGTCTGTCTGTCTGTCTGTGTGTGTGCGTGCATGCGTGCTCATCAGTGGTACGCAGTGGGAACTACTTCATGTTCGAGACGGACAGCGACGAAGAAGAGAACGAGGAAGAGGAGGAAGTGAAGCGGGCGGAGCCTCCAGAGAAGTCGGCCTTCCAGGTGAGCTCACCGACTCACCGCCACGACACTAGCCTGTTTCCATGGCAACTGGATCCAAACAACAAGAAAATAATTGATGAAATTGAATGAAAATTGATCATCATCATCATCATCATTTCATTTTATTTTTTTATATTTTTTTCTGAATGGGAACTGGCTAGGGGTGTAACGATATAGTAACTGCATCGAAAAAATTATTTTAATTGATTGCCTGTCTGTTTGTCTGTCTGTCCATCTGTCTGTGTGTCTGACTGTCTGTCCATCTGTCTGTGTGTCTGTCTGTCCATCTGTCTGTGTGTCTGTCTGTCCATCTGTCTGTGTGTCTGTCTGTCCATCTGTCTGTGTGTCTGTCTGTCCATCTGTGTGTCTGTCTATCAGTTTGTGTATCATGCTTGGATAACAGACTCCAAAACGGCTCTGAGAGCTCGGAACCTGAGACGCAAGACAAGGAGAAAGGAGACGAGGAAAGAGGGCGCGAGCAGCAAAGGAGACATGCGAGGAGGTAAGGAGACTGCCACCGTCGCAAGATTGCTTGCTCAGGGTTAGGACAATGTCGGGTCTCTGCTCTACATGTTATGTCTTGAGACAACTTGTGAATTGAATTGAATTGAATTGAATTGGATTGGATTGGATTGAATTGGATTGGATTGGATTGAATTGAATTGAATTGGATTGGATTGGATTGGATTGGATTGGATTGGATTGGATTGGATTGGATTGAATTGGATTGGATTGGATTGGATTGGATTGGATTGAATTGAATTGGATTGGATTGGATTGGATTGGATTGGATTAACCACTGTTACTGAACAAACAACATAGCAACGATTACTATCTGAATTTAGAGCACACACACACACACACACACACACACACACACACACACACACCTAAACAAAACCCATATATCACTTACATTACCTTTGACAGTGTACTGACGACGTAAACCGATATTTTGCAGTGTGTATAATGGCTCTATTTGTCTCCTAGACACTGGAGTCATTGAAGAGGAGCAGGAGGAGAGGGAGGAGGTGGAGGAGGAGGAAGAGGAGAGACGGGAGGAGGATGAGAGAGACGATGGTCCAGGTGATTGTGTTCACCACAGCCTTGGTTTCGTCCACTAATGCTATGACGGAAAATGTTCATCGACTACACCTTTTTTCACTGAGGAAAACTCAATTAAAACTAAATCGAAACTATAAGCTATGATGATAAAAAAATATATTCTGAGAATTCCGTCGACAAATAAAAACTAGACTGAAATTGTAGGGAAATTGTAGTGGAGAAGAGATCCAGTAGAACTAAACTTTCTGTTTGGTTGCGTGCAGGTGTTATTGTGCTTTGAAAATAGCAGATCTACAAGCTTACAACTGTTTGTTTTGGAGAGGTTTTAAGTTCCTTCAGAATATTTATCCCTGTTGCCTTCCAATTGGTCAGTACACACACATGCACACTAGGGCTTTAAGCAACTAGTCGACTACTCAACGACTAGTACATCCACTAGTCAACCTTGTTGGTACTAGTTGATTATTATAATTTTTTTAGGCCTCAAGATCAGCTATATTATAGTTATAGTCACCAATGTACAGTTTTTAAACTATTATAAACAAAACTAAACTAGTCAACTAGTAAAAATCACTAGAAGTGAAAGCCCTAATGCATGCACACAACCACAGTTTTCCTTTCTTTTTTCTCATCCTTTTCTTTAATTGTGTGTGTGTGTGTGTGCGTGCATGTGTGCATGTGTCTGTGTGCGCGTGCGTGTGTGTAGACACAGTGCTGAGTCGCGTCTCCAGCGTGTTTAGGTTCTGGGTGGTGTTGTCGTCGGCCGTTCTGGAGTCTGTGACGTCCTGGGTGAACTCTCTGTGTCTGGAGCACACGCACATCTCTACCGTGCTGCGGATCGAACGCACAATGTTGACACAACAGTACAGACAGGTACGCAACATCTACACAAACACGCTCACACACACGCACGCATGCACGCACGCACGCACGCACACACGCACCGTCGGTCACGCACGGTCTTCAAGCCTCCTCCGAGCGGTGCACTTGAGTAGTAATTCTGGCCCTGTGCAAGGTAATTACCACTTGTGGCACCCGCCCACCAGGCTGCAGTCAAAGTGTTAATAGAACAATACAGACGGGTACTAAATCAATAAGCTACAGTACAAGAGGCTGTGGTTTACTGTGCATTTTATCGTAGGGCGTAGGAATCATAGGAATCATAGGAATCCCGCTCTACGACGAACTCCACTTACCTTTCCAGTTGAAAAAACTAATCATAAATGCTAATGCATCCATGGAGTGGAACAGTGAATATTGTAAACAACTTTTTATAATCTATACCATTGTTGTTAATATATTGCTCATTTTTACCAGGGCAACATACCATCAAGAGAGAGTATCCATGGTTACTACCGACTTCATATGTTGAAGTCATCGAGGGAGGCAGGCTTGGACTACACTACTCTTGAGGCAGAGGGGCAGATGGACTACACTACCCATGAGGCTGAGGGGAAGATGGACTACACTACCCATGAGTCAGAGTGGCAGATGGACTACACTACCCATGAGGAAGAGGGCCAAACAGACTACACTACCCATGAGGAAGACTGCCAAACAGACTACACTACCCATGAAGCAGAGGGGCGGAGGGACTACCCTACCTATGAGGCGGAGGGACAAATTGACTACACTACCCATGAGGCAGATGGACAGATGGACTACACTTCCCAAGAGACAGATGGACATATGTCCTATACTACCCATGAGGCAGATGGACAGATGGACTGCTTTGCCCATGAAGACGAGGGCCAAACTGACTACACTACCCATGAAGTCGAGGGGCAGAGGGACTACACTACCCACGAGGCAGAGGGGCGGACTGACTACACTACCCACGAGGCAGAGGGGCGGACTGACTACACTACCCACGAGGCAGAGGGGCGGACTGACTACACTACCCACGAGGCAGAGGGGCGGACTGACTACACTACCCACGAGGCAGAGGGGCGGACTGACTACACTACCCACGAGGCAGAGGGGCGGACTGACTACACTACCCACGAGGCAGAGGGACGGATACATTACGCTACCGAGGGACATACCACGTTTGTAAAGGAGAGAGACAATATCACAGAGACAGGTTCACGACAGACCTGTGAAACTACAGGGACTGACATTAGAACTGCATCGACTGATCCTGGGTCAGCAGTAGATGTTCAATCTCAGACAATAGATATTCAGTCAGAGACAATAGAAGCTCAATCAGAGACAATAGACGTTCAATCACAGACAATAGATCTTCAATCTGAGACAATAGAAGTTCCAGACGTCCAATTGGATGTCCTTTCAGACACAGCAGATGTCTCAGGTGAAGACACGTCCCATGCGGATTTCCCAGAATCCCCAGTGTCTAAGACCAGTCAGAGGCCACGCCGCAGACTCTTCAGGATGGACGGAGTGGATTTGTCCTCCTCAACAGAGGGACAACCGAGTAGACCAGAGAGGTGCGACCGTCCGTCAGTTTAGGAGAAATCATGGTTCAGTGGGACTTTAATAAACATAAGAAAACTGTCCATAGGGACTTTAATAAACATAAGAAAACTGTCCATAGGGACTTTAATAAACATAAGAAAACTGTCCATAGGGACTTTAATAAACATAAGAAAACTGTACATAGGGACTTTAATAAACATAAGAAAACTGTCCATAGGGACTTTAATAAACATAAGAAAACTGTCCATAGGGACTTTAATAAACATAGGAAAACTGTCCATAGGGACTTTAATAAACATAGGAAAACTGTCCATAGGGACTTTAATACACATAGGAAAACTGTCCATAGGGACTTTAATAAACATAAGAAAACTGTACATAGGGACTTTAATAAACATAGGAAAACTGTCCATAGGGACTTTAATAAACATAAGAAAACTGTCCATAGGGACTTTAATAAACATAAGAAAACTGTCCATAGGGACTTTAATAAACATAAGAAAACTGTACATAGGGACTTTAATAAACATAAGAAAACTGTCCATAGGGACTTTAATAAACATAAGAAAACTGTCCATAGGGACTTTAATAAACATAGGAAAACTGTCCATAGGGACTTTAATAAACATAGGAAAACTGTCCATAGGGACTTTAATACACATAGGAAAACTGTCCATAGGGACTTTAATAAACATAGGAAAACTGTCCATAGGGACTTTAATAAACATAGGAAAACTGTCCATAGGGACTTTAATAAACATAGGAAAACTGTCCATAGGGACTTTAATACACATAGGAAAACTGTCCATAGGGACTTTAATAAACATAAGAAAACTGTACATAGGGACTTTAATAAACATAGGAAAACTGTCCATAGGGACTTTAATAAACATAAGAAAACTGTCCATAGGGACTTTAATACACATAGGAAAACTGTCCATAGGGACTTTAATAAACATAGGAAAACTGTCCATAGGGACTTTAATAAACATAGGAAAACTGTATATAGGGACTTTAATAAACATAGGAAAACTGTCCATAGGGACTTTAATAAACATAGGAAAACTGTACATAGGGACTTTAATAAACATAAGAAAACTGTACATAGGGACTTTAATAAACATAAGAAAACTGTCCATAGGGACTTTAATAAACATAAGAAAACTGTACATAGGGACTTTAATAAACATAAGAAAACTGTCCATAGGGACTTTAATAAACATAAGAAAACTGTCCATAGGGACTTTAATAAACATAGGAAAACTGTCCATAGGGACTTTAATAAACATAGGAAAACTGTCCATAGGGACTTTAATAAACATAGGAAAACTGTACATAGGGACTTTAATAAACATAAGAAAACTGTCCATAGGGACTTTAATAAACATAGGAAAACTGTCCATAGGGACTTTAATAAACATAGGAAAACTGTCCATAGGGACTTTAATACACATAGGAAAACTGTCCATAGGGACTTTAATAAACATAAGAAAACTGTACATAGGGACTTTAATAAACATAGGAAAACTGTCCATAGGGACTTTAATAAACATAAGAAAACTGTCCATAGGGACTTTAATAAACATAGGAAAACTGTCCATAGGGACTTTAATAAACATAAGAAAACTGTCCATAGGGACTTTAATAAACATAGGAAAACTGTCCATAGGGACTTTAATAAACATAAGAAAACTGTCCATAGGGACTTTAATAAACATAAGAAAACTGTCCATAGGGACTTTAATACACATAGGAAAACTGTCCATAGGGACTTTAATAAACATAGGAAAACTGTCCATAGGGACTTTAATAAACATAGGAAAACTGTATATAGGGACTTTAATAAACATAGGAAAACTGTATATAGGGACTTTAATAAACATAAGAAAACTGTCCATAGGGACTTTAATAAACATAAGAAAACTGTCCATAGGGACTTTAATACACATAGGAAAACTGTCCATAGGGACTTTAATAAACATAGGAAAACTGTCCATAGGGACTTTAATAAACATAGGAAAACTGTATATAGGGACTTTAATAAACATAGGAAAACTGTCCATAGGGACTTTAATAAACATAGGAAAACTGTACATAGGGACTTTAATAAACATAAGAAAACTGTACATAGGGACTTTAATAAACATAAGAAAACTGTCCATAGGGACTTTAATAAACATAAGAAAACTGTACATAGGGACTTTAATAAACATAAGAAAACTGTCCATAGGGACTTTAATAAACATAAGAAAACTGTCCATAGGGACTTTAATAAACATAGGAAAACTGTCCATAGGGACTTTAATAAACATAGGAAAACTGTCCATAGGGACTTTAATAAACATAGGAAAACTGTACATAGGGACTTTAATAAACATAGGAAAACTGTCCATAGGGACTTTAATAAACATAGGAAAACTGTCCATAGGGACTTTAATAAACATAAGAAAACTGTCCATAGGGACTTTAATAAACATAGGAAAACTGTCCATAGGGACTTTAATAAACATAGGAAAACTGTACATAGGGACTTTAATAAACATAGGAAAACTGTACATAGGGACTTTAATAAACATAAGAAAACTGTCCATAGGGACTTTAATAAACATAAGAAAACTGTACATAGGGACTTTAATAAACATAAGAAAACTGTCCATAGGGACTTTAATAAACGTAAGAAAACTGTCCATAGGGACTTTAATAAACATACAGGAAAACTGTCCATAGGGACTTTAATAAACATAGGAAAACTGTCCATAGGGACTTTAATAAACATAGGAAAACTGTACATAGGGACTTTAATAAACATAGGAAAACTGTCCATAGGGACTTTAATAAACATAGGAAAACTGTCCATAGGGACTTTAATAAACATAAGAAAACTGTCCATAGGGACTTTAATAAACATAGGAAAACTGTCCATAGGGACTTTAATAAACATAGGAAAACTGTCCATAGGGACTTTAATAAACGGGGAAAGGGTTCACCTGACTTTAATACAAATTGGTCGGGGGACTTCAATGAACAGGAAAAACAGGAAGGGTGTGGCTTGCCATACATAACAGATCTACAATCACAATGCATCATGATAGCAATAATTAGACCCCGCTGGGGAAAGGGCTTAAATGGACACTTCACCCTTTTTGGAAGGATGTTAATGACGTCTAGAAGATTTAGAACACGTTCCTGGGGTCTTTATGTGTGTAATATGTGGTTTTAGATATTTTAGATTTCCTCAGTGTCCATGGTGTCATGGACACTGGGCTCACTTCCTTCCTGGACTACAATTCCCATAATGCTTTGGTTCACTGCTCCTCCTTGTGGATAGGGGGAGGGCTGTCTTACTGAGACAACAGGAAGTATGTGAGCTCAGTGTCCATGACATCAGAGACACTGCTAAAATCTAATGTAAAACCACATATTACACACATAAAGACCCCAGGAAAGTGTTAAACGTCATTAACGTATTTTTCCCCCCAAAAAGTGTCCAATTAAGCCGTCCATTTTTGTGCGTTTTTGTCCAATTTCTGTTTGTCCGTCTCTCTGCAGTCAGTGCACGGCTACGTTCTCCCGCCAGGGGACTTCGGACAGCACCAGGGAGGAGTTGAACCAGCAACCTCTTCCTGCTCCCACCTCCTCCTCCCACCCTGGCCCTGAATCATCGCATCACTCACGCACACATTACTCAGACACGCATCACTCACACACGCATCACTCACACACGCAGCAGCAGGACGCAGCGGCGGACGGCGGCATGTGGAGCCCGTCGTGCGTGACCCCCTCCTCTCTCCTGTCGTCCCCCCTCCTCCTCCCCCCGTCCTACAGCCTGGCTCTGGGGCTAGATCTGCAAGACCACGGCGGGGACGCCGCCGCCATCGACTTCCTGTCTGAGCCCGCCGCCTCCACTTGCTGCTCGCCCCGGCCCACCCAGGAGCTAACCGCCAGCGAACTACTGAAGAGCAGGTGCAAACACGCACAGTGCACACACACACACACACACACACACACACACACACACACAGTCACACACACACACACACACACACACACACACACACACACACACACACACTTTACAATTTACACTCTCAATCCAGAGCGGCTATCAGTAAGCAAGAACATAAGGTCATCAACATCAAATGTGTAGAAATAGTCAGATCAAGATAAACCAAGAACCTAAATTCAACCTATCATCAATCTAGAAGTAGAATGTCTGTACATTGTGTCATCATCATCATCATCGTACTTGGACTTGACTGTGATGTCATCTGTGATGTCATCAAACAGGATGTACTATGACGTGGAACTGGAGGAGTCAGATGGTTTCTATGGCAACCAGCCACAGCTGCTACAACTCTGCTATGCCCTCCACAACGTACTTGTTGCTAGGTATGTAATGCTCACTTGCTCCCCGGTTGACAAGGTCATTATTTGACGTAGTTTTTGTTGATCAGTAATTCTCTTCTCTTCTCTTCTCTTCTCTTCTCTTCTCTTCTCTTCTCTTCTCTTCTCTTCTCTTCTCTTCTCTTCTCTTCTCTTCTCTCCTCTCCTCTCCTCTCCTCTCCTCTCCTCTCCTCTCCTCTCCTCTCCTCTCCTCTCCTCTCCTCTCCTCTCCTCTCCTCTCCTCTCCCCTCTCCTCTCCTCTCCTCTCCTCTCCTCTCCTCTCCTGTCCTCCCCTGTCCTCCCCTGTCCTCCCCTGTCCTCCCCTCTCCAGATCAGAGTCATTGTGTTATCTGGTGATCATATTGAACCACATGGTGTCATCCAGTTGCATCACGATGGTGCTGCCGGTGTGTGTGTTCCTGTGGGCAATGTTGTCTGTCCCACGGCCCACCAAGACCTTCTGGATGACTGCTATAATTTATACCGAGGTACCACACGTGCACGGCACGCACGCACACACACAAGTACACATACCACACAAGAACACAGTACATGTTCTGGTGTAATGCATTGCGACCGTGTACTGTAGATCTGCTATTGTCACAAGATGTAATAATAAACCAGTGGTTTTCAACCCTTTTCATATCAATTTCTCAGACCCGAGACTTAAACTATTTTGTTGATGAGATTTTGTACACAATTCCATGCTGTATTGAGAGACAACAGGCAAATGTTGATCAAAAATAACAATTATTCTACAGGCTCTAATTGTGTAGACTGTGTAGAGGTCCTCACTAATGTTCACTAACGTCTGTCTGTCCAGGCTTCCATAGTGGTGAAGTATTTCACTAATGTTCACTAACGTCCGTCTGTCCAGGCTTCCATAGTGGTGAAGTATTTCACTAATGTTCACTAACGTCTGTCTGTCCAGGCTTCCATAGTGGTGAAGTATTTCTTCCAGTTCGGGTTCTTCCCGTTCAACCAGAACGTGGAGGTGGACCGCTCCAAGCCCTTCCACCCGCCCAACATCCTGGGAGTGGAGAAGAAAGACGGATATGTCTACTACGACCTCATCCAACTGCTGGCCCTGTTCTACCATAGAGCTATACTGAAGGTACAGACGCACACACACACACACGCATGCATGCACGCATGCACGCATGCATGCACGCACGCACGCACGCACGCACGCACGCACGCACGCACGCACGCACGCACGCACGCACGCACGCATGCCCTGTGATCTGTTATTTGCGGTGCAACATGCATCTTTAATTAATTCAGCCTAAATGTAAAAAGGTTTTCTCAAATTCTGCTATAATACTTGGGGGGCCGACATATGGCCCTCGCAAATACGCACGCCAGAGACATTTTTGACCAGTGAGACTGAGGCTGCGGTTTTTGTTACAGAGCCATGGGCTATGGGACAGGAATGTTGCCATGGAGCCCGACACCCCTCCTCACCATGGTGGGAACCCCTCCTCTGCCCAGCATCAGGACGCCACTACCCATAAAACCTTACAGCAACATCCCAGCAGGCGTGGACGCCTCGGCTCCGCCACCCTGCGTTCACCAGCTGGTAAAAGCCTATCTGACATTCATAAACAAATCAGAAGCTGTGAGCGCTGGGGGCGTGTTCTCTCCCCTGCGTCATCAGTGCCCATACCCTGGGTGGGGTTGGCCTTTCTGTGTGGAGTTTGCATGTTCTCCCCGTGTTCCCTAGGGTAGGTAGGTACCCTCACATGTTCTCCCCGTGTCCCCTAGGGTAGGTAGGTACCCTCACATGTTCTCCCCGTGTCCCCTAGGATAGGTACCCTTACAAAAACATGCAGTAATCCTGGTCTCTAACTCTCTATACTGCCTCCCCCTGGCCAGCCGGGGCAGGGCACATAACGTGTTCCTTCTACGCGCTACGTCCAACCAGGGAAACTCCCTACTCCCTCCTGTCAGGTGAAAAGAAGCGTCTTGGACTCCTCATGCATTGAAAGAAGCATGAGGTCAGTCGTTGCTCTCCCCAGGTTGGCAGAGGGATTGTAGCGCCCAGGATTAGACAATTGACACTGAGTGAAAAAAATGGGGTTACAAAATCGTGGGATAAAAAATATTTAAAAAAAGAACATACCGTGATTGTGACTAATCTAGGCCTATAGGCTGGGTTTTTCCCATACATATCCCGCAAAATATAAACACAGTTCACACCAAGCAGTGCAAGCACGATAACTAAAATGTTAATAAATTGGTCGTTTTAATTCCACCAACGACACTCACAATAATTGGATCGAAATTTGTATGAATGATAGAAACATTAACATATCCAATCAAAACCCATCAGAAGCGCACCAATATACACACACATAGGTCTCCCTCACCCTTGGAATGTTTTGTTATAAATAGAAAACGCTACCTCAGGTAGGCTACAACTATAGCTCACCTCCTTTTTAAGAGATATAATACGTTTTGGGCTTTTTTGCCTTTATTGATAGATATACAGTAACTTGACGGTGTTTTGTGTGTGTGTGTGTGTGTGTGTGTAGGTAGTGTATCTTCTCATAGGAATCTCAGTAAATCAGATCTACTTCTGGAGAAGCTGAGAGAAACCTTAATCAACATCAAAAACTACACTGTCAGCAGGTAACACACACACGCACACACACACACACACACACACACACACACACACACACACACACACACACACACACACACACCGTGAATACATCAACATATGTGACCAGATTTGATTGAGAGCCTGCCATCGCGCAACCTCCAGCTTTTCACCAGTGGAGAAAAACTTTTTATTTTAATCCAAAATGAGTTAATAGCACAGGCAGACTCTTCAGATACTAGAGCATGTCTGAAATAAGTGTCAGAGCTGAAATCGACATGTAAATATGAAATAAACGCTTAAACATGTAGCTCAGTGTAATGTTATAGAGTCCACTTTCAAGCCTGTTTTCTCAACCCACTGTTTCTCTGCAAGACATTACTCCCAAGCCATATCTCCAAAACTGGTGGGTCAAACTGAACAACCAATACGTCCATTTGAAGCTATGATTCCCTGCTTTCATAATTATGACAATTCAAAAACATCCAATGGCAGTCCCTCAGTAAAATTTAGCCACATATGAACACTGTGTCCCTCTGGAACTACACAGTTGTAGATTAACACTACATTTGTAGTTCCATAACTTGCTACAATTGTGTGCCTGCGTGTGTTTCTAGATGTGTGTTGGCCTACATTCCGGTGTCGGCGTTCTTCAGGGGTCTGATTGGTCCACAGGCGCGGGCGGTGACCGACGTCTACGTGGTCATGTTCCTCTCGGACATCGTCAACTTCATCGTCATCGTCTTTGGGTTCTGGGCCTTTGAGGTGAACACTGCATTACTGTCACTGTTAGTCTGCTGTTAGTCTTTGCGTTCTGGGTCTATGAGGTGAACACTGCACTACTGTCACTGTTAGTCTGCTGTTAGTCTTTGGGTTCTGGGCCTTTGAGGTGAACACTGCACTACTGTCACTGTTAGTCTGCTGTTAGTCTTTGGGTTCTGGGTCTATGAGGTGAACACTGCATTACTGTCACTGTTAGTCTGCTGTTAGTCTTCTGGTTCTGGGCCTTTGAGGTGAACACTGCACTACTGTCACTGTTAGTCTGCTGTTAGTCTTCTGGTTCTGGGCCTTTGAGGTGAACACTGCATTACTGTCACTGCTGTTATTGTGTTACTGTGCTCAACGTCAATGTCCCAATTACTTTTTTTAGGGGCATTCGATTTCGAACCATGGAACACCATTTGATGAGATTTAGCCTCTCAGACCCAAAACTTTGAAGATTTTGTTGTCATTGTATAAGATTTTATAATGATCAAAATAACATCTCTTCTAAATTCTCTAATCGTGTAGACTTCTTGTAAATTAACTTACGCAGACCTTTAACAATGAACAATTATTTAACTCTTGAGAGTGTAAGATTTTTGCTCTTATGAGTTAAAGATATAATATGTCCATTTGGTTAACAACTCTCCATCATTAACTGGGGACCACCTGGAACCCACTCAAGGACCACTGGTGGTCCCCGGACCACTGGTTGAAAACTACTGCTCTATTATATAAGTTGTTTCGAGGAAACAATGTGATTGGTTGAAGTAGCTATTTAGCCATGCTTTATACGAGCATGATGGAACACCTAATCAAAACATAATCATCAGCTGTGCTGTTCTGAGTGTTCTCCCACAGTGGAGTCGACTGGGTTGTTTTCTTGGGACATTTTTGGTCGTAGTGGCTACATCTATCATTAAAACATGTATTTTTTTGTTTCTTTGTTTTTTAGAGAGTATCTTAGTTCTTAGAGAGTATCTTAGTGTTATAATGTCACTCCCTGTTCTTGCCACAGAAACACTCAGCGGCCGCTGACATAAGTGCCTCTCTGTCAGAGGACCAGGTTCCTGAAGCCTTCCTGGCCATGGTGCTGATCCACTTTGGTACTGTCTGTCTGTCTGTCTGTCTGTCTGTCTGTCTGTCTGTCTGTCTGTCTGTCTGTCTGTCTGTCTGTCTGTCTGTCTGTCTGTCTGTCTGCTTGCTTGCCTGGTCTGTCTATCTGTCTGTCTGCATGTGATTGACATGTGTATATTTGATTGATTGATTGATTGATTGTTTGACAGCTACTGTGGTGATTGACAGGTATATGTGTGTGATTGACTGACAGGTACCATGGTGATTGACAGGTATAATGTGTGTGATTGACTGACAGGTACCATGGTGATTGACAGGTATATATGTGTGTGATTGACTGACAGGTACCATGGTGATTGACAGGTATATATGTGTGTGATTGACTGACAGGTACCATGGTGATTGACAGGTATATATGTGTGTGATTGACTGACAGGTACCATGGTGATTGACAGGTATATATGTGTGTGATTGACTGACAGGTACCATGGTGATTGACAGGTATATGTGTGTGATTGACTGACAGGTACCATGGTGATTGACAGGTATGTGTGTGTGATTGACTGACAGGTACCATGGTGATTGACAGGTATGTGTGTGTGATTGACTGACAGGTACCATGGTGATTGACAGGTATGTGTGTGTGATTGACTGACAGGTACCATGGTGATTGACAGGTATGTGTGTGTGATTGACTGACAGGTACCATGGTGATTGACAGGTATGTGTGTGTGATTGACTGACAGGTACCATGGTGATTGACAGGTATGTGTGTGTGATTGACTGACAGGTACCATGGTGATTGACAGGTATGTGTGTGTGATTGACTGACAGGTACCATGGTGATTGACAGGTATGTGTGTGTGATTGACTGACAGGTACCATGGTGATTGACAGGTATGTGTGTGTGATTGACTGACAGGTACCATGGTGATTGACAGGTATGTGTGTGTGATTGACTGACAGGTACCATGGTGATTGACAGGTATGTGTGTGTGATTGACTGACAGGTACCATGGTGATTGACAGGGCGTTGTATCTCAGGAAGACGGTGGTCGGGAAGCTGATCTTTCAGATCATCCTGGTGTTTGGGATTCACTTCTGGCTGTTCTTCATTCTGCCTACTGTAACGGAGAGGTAACACACACACACACACACACACACACCAAATCAAACTTTGCCAATTCTTCCGTATAGGTTTAACGAACCCATTCTGGGCGGGAACCCCTTCTACTGGTCTTTTAAGCTTATGCTTTAGCTATTGAAAATAGCAGAGAGTGCCGCGCTACGAGCTTGTAGATCTGCTATTTTTGAAAAATCCTGAAAATGTGTCGCAAATCTTTGAATATATATTCTTTCAGAGCGAACGTTTTTAACTCAAATCTTTGCTTCTCTGGAACAACATATTTTGGACGCGGCCAAATACAGATAATCTTTGGGGATCCTTGACATGAAATATTGAGAACCACTGATACTGATACAGATACTGAAACTCTTTAAAAAAAAAATACGTCAGGCCTAAATGGGTTAAAATGCTCATGTGGCCTAGTCGCTTTTTGGGGGGATTGTTTTCATAGACGCTGCGGTTGCTTTTTCTTTCTCTCGCAAAATCTACCAGCACTGCTCGAGTATCCATGTGATGAGCCTGGAGATTGGCCAGTATTATTGCTACGATCGAACATGTCGACATTTAGAAGCCTTTGTTTGGCTTCAGTTCACCTATTCCGGTTTTCTAAATCCAAGTGTCCCCTTTTACCAAGTCCAATATTTAGAAAATATCGATCGTACTGTAAATAGTCAAGTTTTGATATATAATATGTTCAAAATACAAAGTATTGCTTCATACTCAATAACATGCAGCTTTGCTAGTCATGTTTTTGAATTTAATTTAGCTCTTTACAGATCAGCAGTTACAAGTAAAGTTTCTTAATGTTTCGTAAATTAAACAGAACAATAAGATAAATTTTTCCATTTTCTACTTTCTCTCACTTGCCTGCTCTCTCTCTCTCTCTCTCTCTCACTCTCTGCAGGCGTTTTAATCATAACGCGGTGGCTCAGCTGTGGTATTTTGTGAAGTGTGTGTACTTTGGTCTGTCGGCGTACCAGATCCGCTGTGGTTATCCCACCAGAGTGCTGGGAAACTTCCTCACCAAGAGTTACAATTACCTCAACCTGTTCCTGTTCCAAGGGTACACGCACATTTCATTTCATTTCTTACAGCTTAAAATACATTAATTTATATATATATATGTATGATGCACCGAATATTCGGCCAAAGAAAATATTCGGCAGAAAATGGCTAAAAAAAAGCATTTTCGGCCTAATCGGTTTCGGCCCGAATAGGCAGAAAATATATCATGCATTCAAAAGAGCTGAATAAATGCATGCGTTCCTGTGTGTGTGTGTGTGTGTGTGTGTGTGTGTGTGTGTGTGTGTGTGTGTGTGTGTGTGTGTGTGTGTGTGTGTGTGTGTCGAGGTGGCAGCACGGAGGTGAAGCACTGCATAACGCCATTGTTGTTTTTATGAAATATTAACAACCACACCCGTCGTAACTGCCGTCGTTAATGTAGTTATGTGCAAGATGACTTTGTGGAGAGCAGTCTGGACAATGTGCCTGGTTTCTGCTATCAGAGTTGCGTACAAACAAGCACTCCGACATGTCAGCTGTACTGTATGTAACGATGCTTTGCCGTCCATGCACATTGTAACTGGCTGCTCTCCCACTGTCAAACTGCACTGGCAGTGTTTATGTCCTTTGTACAAGGTATTCCTGTACTTCTCATTATGTGGACATAAATAAACATTTCAAATGTGTGTGTGTGTGTGTGTGTGTGTGTGTGTGTGTGTGTGTGTGTGTGTGTGTGTGTGTGTGTGTGTGTGTGTGCATGCGTATGAAGGTTCCGCATGGTGCCGTTCCTCACAGAGCTCCGAGCAGTGATGGACTGGGTGTGGACAGACACCACTCTGTCTCTGTCCTCCTGGATCTGTGTGGAAGACATCTACGCTCACATCTTCACTCTCAAGTGCTGGAGGGAGTCAGAGAGGGTAGGTCTCTCTCTCTGTGTGTGTGTGTGTGTGTGTGTGTGTGTGTGTGTGTGTGTGTGTGTGTGTGTGTGTGTGTGTGTGTGTGTGTGTGTGTGTGTGTGTGTGAGTGTGAGTGTGAGTGTGAGAGTGTTTCCTAGGGCTGGGTGCAATAACCGCAATACCGCCATACCGCCGGTATGTAACGCATACCGCGGTATCGGGTTCATTACCGCGGTTAAAAAGAAATAAAAAATATGATGATTTTTTTTATTTATGAAATGAAAAGTGTATCATAATAAACAGTGACGCTCAGTCAGTCTAATCATGCCAGCAACACAACAACACCAGAGGGAGTTCAAAAAACCATGTGGAACCCAGATTCGGCACAAACAAGGATTGATTGATTGATTGATTTAAATATTTATTAACAGTTTGCAGAATTACACTACATTTCAAGCACAACTCAATACAAAGACTGTTAACTGCGAGTGGACACTTGTTTACAAGAGGGTCCACCTAAATTAATTTCACTCCTATGCCACAAAAATGTGGAACGCCCTACCAACTGTCATTAAGACATGTAAATCCCTTGACTCCACCCACCCCCACCCACCCCTTTCCCCCCTCACTGTATATGTTTTTCCCCCTTTTTACCTCCTTTATGATGATTTCCTGTTTTTGGCTTTATAGAAGTGCATAGTGTACAAAATGATATGATGAATTGAAAATGGTGGACCCTCTTGTGTAATGCTTTATGGCAGGGGTATTCAATTAGATTAGGCCTGGGGCCACAACTGTAGAATGATTGTGTGTGGGGGGCTGCACATGTGCAAGCGAAGCGCGGAAATTTGTGGGTTCTCAAAATGCTTTTTGTGCTCAAACACAAAGATTTATGTATATTTCCGCACAGTAATGAGCAGAATAATATGTCTAAACAGGTATATGCTACCTTAGAATAGATGTAGGCCTAGACCTATTTGACAGTGCATAAACAGCATTGCTTTGACATTAACGACCATCAGCTGGACGGACACACACACACACACACACACACACACACACACACACACACACACACACACACACACACACACACACACACACACACACACACACACACACACACACACACACACACACACACACACTCACTCTGCTGTGGGCAGTTCAGAAACCCGTCCACGACCACCAATGACATCATCGTTAGGCAGATTGTTTTTTAAACAAGATTTATTTACGTGAGAATAGTTTATCAGACTATAAAGATCAGATTACATAGAGCAGTGATTCCCAAAGTGGGGTTTGGGGTCCGGGGACCCCCAGGGTCCTTGAGGCAGTTCCAGGGGGTCCCCAGGGAAATGATGGTTTGGAACCAAATGGACCCTTATGGGTCTGTAACTCTGAGAGTGTACAAATGGAACCAAATGGACCCTAACAGGGTTTATTATCGTGAGAATGATGGCTTCCATTTTCGCATTGCAACTTTTCAGGACTAGAAAGCCTGCAGTTTCTATTAGCTTGGATTCTCCATTGATGTCACTGTTGGGTGGGTTTCTGAACTGCCCACAGCCCTCCTATGTGACACAGACCGAGTAGAAAAAAACTTGCCATTTTATCATGATTATTAGTGAGGACCTATTATATGAAGATAGGTTGAAAAGTGGTCCTTTAATGATTACTGTCATTATGGTAATCTCACAATTAATATCGCACACACCATACCTGTAACTTTTATTAGCCCTCTTATTATTCCCAAAAAAAAAGAAAGTTATTACCGCCATACCGGCGGTATGGGGGCCGGCAATAACCGCGGTAATAAAAATCCCATACCGCCCCAGCCCTAGTGTTTCCACACCTAAGTGCAAAACGGCCGACAGCCGCGGACAGAAGAAGCTGTCCGCAGCTTCTTTTCCGAGTTTTAGACAGCTGGTGGATGGAAAAGAAGCTCCACCTCCGCGGACGACTGCCATGGAGGAGAGTGTTTCCGGGAATCTGGCCATTGCGGCAATCGTCCACGGAGGTGGAGCTTAATTTCCATCCACCAGCTGTCTAAAAACCCGGAAAAGAAGCTGTCCGACAGCCGAAAACGTCTGTTTAGTAAGTCTGGCCTAGTGAGTGAGTGAGTGCGTTTAATGAGTGTGTGTAATGTGTGTGGATCAGAGGTACCCTCAGCCCAGGGGGCAGAAGAAGAAGGTGGTTGTGAAGTATGGCATGGGGGGACTCATCGTTCTGCTGCTGATCTGCATCGTGTGGTTTCCTCTGCTCTTCATGTCTCTGGTCAAATCGGTGGCCGGAGTCATCAACAAACCTCTGGACGTCTCGCTGACCATCACCATGGGAGGCTTCCAGGTATGACCCTTCCTTGACCTCTGACCTTTAGGGCCCTATTTTCGCCCATGGCCTTACCCCTTATCCCTAAAGGCTATTTTTTAGAATGATGTTTTCGTGCTTTTTGCCTTTATTGATAGATGAACAGGTAGACAGGAAACGGGGAGAGAGATGGGGGGGTGACGCAAAGTCGAACCAATGACAGACTGTCATGCTGGACTACCAGCCAATGTGCCTGGGCCGCTAAGGCCCAGGCCATAGATTGGCTATTTGAACTTTTCAAGAATGCTTTCTAATTGAGCTTTTTCTATTATTTTGTGGAAAGACGTGAGATGACAAATTCTGAACAGAACCGGTAGACGACCAAATTTGCATTATTACATTTGCAGCACTTATGACTGATACATACAAGCCCTGACCACCATCCTATAATACTACTAATCATCACCATCGTCATAATCATAATAATAATGGTATAAATTTCAGCCTATCTTCACAATGAGCGCTCAGCAGAACCAACTGAAGGACCTCACAGAGGAGGACTATCGCTCCTTCATGGATCGATTCAGCTACACTCCAGTAAGTACAACTGTCACAACTGTATTATACACTACGCTCATGTGTAAGTAGTAAATACCACTACTGCCACCTTCTTGTCTCTTGCAGACTAATATTTTGACATGTGTATTTACGGTTACAGTTTCTGGAGGCCTATACAGTAACGATGTGTTTCTAAACAGACTGCGTTACAGTTCCTGTAGGCCTACAGTAACGATGTGTTTCTAAACAGACTGCGTTACAGTTCCTGGAGGCCTACAGTAACGATGTGTTTCTAAACAGACTGCGTTACAGTTCCTGGAGGCCTACAGTAACGATGTGTTTCTAAACAGACTGCGTTACAGTTCCTGGAGGCCTACAGTAACGATGTGTTTCTAAACGGACTGCGTTACAGTTCCTGGAGGCCTACAGTAACGATGTGTTTCTAAACAGCATGCGCTACAGTTCCTGGAGGCCTACAGTAACGATGTGTTTCTAAACGGACTGCGTTACAGTTCCTGGAGGCCTACAGTAACGATGTGTTTCTAAACAGCATGCGCTACAGTTCCTGGAGGCCTACAGTAACGAGGATGTGACAGTGGCAGAGCTGCAGGGATCCAGTAACTCTCTGTGGACCATCAGTCCTCCCAGCAGGACGTACCTCACTCAGGTCCTCAGTCTGGAGGAACACTTCCCTGTCACCGTGTCCTGGACCATCCAGAGGTAATGTTACATTATGGAGAGCAAGGAGAGCAATCAGAAGGTAAAGAAAAAAACATGGCAAGGAGAGGCAAAAGTTGCATTATGAATTATTGTTCTCTCTCTGTGTGTGTGTGTGTGTGTGTGTGTGTGTGTGTGTGTGTGTGTGTGTGTGTGTGTGTGTGTGTGTGTGTGTGTGTGTGTGTGTGTGTGTGTTAGGAATTTGAGTCTCGGAGCGAAGGCGGAGGTTGCGTCCGACAAACATGTGACTTATCTGGACGACCAAACAAGACGTGATCTCATTGGTCTGCTGAACGGAACCAGACGAGACCCCGTGTAAGAGAGAGAGAGAGAGAGAGAGAGAGAGAGAGAGAGAGAGAGAGAGAGAGAGAGATAGAGAGAGGGGGGGAGGGGCGAGTGGGGGGGGGGGCAGAAGTAGGTAGATCGATCGATGGAGAGGAAGAAAAGAAGGAAAAACTATTCTGACACGAGAGAGAGAGAGACATACATAGACAAAGTGTGTAAATCACAGATAAGAAAGAGACATAGCCGCAATAGAATACAATTATTATTTTGTGTGGAGATTAATCAGTGGTGTGTGTGTGTGTGTGTGTGTGTGTGTGTGTGTGTGTGTGTGTGTGTGCGTGCGTGCGTGTGCGTGGGCCAGTGTGATAGAACAGGTATTTCCATGCTATCTTCGTGCTCCAAGTGACTCCAATGCCAAACCCATACATCAACTTTACACAGGTATACACACACACACACACACAGCACAACAGCACATCAACTTTTAATTTACGCTATAATAATACACTATAATATAGGCTATTATATATATATTTATATAATAACACAATAATATTTTTTTAATGATCCAATCAGAGGACAGGTATAATGACATTCTCCTGGCGTTGGAGCGATCAACCAATCACACCGGAGAGATCCAGGAGTGGTGGATTGTGGACCAACCGGTGGACAGTATCGTCCAACTGAGTGACACCGCTGTGATTGACGGGCGAGAGGCGGGGCTTCAACTCTTCGTTTTCAGTGATAAAGTTTCACCGCCGAGTCTGGGCTTCCTGGCGGGATACGGGTAAATAAATACATCTAAAACAATTATATAACATATTTAGAATGATCTGTCTTTATGGTGGTTGCATCAACTATACCAGTGGTTCCCAAACCCCCATGTAATGGCATTTCTATCTCTGGGACCCCCAATTTATATTGTACTCTGAGAGTGTACAAAGTGTACATTTGGTTCCAAACTATCATTTAGCTAGACATCTAGACATCCTTGTCCTGTCACAGTAGCTCACACGTATTGCCACATTTTCACCTGAAAATTGGCGTGATTTTCTGTTTAGTTATAAACACGTACGCTTTTGCTATTTCTGTGACAGTTTTCTTCAAAACTCACACATAATTTGCTCACGCACACTCTCTCTCTCTGGGGCCATGTAATCACGATGATTTCATTATTCTGTTGTGCTGTTTTTATTGTGATGTGCATCTCCCCTGGGCCTGCCATGTGATTGAATATTCCATTGTGATCGGCTACGATTAGCTTCCAAAGTGTTCAGGAGGGGCCCAATTAAATCCTGAACACGTGCAGCATCTGTCCACCCACTGTCAACTGCTAATTCGGAGCAAGTTTCCATCTGAATTGTTGCACACATGAAGCCTTGCATGCATGGAGATTGTTTTTTTCTTTTTTGAATTCCTAAGCCAATCAATTGATGTCTCCGGTGTGTAATTGATAGCAAATAAGTACTTTTTTGGGTGAACTACCACCTTTAACACTTCAAATGGCCTCGATGACCAGTGCTCAGATGAGTGCAACATAGGATTTATCATGAACGCAACATCCAATCATCACTAAATTGGAGCACATCTACAAAACCTCTTTAATTCTTTTGCTATATGGGGCCGCTACAAAGTCTTCACAGTCTGTCGTACAAACTCTATTTCCCCCGCAGCTTCCTCGTGTCCACCCGGCCTGGAGGGGATCTGTACCCCAAGGAGCGTGGTTTTCGAATGAGACATGTTTTCAAATGATGTTTGTGTTCTCTCTCTGTCTCACTCTCTTTAGTATCATGGGTCTGTGTGCATGTTGGTTATCATGTTGTTATTGTGTTGTCTCCGTGTCTCTCTCTTTAGTATCATGGGTCTGTATGCGTCAGTGGTCTTGGTCATTGGGAAGTTTGTCCGAGAATTCTTCAGCGGAATCAGTCACTCCATCATGTTTGAAGAACTTCCCAACGTCGACCGCATCCTCAAACTGTGCACTGACATCTTCCTGGTACAAAATGCACACATGCACACGCACACACACACACACACACACACACACACACACACACACACACACACACACACACACACACACACACACACACACACCTCTATGATGTACTCAAATTGGTGTTTGTTGTCCAAGTTTTTTAACCTATTGTATCAAACGTTCTATCATCTGCAATATTAGCACAAATAGCCCGGCCAAAACTACGCTAAACCTGGACCCACTTGCAATATCCTCACGGTCCAGTAGTGTGCTCCAACTCACTGGTTGAGAAATTATATATGACAAATTATGTATTTAATTCATTTGTTTTGGTTTTGTCTTCCTCAGGTTAGAGAAACGGGTGAATTGGAACTGGAGGAAGAATTGTATGCCAAACTGATCTTCCTGTATCGTTCTCCAGAGACCATGATCAAATGGACCCGACACAAAATACACTGACCGCCGTCTACAGTGCATGTTCTACGTCCATGATCAAATGGACTGACATCATCTCTAGGTTCTACAGTATATCCACATGTCCTCTATACATCTCATAGATAGATAGATATTACATATCAGCTCAATTCAGTGGGAGGAAAACTGGAACGTTTTAGACTACACGTGTGAGTGTGTAAGCAGGTCAGAGTGGCGTCTGTCTAGGTCGAGGGTGTCCGTGGCCTTTTCAATGCAGTGGTCAGTCACTGAGGTCAGACGGGTGGGCCGCCATGCATTTTCAGACCATGTTTAATTCCTTTTCGGGAAAGCATCTGTGTCATTTTAGATGTTGCTGTTATATGTAACGAACAATGCAGCACCCCGCGCTGGGATCGAACCCATGACCCCACGGCTCACCATGCAGTCTGGCCAACAACAACCCACTGTGCCAAAGAGAGTTTAGCAGGAAAATCCCAATGGATTCTCATTCCATTCGATCGATGCATTCGAATCCAAGCACGAGTGGAAACAATGTTGGCTTTCCATGCGGGAGAACCAGGTTTTAATCCTGGTTGTTATAGCAACATACATTTTTTTAAATAAAAATGTTAGGATTTTAGAAGGCGTTTTTAGAATCAGTCTTTTTCTTTTAATAATCAATCAATCAATGATGTTCCGACTTGGATCAATGGAACTAACGCAGTATACTTTTATGTTCTTATTTATTGGCATCACTTTTTAATATTAATGTTAAATTGTCATTGCAATCTTAGTGTTTCTTTTGCCAATTATTTGCGGACCCATTTGTAATACCTTCATGGCTATGAAGGTCTCTGGCCGACCGGCCCACAGGTTGAGAACCAGGGTGCTAGACTGCGCTAGGGAGATGGATAGCTCTGAGGTGGAGCACAAGTTGCACAACACAGTACTTTACTTTCCTGCACAACTTAGTTAGCCAAGCCTAAGTATGCTGCTCATACACGGAGTTGCCGGTGCCTGGGATCGAACCTAGAACCTAGAGCAGGGGTCTTAATTCTTTTTTTCGAGAGATGAAGCAGGGACCCCCTACTCCATATTGTATAAAATTGTGTTGCAGATGAGTTTTTTTCAGAGATTTCATAAAATTGCTTCATAGACTTGTTGGACACATTATCTTTTCTATTAATACCGGTATACTGGATTCATGTCAATGTATATTTTCAGACATTTTAGTTAGTCTGCTTGACCGTCAGATTTGTCCAAGGTCTGCTCCTTTTCCCTCTACACACCAACCCGCCGAACATAGCCGATCTACAAGCCCAACAATGCCTCGCAGCGCAAGGCCTTGTGAGCATATAGCTCGACTAATGTCCCCATCACACAAATATTTGGTGGGCCCACTGTAGTTACTCTGAGGACCCCTTGGTGGTCCCAGACCCCCCTATTGAAGACCCCTGGCCTACAGTATAGGGTTTTGTGTTTTTGTTTGCTTTGTACAGTATCTCCTTTGTGCTGTGCTCTTATTTGTTGTGATGTAATGCTCAGGGATTACATGAGTTCCATTACTTAACATGAGTTACAGTGTGTATGTTATTGCATTAAATACAATACTTGACATTCGTTACATTAGATTAGTCACATTACTGTACATTAGTTATTACATTTCTCTTTCAGTGAAAGCTTTTTTTTCTTTCCATAATGATACATACAGTATTCAATGTCTTAATCTTCTAATATGTTGATGTACTGTATTGTTATACTGTTGCCATGTTTACTGTTATCACAGACAGATGTGAGTGACCGTCCTCATTCATTTAATTAGTTAATGTAATGTGAAGGTTGATTACTTGAAGAGTGAAATACAAAAAAAATGATAATGTGAATAAATAAAACCATTAATAAAACCATACATGATAATGTGAATAAATGACACAATAAAAAAATATACTGAACATGATAAAGTGAATAAATAAAACAATTAAAAACATACTGAACGTGACAATGTGAATAAATATCACTGTTTACTTTAAACTGGACTGTCGGATCAAACTGTATGACGACTAAACGGAACATCTTGTAGTTCTAAACCGGAACTTTTCAGGAAATGTAAAGAAATCCAATGTGGTTATAATTTTGTCACAATAAGCTCTTGTTAATACTTTGCTCAATATTTATAAAACCCACACACAGACTTCTCCACTTTGACACTCATAATGTTTCTAATAGGGAAAATTGTCGATCTAAAAGCTCACAACACGTCACAATTTGAGGCACTGTGAGCTTGTAGATCGGCTATTTTCACTATGTTTGCATACTTACAAAGTAGACCATGGGGAAAAAAAGTTTAAATATGGAGATAAAAGATAGTAAAAAGTACTACTGTACTACAAGTAAAATTCTAACATGAGCATATGTCAGTATCTTGGTAAGAGGATACATTATAAGAGAATATCCGCAGGGGAAAATAATTAAATGTAGGCCTACTTTAGAAAAAAATGTAAAACTAGAAAAAGTGCCCTTCTGGGCACAGGTCTCCATCAGGATAGGAATGTAGGACATTGCAGCTTGCCTTCATCTGGTGGTTGGATAAAAGGGCAACAAAAGTAAATAATATAACATCTAACAGTATATATAGTGTATTCCCATGCTTTTGTTCTTGCCTAAATGTAAGTCGCTCTGGATTAAGAGCGTCTGCTAAATGCCTAAATTGTAAATTGTAAATTGTAAATTGTAATATTAATAATGCTTAGTAATGTTATAAAGATGAATGGCATGCATTATACAAATGGCATGTTATTGACAAAGGTACGTCATTGTAATGGCAAAACAGTGACCTTGCTCATGTGGCATTTCTTCCTCGGCCTAGTGGGAATGTGCGTGCACAATTTCACGGAAATCACGCGATGTGTTCATGATTTGCAGCATTTTGTTGAGCACTCCTGTGAACTTTGGAAGCCAATCTTAACCAATCAGGATGGAGTCTGAGAAATCTGAAAGACCCGTTTCGTTGAATGGCTCTAGAGAGACTGTGTACCAATTTGATGTTTGGACAAAATCTGTAGGTGTACTGTGCAAAAACTTGTTTTGCACAAAGCGGCCTCCTGGTGGCGCTATAACAGGCCGTTTTGGGGCAGAGGTTCATCGTTGGCATCCAGGGAGTGTGTGTGCAAAATTTGGCATCGACCGGGTTAACGGTGCCGGAGATTAGCTGCTCACGGACACACACACACACACACACACACGGACGGATGGACACACGGACGGACGGAGTGCAAAACATTCTCTCCCCCCATGCCTTCGGCCTGGTGGAGACAATAACTACAAATGCAAATTTAGGCCAAAAGGAGTTCACATGAAAGTTCATTGTGAACTAAATCAGAGTCAGGTTAATTCCTTTGTACTCACCGCCCCACCCCCCACCTATGACTCACACCGACGCCAGTTCTACAGCACAGGTGATGTGCATTATTGTTAATTAGCAGCAGTAGCGCGTTTCTTTTTCCAAGTCTGCAGAATACGTGACTTTTTGGTAAAATTACTTTAAAATAAATAATAGGCCTACTATCCGGTTGGACTAATCATCATGACTGTTTTCATTAACCCCCTTACTGACCAACCTAATTTAACATTGAATTGATAATTCTGCCAACACTATTCATGTTTAAATTCGTCATTTTAATGCCAAAAGAAAAATCTGTGATGTATTATATACATCTCTTTCACACACGGCAATCATATATATATTATTGCCACCAGGTGGCGGAACGCACCATTATGCCTATTTTGACCAAATCGAGCAAATCTGAAGATGTCATTTCCGGTTGTACGCATCACAACATCCACTAGCTTTCTGCATTAAGACTTTAGGATTAAGACAGACAGTCTGATCCGCGGAATGCTAAGCTATCATCGTTTATTTTCATAACTAAGTCAAATTAAGCTCTAATCAAGCCCAAAATATCGCATTTTACGCAGCGATGCACATAAAGACGGCGCCGTGCACGATCACCCGTGCACACGCGGATTTCGGCCAGTTTTTGGTAGATTACATCAGCCGTTAGCCAAAAATGCTAAAAGTTGCTACATTTTGTTATTATTATGCTCCCGATTTCAGGGGAGAGTGCCATTACGTCAGTTGGCCATGATGGATTTATGGCTTTCACTACGTCAACCACGTCACTGGCCATAATAAGAGGGTGTTCATCAATAAGGTAAGACAGCATTGACTTTCTTATATGTTGTGCATGTCAATTTGTGCTGGCTGCGTTTGGAGTGAGACTGCGTGTCTGGTCTGTTATGTTACTCTGTTCATGTGATGCTGTTGTGAATTGTTGAATCATTAATGAATATAATCAGTAAAAATCGTTTTCTTATAGGCAGTATTATGTCTCTAGGCTTGATTAGCACAATGTGTCGGCCAGTATAGAGCAGGTAGAACTTATCCCGCAGCCTAGCCTGACACCAGTCTGATTCTGAATGTTCATTTCGTTTCAAAATAGTTGATTATGCACAGGCCAGGGGCAGCCTCCTGACTAGCCCCTTTCGGGACCCTACATAAAGCTTTTCTGAAATTTGGACGAGTTTTATGTTGGGTCCCTGGTCATGACTATATTTTCGTATGGGAATTCCGGAACGCGGAAGTAAACATGCTCTCTAAGATCCTATCTGCGGCGTGTGACGGCCTTTTTTTGCTTGAGTTATTCTGAATTCGGGAACTTTAAGTACCTATACATCCCGCTGCGAATATCTCCTGTGGCGCGGAAGCCGTTAAGTATTTGTTTGACCGATTTGGTCGCTTTATTTCTTCTTGTTTGTTTACCGTTTATTGTACCGACTCCCGGTGTGCGGTTGGCTTGTGCGGCTACGTCCCTGTCTCTGATCTGCTCTGTCATAGCTATAGCGCCACTAGCTAGCCAGATAGGCGGTACAATGAGGTGTCAATAAACAAGGAAGTAAGAGAAGAATCAAAGCGACCAAATCGGTCAAACAAAGATTAAAAATACTTAACGGCTTCCGCGCCACAGGAGATATTCGCAGCGGCATGTATGGTAGGGCTGTCAGAACGAATTTCATAATATGAAAGAAATTCGAATATTAAAAAATATATATATATTCGAAAGCTAAAATTGTAAAATTGCCATTCGAATGGAGCTTTTATCATTTATTAATTCTATTTAATATTTTTATTTTGTTTTATGTTATTTTATCCGCTCACTAAATGTATTGAGTAACGAATCTACCGCTGTGAAATCTCCCCGGCCGCTTCCACTGCATGTGAAGAGCGAATGTGGGCCGGGTTCCGGACCCCGTGGCCTCGCGACCGTAATAGAGACAGCTTAGTGGCCCGGTGATAAATGAGCGGAGACTAGCCAGCTACACGAAGGTGACAAGGGCACCGATTGCAAAGGCTGAGCACGCGGTCAAAAACGTCGAAATGTCTCGAAAATATTTTCGGAGGCTCGATTTTCGTGCGTTCTAGGCCCCGTGGCCTCGCGGTACCGCCGCTGACAAGCCCGCGGTTCCGTGGGTCCTGAGCGGGCCGACGAGGGCTACTCCGCATGGTCAAGCCCGTCGCGCAGAACCCAGGCGGTACCCCCGAAAAGTTCCGAAATGTCCGGAGGAGCGGCGGCGCTTAGAGTGACCGCAATGACATGACATAATGTCTGTGGAAACACAAGCATTCGGTGGGTGTCGCGCTAGGCCTGTCGTTTTACGTTTCACGTTCACTGTAAAATGCATTTGCACTATAGACAGACAACAATCTTACCGTGCTGAGTGCACTGTGCTCAATAAAACAGTTTAAACGCTATTTTGTGCCGTGAAAACCATTATTACGTGTGCTGAAACTGAAAGTACTGCTTTGTCGTTTGGAAGGGGGGGCCCTCTAGTGGACAGAACGTGCATCGTATTATATTCTGTGTATTATTATAGGCTAAATATGAGCTAAAATAAACAATGTAAATATTCGAATATTTTCGAAAATTACAAATAATGAAGCAATGAAATTCGAATTGGATTATAGATGTGAACTGACAGCCCTAATGTATGGGTACTTATACTTCACATATTCAGAAACACTCACACGAAAACATTTCGTCCAAGAGCGCAGACAGGCCATAAACACGGTGTTTATGTTTTATGTAGTCTGCGTACCAGGTGGCACTGTACTGATGCAACAGGACGCAATGCTCTGTGTCGTCAAAAAGTCAGAAACTTCAGTAGCATTTGGGTTCTGCTTGGAGGGCTACCTCCTGACGTAACTGACGAGCAACGTATAGAAGTGAACGGGGATTAAATAAAGTACATATACACGGATTTGCAAATGCGTGGAAATCCGTGCATATACACGGATTTCCACGCATTTGCAAATACGTGGTATTTCGCCGTCTTTGGGTTGACAAAACATATTGGGCCCTGGTCTAGGGAGTCCGTGGTCTATGTTTGAAAACATATGCCAGCTGAGGTAGGGAGTCGACCCCCATAAGAGAAGATTTCTACTCTAGCACTGATTTTCAACCAATTTTTTATTTCAAGGACCCCCAGTTTGACATGCATATGGGTATACGGACCCCCATTTAATGGCATTTCTATCTCTGGGACCCCAATTTTACAGACCTGTGAGGGTCCATTAGGTTAATACCTATATCCATTTAGCCTGGAACTCCCTCAAGGACCCCCGGACCCCACTTTGAGAACCACTATAGAGGCAAGGCACAGTGGTAGTGGTTTACTGGTGGCACTGTTACTGTTTGTCTTCCACTAGTCAACTGATAAAAGCTACTATATCAGTGTGGGTTTTTTGTAATAAAACCCTTTTCCACCAAAAAAATGGCCAACACAAATTCAACATTGGCCAACAGTAAAAACTGATTGGAAGAAATATTGTCTTTGTCAGAAAGACAAAAAATTATGAACCATATGTTCCTGTCTAATATCCAAACACCCCTCATACACGAATGTTACCAGCAGAGGCCAGTGTAACTTCACATAGAAGGATGTAGGTGGCAGATATGACGATCATATATTAAGTAGCCTCGGTACCAGGCTTTCATTTTTGTTGGTGCAAAAATTGAAAGCCTTGAGGAACGCATTGGCCGCTCTGGTCTAAAAGTGGGAGTCAACCCTTCCGGGTGGGCGTCGCTCCAAATGATGTGACGTAGCGCTGCACTAGGGGGGAGAGGAGGGGCCGGGGGTGACGGACAGATCGATGAGATCCAATCAGGGCGTGCGCAAATCTCAGCCGCGACCCGCAACTCTAGACCAGAAACCTAACACGTTAGCTCAGGCTATATATTAAGTAACATTGTCACCGTTTTTGTGTGACACTCTTGTATATGAAGTATAATAATAGTGAATATAACCGATCTACAAGCTTGCGGCTCGTTGTGAGCTTGTGTAGATCAGCACATTATTCGGTATATTTGAGTTGGTGCTTAAAGGGGAGTACCACTCATTTTCAACTTTTTACTATGTCATTAATATACCTTTGAGCTGTTATAAAAAGCAATAATAAAAAGTCCCCCCATTCTGTGTTTCCTAGAACTGGAGTTGTGAAAAAAATCATTAACATGGTGAATCACATCTTGAAGATGTCATCAAGATGTGATTCAGTTACTTTAGTTACTATATAGGCTACTTCAGTCAGACAACTCTTAAGGTCATTACACACTGGCGAATTGGCGACGCGATATATACGTGCGAATAATTCGCATTTTAAAAAAAACAATTGAAGTCCATGCAAGCTTCCACATCAGTGGCGAATGTGCGAATGTCGCTTTTATTTGTTCGCTCTGGTGTCGTATTTTGCAGAGATTCGCAGGCGAACTGCAACATGCAATATTTCGCATTTTCAGATCGCTTATTCGCATCGCGTCGCTAATTCGCCAGTGTGTAATGACCTTTAGAGTGAATTTAGAATATCTTGAGCATATATGAAGCATTGCCGTCAGGGCTCTGTCTCTATTCATTCCCTGTAACATTAACATTATAGTTAAATGATATGCCAAATAGAATTACAGGGAATGAAAAAGACCCCATGCAGGAGGATCTAGAAACAGATCCTACAGGTGGATGCTGGGGAGGCGGTGGGATTTGCAAAAACTTCAATGAGCAGCAGTTTAGCAGCCAGCGAGACAGGGAGACAGCAGCGGCAATACACGTCCGCACAGCAGGAGAGAGGAATGAGCAGACAGGCAGAGACGTTTAAATAGCCGCTCTGATCAGGTAAAGAGTGCATAGGTATAGGGCGGCGCACTCATGAGTTGTCTGCCTGAACTAGCTACGCAGGCTTTGCATCATTTACTAGATTTTGATTATTACAAAACAATGAAATCAGAATCAGTTTTAAGTATTACAAGTGGGTTAAATTTGTTTTTGTACATAGTTCACATCGTGTCATTTTTCCAAGAAAACAAAGAAAGGCAAGAAGATGGGGGGGATAGGGGGTTAGGAGATCAAGGCAGTATGCATGGGCAAATGCGCTGTGATGCCAACGTGTTGTGAGCTTGCGGATTGGCTATTTTCAAAAGATCGTAGGCTAATTGATATGTATTTCGAGTTCGAGTCCACTGCAGCGCCATCGATGAGAATAGGTGCATGATCTCTCCGCTCCGTGGATGTGGATTAACCTGCATTAACCACTTCAGCCATATGTATACTTAGGCAGCATATAGGGCAGTATGCATAGGCAATGCGCTGTGATGCAATGTGTTGTGAGCTTGCAGATTGGCTATTTTCAAAAGATCGTAGGCTAATTGATGTGTATTTTGACGCTAATACCTACAGTATAGTACCTTTACCTATAATGAATTTTGATTACCGGAATTTTACTTGTAACAGAGTGTTTCTGCATTGCAGTATTGTTACTTTTACTTATAAGTTCACGCGTTCGAGTAACCCACCCACACATCCCAAGCCCCGGTGTACGGAACACATGTGCTGTTCCCAACGACGACACAGAATGTATGACCGCACAGCTATTTCTGTCTGGGCATGCTAACGGCCTAGCAATGTCACTGCGGGATGCCTGCTGCCTTAAAATACCAACACTGCAGACCACAATGCAATGCAGTGGTGGAATAATAGCTCTGATATTTTACTTTTTTTTTCAACCGATATCTTCACATTATTCGTCCTCACTAATGATAATAAGTGAGGACCATTTTTGTCTACTCACTCTGGCCCCTTTTCCTTGGTTCTGTTCTAGATTGGAAGCTGCTTTCACAGAACCGGACGTGAAGCGGCTTGCATTTGGTTTTAAGGCGCCTGCCTGTGGACTGGAGCAGGAGTCCGCAATTTCCAGGCATGGGCAGCAATGTACACCGTAGAGGGTGTGCTTTACCGTGATTATTGGCACGACAGTGATCCAGTCACAAGCATCACTGAAGTGTCAATCACGTTAAAGCACACCCTTGAGTGTAATATTAAGCAATAAGCCACGAGAGGTCTCAGGTTACCGGGTATTTTACACTGGCTGGGGGCGTAGGCAGACCCGAGGCGCAGCCTAGGGTCTAAACCAGTGATTCCCAACCTGTGTTCCGCGGTACTTTAGTGTGCCGTTTGATATGTCCAGGTGTGCCGCCTGATTTGTCAGAAAGTAACACTAAGTTAGTGTTACTTTCTGTCAAAATCAGGCGGCACACTAACCCTCCCCCGAAAGCAATATTATAGCTACTGGGCTGCAGGTTTCCTATTGTTGCGTTGTCACACGTCTAACCATTAGACATGCGATAACAACAACACGGAACAATAGACTCTAACGACCCTCGGCCATTGAAATGTTAATGCTTAGATGCATGCAGAAGACGCTACATTTCGCTCCCTCCAGAGACCAGAACGACTGGAGCGCGCAGAGCGCATATGCACGTAGACAGCAGACACAAACATACATGTCCCGACCCAAACACTGAGGAGCTAAAGTAAACGTGACGTTGTTGTGATTAAACATAATGTGCCACGAAAAATAGGTGTCCAAAATAGCTGTCCATAGATGTCCAAACATGATCGCCTCGTTCGGCCAACAAAATATATCTCCCTCCCTCCACAGAAGCGCAGTGATGCCTGATTTATTCTTCGTCGTACATGTGTTATGCTTGCATGCTGAAAATGGATGATCGACAAGCTCACAACGCGTTGCGGAGTATTTTTGCGGACGCAACGCGTTGTGAGCTTGTCGATCAGCTATTTTTAACACGTGGAAATATGCAGGCTGTGAGAATTGAGACCCTTCACAATAAAAGCATGCAGCTTTCACAAGATGGCCCATAATAAAGACAAGGAAAAGGATTAAGAATTAGGTGGCATTTCACATTGCATATGAGCTATTTTTTTCTCAAAGGTATATAAAAAAATATATATAATAAGGAATTAATTTGGATAATGGTAATGGAGATATTATAAAAGTTGTCACTTTATTAATCCCAACACTGTATGTATGTATATATATAAACATAATGTATGTATATGTATATACTATATAGATAGGCCTAGGTGTGCCCCGATATTTTTAGGCTATGAAAAGTGTGCCCTGGAGCAAAAAAGGTTGAGAAACGCTGGTCTAAACAGTGTTTTAAGGATGGTGGTGTGTTTTCTGTAGCTAAAAACAGTGTTTTTAAGGATGGTGGTGTGTTTTCTGTAGCTAAAAACAGTGTTTTAAGGATGGTGGTGTGTTTTCTGTACTGGCTGGGGGGTAGAAGACCCGGTAAGCTGGGGCCTCGAGTCATGGCAATGTCATGCTATTATACAACAGTTGCCAACAAAACAAAACGCATCATATTGTGGGGCAATTCACTATCAAAATAAAAATAATGTTTGGACTTTCGACTTCGACCTCTGTTTCCCTGTAAATATAAGAGTTCCTTTGACTGATTGGAAGTAGCTGCATTCTGAGGCTCCGTCTCATCAACACTGATGAGAGCTGAGCTGTCAAAGCCGGCCCGGTGCAGTGGGATGAATTCAAGTTAATGCTCCGTCGTACGGCCGTGTCGCGTGGCAGAAATCACTGATCTACAATAAGCTCACAACGCGTCGCGGTGGTGACGTGTTGGGACCCAAGTAGTTGACTTCGCTGTACTGACTTCATTCCTATACTTTACTACATTATTATTATTGAGGTCTTCTTTTGACAATGCAACATATCTCTCGTATAATCCATTTCTGAACGGGGTACTGGCTGTTTGTTGTTTTTGGGTTTCCTTCCAGCTATGAAAATGTGACGCATGCGCACAGCTGTTCCATATATGGTCTAATCTGGTGTGGACTGCAGTGCGGAGTAATTTATTAAATGTGAACGGATACAGTGGTTTGAGACACAAGGGGGCCATGGTCATTTTTCAGCATTTACAAAAAAAGAGATCAGAGTTGTGCTGATTCAAAGTTGCTAGCCATTACAATAATGATGTTGTTGTGTTTACTCACAGAAACACGCTGCTACATATGGGCGGTGCTTGGCTGCGTATGTAACTGGAGAACAATGCATAGTTCCAATGTTTGGAACTATAGCCCATAGCACCCCGCTTTGCGGCGAGATCAAAGCGTGTCGCCACTCTCTTACTACTCTGGTCGGAAATGTATATTGAAATTATTGATGAACCATCCCATTTCACAGGGGAAATTCAATTGACAATGGTAGATACATTTAACCATTTTTTGCTTGCTTTTGTCATTGTTTATATCCCATCTGCAATTTCCAACCTGTAGTTCCGAACCAACTTTTAGGGTTCTGAACTTCTGAAACAATTTCATTTTCAGCCACTCCGAATTGGTTCAAAATCAGGCAAAAAGGGAAAAAAATATTCAACACAGGTGGAAAAGGGGCCTCTGTGTCAGCCTGTCAGGCTATGTGCAGCCTTTCGATCTCCATCCAAGGTTTCCACCTGACAGCGACGATGAGACATGACAGGGCGGTCTGTCACATGGATGTGTTTTGGGAGCATGTCGCATTCCTTTTTTTTGACAGCCTTTGTCCTGCTTGCCCATATCATTTCAGAAAGAACTGTTGGCATATTGCATGGTTACTCTCTCTATGTTTCTGTTTCTCCCTCTTTCTCTCTGTCTGTCTGTCTGTCTGAATTGGGGGCGATTTAAAACTTAAATAGGCAATAGTTAACCATCATGGTTAAAGATATTCAAATTACCGTCGGTTATAACCTTTAAAGAAAAGGTAATCGGTTTCATGTAAACGTGCAGTTGTGTTTAGACCTAATACCATGAATTAAAGTGCTATAAGTTAGTGGACATCATGTAACAACTAAATAAATCTTCATGTTCATGTCCAACAGCCCACAGCGTCCACATCTTTGAATAATAATATCAACAAAGATGCCGTTGCCATTTCAGTGTGCATGTGTGACATAATGACAAAGCCTGGCCTGATTCCGCTCGTCCCCTCATGGTCTTCTGTGACAGAATGTGAGTGGGTGGGAGAGGCTCTGGATGTGCTGTTAAGGTCCAGTATATATATCTCTCTCTCTCTTTCTCTCTCTCTCTCTCTCACTCTCTCACTCTCTCTCTCTCTCTCTCTCTCTCTCTCTCTCTCTCTCTCTCTCTCAAACACAAGACAGCCTTGCATGGGGCCCACGCACCGCAGCGCACAGTCACACAGCACAGCATTTGAATTCATTAGAGGACGAGTGGTGAATGTGGCATGCTGTCGACGGTGGCACAATGTTCTGTTATAGGTGAGTGGGAGGACAGAATGACCTGAATGGATCAATCATTCATTAATTAATTTTACCTGTCCTATAATTGGATGTAATTAGTGGGACATAGTGTATGTCTGTCTGTTCAGCCTAGTTGTTGTCTCCGCCAGGACGGACAGCCGAAGGCCGGGTGACTATGTTTTTGCTTCCGTATGTCCGTCCATCCGTCCGTCCATCCGTGGATATATTATGCATCTGTGGCATATTATGCATCTCCAGCACCGTTGGACCAATCGGCGTGAAGCTGTGTACACACTGTCCCTGGAAGCCAGAGCAGAACCTCTGATCGACTGTCATAGCATCACCAAGAGGTCCATTCTTGATAAACACTGCAGTCGTGTGATCAAGACCTATCTGTCTCCAATTTTTCATGTTGCATTCTGATTTCCTGAATGCAGTGTCCGATTGCAGTGAACCTTCGCACACGCATTTCTACTATAGGCCCCTAGATCATTACGCAATTCCTCAAACAGGCAGAGGCCCATTTTGCACAAAAGGAACAACCTCCATGAAAAAAATTGAATTGTCCTGTTAAACGCCAATGTGATGCCAATCTGTGCAAACACATCATTTGCTGCTATTCCTACAAATGTTGTAGAAACCTCCCGCAATTCAGTACACATTATCGCTGTAGTCATGTAATCAAGACATCAGACGGATTCTTATATTCCATTCTGATTGGCTATGATTGGCTTCCAAAGTTTGCAGGAGTGGGCAGGGTTGCAAAAAATGCCACAAATCATGCATGTGGTGCTCGATTGCTGTGAAATCAGAGTAGGCCAAGGAATCAGGGCCAAGGAATCAGAGTAGGCCAAGGAAAAACCTCCACCCCAAATCCACCTCATGGTGGCTTTACAACAGCCCATTGCCGACAGATTATGTCCAAGACTCACACAAATATGTACACATTATCTCTGGGGTCATGATGTGATCAAGATGTCGATTTTTCAGATCCCATTCCAACTGGATATGACTGACTTAAAAAAAAAAGAATCATATCCCCTCAATATACTGCACCTGAAATGTTCCGTCTTTTATTGAAGCCAAGTTTAAAATAAGAATATTGAACATTAAATATCAATACGAGGCAACTGAAAAACACTGTCTTTCAATGGTAGTGGATGGAGATCTATGGAGATTTTTGTCCAACCAAACAACGGCAACCGATCCAAACCGTTGGGTTACAAAGAGACCTTTTCCAGTTTTTGTTCTGTTTTTCATAATAAGCTAGGCATAGGAGGCTATTAGGGGACAGGTGGAGCAAGATCTTGGCTTCAGTATTACTCCCAGATGGTCTACGTCACACCCCGCAGAAACCCTGACAGACCTGGACAATGCTGATGGCATCTACCTGCTATCTAATCAAGTAGAACAGGCACAGGAGCTCTCGACCGGAGTGGAGTTAGTGTGCCAACAAGGTTGGCCTCATGCTGGACCCAAAGGAAATCGAGGTCATAACCTATAACATGGGTGCCCACACATTTTTGACGTGAGATCTACTTTAAAAATGACCAGCTCAACAAGACCTACCCACAGAAAGAAATATTATACTATTGCTGAAAATAGTTTAAATACAGTGTATGTGCCTGCCCTGAGGGGGCTTTGGAATAGTGGAGCTGGCGTTACATGACAAATGCACTTGGAATGGGAAATGGAGGGGGAGAAATGGAATAGGTAGGGTTTTTTTGGTGCCCAAAAGGTAGAAGGCTGTGCAGGTAGAACACATGATATGCCCCTAAAAATATATATCATTTAAACATAAAAAAGTATTTTTTGCCACCTGCCACTTGGTGACTTGATTGATTGACATCAAAAAGTGAAATCAGCTCAAACCCACAATGCAGTAGCATTATACAGTTATATATTTTAACAAAAAACTACCAGTTCCATTTCCTCCCCGAGCTTTATTCCTCAAGTGCGCCGTTATAGGTACATTTTTAAACCATTTTCAGCAATGGGATAATACAGTTTTACAATTTTTTGGTGGGTAGATCTTGTTGAGCGGGTCCTACAGTATAACATCCCCCGGGCCATAACAACAATTGTAGGCACTAAAGTAGGTCAGTGACTTTATATACCTGGGTGCATGATGGGTCAACTCAGTGACTTTATATACCTGGGTGCATGATGGGTCAACTCTGTGACTTTATATACCTGGGTGCATGATGGGTCAACTCTGTGACTTTATATACCTGGGTGCATGATGGGTCAACTCAGTGACTTTATATACCTGGGTGTATGATGGGTCAACTCAGTGACTTTATATACCTGGGTGCATGATGGGTCAACTCAGTGACTTTATATACCTGGGTGCATGATGGGTCAACTCAGTGACTTTATATACCTGGGTGTATGATGGGTCAACTCAGTGACTTTATATACCTGGGTGTATGATGGGTCAACTCAGTGACTTTATATACCTGGGTGCATGATGGGTCAACGCAGTGACTTTATATACCTGGGTGCATGATGGGTCAACTCAGTGACTTTATTTATATACCTGGGTGCATGATGGGTCAACTCAGTGACTTTATATACCTGGGTGTATGATGGGTCAACTCAGTGACTTTATATACCTGGGTGCATGATGGGTCAACTCAGTGACTTTATATACCTGGGTGCATGGGTCAACTCAGTGACTTTATATACCTGGGTGCATGATGGGTCAACTCAGTGACTTTATATACCTGGGTGTATGATGGGTCAACTCAGTGACTTTATATACCTGGGTGCATGATGGGTCAACTCAGTGACTTTATATACCTGGGTGCATGATGGGTCAACTCAGTGACTTTATATACCTGGGTGCATGATGGGTCAACTCAGTGACTTTATTTATATACCTGGGTGCATGAGCTCTTAAATAAACCATTTTGACCTGAGATCAGACTCTAAAAATGTCTTCTACATCCTGACAGTTTTCTGAAAAAGCTATGTTTCTATGTCAGTGGTTCTTCGATTTTTCAAAAATAGCAGACCTACACTCGGTGGCGCGCTATGAGCTTGTAGATCTGCTACTTTTAAATCGCTAAAGCATAACATAATGCTAACAGCAAAATGGGTTTTAATGGCACGACCACCAGTGTGTGGAAATCCAACCTCCGCAGACACATCAAGATCAGTTTATTTTCTACAACTGTGGAGTCCGATCTCCCGTAAGGCTGTGAATGCTGGACACTGATGCAGGCCATACAGAAGTCCCTGAATGCCAGAATGCTACGTATGTGTGGAACTCCCTGCCAAAAAGCTTAACAACTGTGAGAACCAACCCACGGGCATCGATCAAAAGGACGTGCCACACGTGCCTTACATGGATGTGCTAATGAACGATGCTGCTGTGGATTGATTGATTGAATACCTTACAGAAAATGCAAACAGCAACAGTACAGTCAAGTAGCCTACTTGGTCTAACAAAAAAAGTCTGTTTCCATTTGGGTCCTATGTATTCAATTCATAAACATAACACCAGTAAAACATGGATGTTATGTTTATGGCGAGAAGCGACCAACATATGGAATGAATTCTGTACTGGCCATATTTCAGATCAGTCAGATCAACATATGAAATGTCAGAACAGGTCAGCTCCATGTATGGGGATCTAAGGGTGGCAGTGGGGGCAATGTCTAGAGTGTACAGGGTTTGATGAGGGCCCAGAGGTAGGCCCGGGCCTTAAGTTTTGGGCCTGTTGAGAACTCTAGTTTTCGCCGGCTGCCGGGTGCGGCTGCACTAATAACTTCAGAACAGGTCAGCTCCATATATGGACATATAAGGGTGGTAGTGGCGGCAGTGTCATGAGTGTACAGGGTTTGATGAGGTCAGATCAACATATGGAATGGACACCTAGGTCAGCTCCATATATGGAGATCTATCAGGGTGGCAACAGGGGGCAGTGTCTTGAGTGTACAGGGTTTGATGAGGGCCCAGACAGGGCCGGGCCTTAATTTCCGGGCCTGTTGAGAAATCTAGACAATACATCTAAACAAAAGTCTTCTCTTATGGGGTACCTAACCAACCCGCCAACCCAGGGCAAAGCCAGGAGGGGAAAGAAGCGTACCACCGTGTAGACGTCCTGCGGCGCGACAGCTTGGCTAACCTGATGTTGGATAGGAATTTGTGGAGGGCAGCGATCCAGGAATCCCAAGTTGGTGTTGGCTAGACCTCACTCTCGCGGCAACTAACTAATGGGGTACCTTGACAGAAAGTATATTAATTTGGGGGTCCTAAACATGAAAATGTTTGAGAACCACTGCTCTATAATTCTGCCTTTTGGCTAAGATCAAGAGTGGCATCTGTTCCCATTTGTACAGTATGTCTATTTCAAATGTATACTCTTACCCTAATTCATCATACGTCTCACAAAAGTGGCGATCTACAAGCTCACTATATTTACATTGCGATACGTTGTGAGCAATAGACGAGCACAAAATAATTATGCTTCAAAATTGTACGTTCAAAATTGTAAAAAGATAATTGACATTAATTATCTTTAGAAAAACGTGGTCACAGTGCTCACTGTGTGTGAGCACTGTGTGTGCTCACTGTGTGTGAGCACTGTGCGTGGCTGTGTGTGTGCATTCGTGCGCGTCTACTGTATTGTATCTGCCATTTTGCCTTCTATCTTTAGAAAACGCTTAATTTTGAGAGAGGTTTCCATAGCAACACGTGAGGGTTCCTCTAACGTATACTGTAGTCTACTGTAGATACATGCTGAACTCCTGTTTCAATAATCAATAATTTAATAAAATAATTAATAATCCATTAATAACCAATCCCTAGATGAGCGTTTAAAATGATCGCCGCCACAAGCTCAACGATTTTGATCTAGTCTTTTGTATCCTGTATGGGCCCTCTTTCCTGATTGGATAAAATTGGTATTCCAACATGAACACTTATTTTCCGTTTTAAGGGAGACTTACAAACGCTCTAACACAATTATTACTATCAGACTATATTCAACACTTTTTAATTTAATTTAACTAAAACAATGTTCCAAAGTTGTTAACTTGTAGTGGGGGAGCACACCGGTTTGTGCATGTGCCGTCTACAGGAGTGATAGAAGATTTAGATGTGTACTGTATAACAATATCATCATTAAAAATCAAAAGAGGGAGGGTGGCTATAATGTCTATATCGCTGTTCTTTGTCGTCTTAACTGTCGTCCTATTGTGTAGGTATTTTGTTATAGTATGTGACTACTATTTCTGAATGCTATAAGTCTGGAAGTGGAACTACACCTCCCGAAAGGAAGCTGTGATTTGTTTGTCATTTCCAGCATCCATATTTGAGGGGGGGTCCAAAGTAACAGGGAAGACCCTAGTTTAGAGGGTTTAGGTGGTTACATATAAAATCAATGAATATGGACACGCAATACTATAATCATATCAGGTATGATGAAGTAATACAGTATCAGTACAGAGGTACATTGATACTGTCAGAGGCTCTTTGATGCTAAATATGGAACAGGAGACACCCGCTAATTGTACGTCAGTATCCATGTCTGCATTTCTGTCACTAAAGAGACAGCTGAACACACACACACACACACGCACGCACACAGTTTGAGTGTTGTTTTAGTGCACTATTGTAAACGGCCTTGAGTGTCTGTGTGTGCACGCTTACTTTTGTGTCTGTGTGTGTGTGTGTGTGCGCGCGCATGTGTGTGCGTGTGCGCGCGTGTGTGTGTGTGTGTGTGTGTGTGAGTGAGAGAAACGTCATTGTTTGGCAGTGGTATGCTGCTGGATGGCACATGGCTCTACAAGCGACCTGAGAGAGAGAGAGAGAGAGAGAGTAAGCCTTTCTCAGCCACCCTGCTCTGTTCTCCTTAGTACACGCTCTCTCCGGGCTCAGTAATGCTGGATCCATCTACACCGCGCTCAACACAGTGATACCCTATCCATCTCCCCACACACGCACGCACGCACACACACACACACACACACACACACACACACACACACACACACACACCGCTTCACAGTTCACACTCCTCGAAAGCAACCCACAAAACGGTGAGTCATTAATATTGTCTCCTTTTTATTCTCTGTTCATACTCTGTCATTTAGTTTAATCACGTTTGTCATTTCTTCCAGTGAGTGTAAACAGTGTATTCATGTAATTGACTGTGATGACACTGTGAAATCCTCAGTAAGTGATTCTTTTGAGAGGGACAATAGTTTAATACTGCGATAGTAATCATTGCTATGACATTGTTATGACATTTTACCAGATAAACAAGTTAAATTGAAAGTGATGACTCAACAAAGTGTTGGAACACTATGAAATTGAAGCTGATAAATGGATGGAAATTGGCAACCCACCGGAAAATGTATTTTCTGTTTATACTAAAGAGATGAAGAGACAGCGGGAGACCCCTGTTACTGAACAAACATTTTCACAGATATATTTATATTATTATTACAAAACATAAATTAAACACAAACGCTACCCCCATCGGATATTCGAAAGTTCACAAAGCATTATATATGCCACACCGTGAGGTTACAGATCGGCGATTACAGGTCTATCACATCAGTCAGTGTGTGTCGATGTCGGTGTTTGGTAATGAGCTATATCGAGGGTGGAGCGGGGGATCACTTGATTCTATAATCTTTTAATTCCTTTAAGCTGTCGCCGTTTTGACCCACGGGAGAGTGTGTGTGAGTGTGTGTGTGTGTGTGCGTGTGTGTGTGTGTGTGTGTGTGTGTGTGTGTGTGCGTGTGTGTGTGTGTGTGTGTGTGTGTGTGTGTGTGTGAGTGTGTGTGCGTGTGTGTGTGTGCGCTGGGGGGGGGGGGGTGGGATGTAATGTGTGTGACTCGTTTAGTCGGCTGATTTAAACGTGCCCGGCTTTGTACTGACGACCACTTTCACTCACGGACTGACCAGTGTCCACACACACACACACACACACACACACAGACACACAGACAGACAGACACACTCTCTCTTGTTTATTGTACAGAAACTCTGCTCAAACAAAACCACTGAACAAACGGGAGTGTGTGGGTGTGTGACTGCTACTTCTCTCACTCTCACTCTCACACACACACACACACACACACACACACACACACACACACACACACACACACACACACTAGACACCCACCTCCACAGGCTGTTATGCATAGAACTCCAGTCACCCTGCTGTGGTCTCTGCTACCCACTCATCTCAGAGTACATCACAGCAGCAGCAGAGAGATTATAGACACATCTTAAAGGACCATGCCACGTCACCACTTTTCAACCTATCTTCATATAATTGGTCCTCGCTAATGTTCATGATAAAATACCACCATTTGTTCTACTCCGTCTGTGGCTCAGTGGCTTGCACAGACATTTAGAGGGGCAGGCGCCGCGCTCAAGTGAAAAAAGGGCACCTTGTGCAGCGAGTGGAACCGTCCAGTTTATTGCGCAATGTCTGACATCTCTCTACCAGCCACATAATATGACGGGTTTCCCCTGTGGCACAATCGTCATGCAAATGCCCAATCACAATTTGCGTCCTCACTTTTCCGTCTTTACTTTTGTCTCCGATGTTTGTGTTTACACAAACCCAGAAAGCTGGGCATAGGAGGCGAGGAGGGGATGGCGGCGGCGCCCCTCAAAATTGAGGAGGTATGATTGGACAAAAACAGGGGAGGTAGTGTCTTGATTGGTCAAAAACAGGGGAGGTAGTGTCTTCAGTGTTCTCACGTAATTATGTCAACCTGGTGTAATTACTATGACATAAGAAGATATAATATTTATCGATTCCTGTTTTGAACTTCAGTTCCCATCCTCAATTCAGAATGAATTTTGCTAGCAACTTTCCCTGGCAACTATAATGCCATGGCTTTATAGTTGTATAGTATGATTATAGTAGGATTATTTTTAAGTTCACCGACTGACTTCCGCACTCAGGAAGGAACTCAAAAACCTTGAACTATATATTTTCATTTGAACCGTCTCCAGAGAACACCTGTGTCAGTTCCAGATAATCACAGACCCACGCAGTGCTCCCTCAGCTCTCTATTGATCCTAATGTCTCCTGGCACATTGTATCCAAAAATGTAGAAAATGTAGTTATAGGTTAAGACAGATTTAGGGGGGGAAATCTATAATTTACAATACATTTACATAAGCTTTTAAATCAGCTACCGTATGTTCGCTATTTCTTTGCTATTTCTGAAAAGAAAAATGTTTAAAGTATAAAAGGGAATCTGAAGTTGCCTAGCAACTACAATAATGTTGTCACAACACCAGTGAATCATCATTGGTGATTCTGTTCACCAGGTTTCCATTAGTACACTTGCATGTACTAGAGTAGACCACTAAGGGTCAATTTCTGTCTAAACAACATGCTATCTAAATAGCATTCTGCAGTCTACCTTTGAAAAGATATCTTTGTACCCGGTAAACAATGGACCTACAGCATCTGTCTACGTCGCATTCGGTGCATTTGATGCTCAGGACCAATAAGTCATTGATACAGTGTTTAGTGGGTTGAAACATTATAGGCTATGCAATGAGGACACGATAAACAATTTGGACAGAGGGAAGCACATCTTACAGCAGAGTGTAACTCCCAGAGGTGCAACATCCTTATTCAGTAACACTCAAATACTGTATGTAGCATTATATCAAAATCTAAATAAAAACACATTCAAATACATTAAAATACAGGTTGCGTTGGTCTGTTCCCTGACTAAAACATCCTGATTTTTGAATGGCCAACCAGACCACGACTGGACTGCATTCGGATTGGTTCACCAATCCTGATCCACACAAACGTCAAACATCAAAATGGTGTCAGTGACACAAACACACACTGAAACTTCCACCCTGTTAAAGGGATTGTGACATTTAAAAAAAAAGGTTTTTGTTTTCTGAGCTCAATTGCGCCCAAAGAAAAACCTGAACTTTTAACATTCAGTATAGATTTTCTGTGGTCTGGGATTTTCTGCCTTAATTAAACCTAGTGCTCTGATTTTCCTGCTGTTTGTGATGTCACAGCCTGCAAATCCCATATATTTCATTGCCGTTCAAAAGGCTTCCAAACACAAGAGAAAACACCAGACCACAGAAAATCCACTGAATTCAGTTTTTTGGGTGTAATTGAGGTCATAAAACAGTAAAATAACAACTAAAAATAAATGAAAATGAATGCCATGAAACCCTTAAATAACCACCTAGAGTAAAAATGGAAATGGTTCAGTAAAGTAGAAGTATAAAGTAAGTGGTCCTTGTACAGTACTTGGTCCACCATTGTGTGAATGTGTCCATGTTGTACAGACTGTTAATCCGGCAGAGGTCAGATTAAAGCAGGGATTAGCAGATGTGTGACCAGGTGAGCAGAGGACAGGTTAAGAGAGGACATGTGACCAGGTGAGCAGAGGACAGGTTAAGAGAGGACATGTGACCAGGTGAGCAGAGGACAGGTTAAGAGAGGACATGACCAGGTGAGCAGAGGACAGGTTAAGAGAGGACATGTGGGGTCAGCAGTGGTACGCGCAGCAGTACTGTGACAATTATTACATAATCACATGAAAGCAAAGTAATGATTTGTCCTGATCACAATTATTATTGCCTAATTGTTGGAATCGTCTCAATCATGTTAGTGCTGCTAGATTAATCAAGGAAAAAAAAGAAAAAGATCATGATCTAGATTCACTAATATAATTTGAGTGTGATTAATAGCAATCACAAAAACAGACCTTTAACTTTTCAACAAAATATATATATATATATTTTTTTTTACGAAAACATCACTTAACACTGCCTTTTACTCCCATGAGATCGGCTGTTTTCGATGTTTGGTGTAGATGGAGAACATGAGGGGGCCAAGGATAGACCCCTGGGATCGACCCCCAGGGGACCCTGATCAGTTAATTATAGGGTTTAAGTGATATTATAGAACATTGGGGTATTACAAATCTTCATATCAAATTGCGATAATCAGCACGTCACAATATGACAGGTTATGGGATTGCAGATTGGCTATTTTCGAATAGCCGACGTGTAACATTTTAAAATTTTACTTAAGTAGTACTTGAGTAAATGTACTTTGGGGTTTCCCTGGCTTCCATGTTGACTTGGCAGACTGCAGTAGTATGTGTTTGAAGCGTGTCTCTGGTGTCACATAGAGTAGGTGCTGACATTGTGACCTGTGAATGATAGGACCTCATATTCACTGACACTTAGACACTTGACTACCAAAATACTCCACAGTAAGTACCAGACGACAAATGACCAATGACCACATGACAAATGGTGGACAGTAATAAAGTATGGATCCTTTCCAAGTACTGTTGCTTACTTACTTTCATGTATCTTTCACTTACTTAACTATTAATTCATAGCACATTTCTAGGGAAGGACCCCTGTCCCCTATAAGCCTTAAGAGTAATATTTGACCAGGAGTATCTTTGCCCAGCATTGCACCACCACTAAAACGTCTGGGTTTCCGAGGCTACGCCACCACTGAAACATGGAGATGCAAGGTTTATGCCCAACAGTGATGATATGTTTTCTCATTTGACTGACATCATCAAAATGTAGTCCATCTGTACACGAACTAGCTTCCTTTTTTGATGTTAATACCCTTCTTATCTGCCTTGTGCAGCTCTGTTCCAAACACCATAGCTTTGAAACATGGTTGATTGACATCCTTTGCTTCCCTCTTCCCTCCCGTTCAACCCGAACCGTCTCCGTATATCTGTTCCTTCATTTGACAGCCTTCCCTGCATGTGTTCTCCCCAGCTAACCTGCTTTACAGAATCAAATTTCCGGTGCACAACAACACAGACACAAAATGAAGTATGAATCAATCATGCTTTGGAGAAGAAAGCCAAGAGTTAGACATGTTGAACTGAACTCTATGGAATCCAAATGACTAAGTCAGGCAGTGAATGTGTTTAGTGTTGATTGGAAGGTCTAAAGATGCATAGTTGTCAAGATTCAACATTAAATGTTGTTGTTACAGATACATATATTTGATTTGATCTCTCTTTGAGCTTTCTGCTTGGGAACCGAGGTCGAGCCCCCCCCCCCGGTTCAGTGTTGAAGTGTCCTTGAGCCAAGACACTGAACCCCTAACTTCTCCCGACGTGCAGGTTTGGTGACTCGCATCATGGTATCAATTGGTCCCTGATGCTTCTATCCACTCTTTATATAGATGTGTGTGGGTGAGAAAGTGTGTGTGTGTGTGTGTGTGTGTGTGTGTGTGTGTGTGTGTGTGTGTGTGTGTGTGTGTGTGCACGCGTGTGTGTGCGTGCGCAGGCGTTTTTTGAAGGTTAGCTATGCATGTGTTTAAATGACATAACAATAGATTCAGTGTACACACTGGATATCATATTTATAAATTACTGGTTTTGTTTGACACAAAGAATATCACTGTTTGTTCCTCCTCATTAGAAGAGAGAGCCCATTCATCAGCTGCAGTTAAATTTTGCTGTTCCAAATGTGTTTGTGCTCATTCTGTGTGTCTCCAATTTTACTTGCTTACTCTGAAAGCAGTATGGGTTCTCCCTCACCGGCTTTGCCACGTGTTCAATCATCCTGATTGGGCGTTATTTCTCAACAACTACTGGCGCGGCATCTTATTATCCCTTGCTTACTTACTTTTCACCTCTGATGCAACGGGAGCTGTGTGCCTCATTTACATTAAATCACATGTGTGCGGGCATCTGCGTTTCATACAACACACACACACACGCACGCACGCACACTGGACAGCTGGACATTTCAGTGGTCCATGCCATGCGATGACAGCACTGTGTGAACAGTGAACACCAGCCGTAAATAAATACACATCCCTGCTCCTGTGTCTTGGAGGATCAAGTTTTATCCTAAAGGTATTTTGAGCAGCATGAAACGCTAGCGTGGCTCTGTTCCCTATAGTTGATCCCCTAAAGCACAAAGACACTTTAGTAGATAGAGGCTCGGGTTGTGAAGTTACCTTCTCAATATGTAATGAAAAAGCCATCGTGACACGTTGATGTAACTTTTCTTTTCTGATGCGAGTGTGGAAGACACATAGAGGGAGAAGTGTGTGGACGGAGATCAATACAGAAAGTGTTGCAACAATGCATTGCATTTGTAGTTGCACATCAAACAGTCCATGCCGACAGACGACAGGCGCATTGAGCATCTCATAAATTACACATCAGATCACTTGTAAACTTGGAGAATGGAAATTAAAGAACAAAAAGTTCTGAAATGCACGCCCGTCCATCTTCAAGTTCAAACGATTTCCAGGGTCGGGTCGCCGGGGGCAACAGTTCCGGCAGAGAGCTTACTTACACTTCATGATGTTTATACTTTGACTATTTCAAAATAGGAAATCTATCACAGCACATTGTGAGCATTGTGACATTGGCTATTTTCGAATCATTTTGAAGATGTTTGATTATGCAAGAAATGGAGATGCTCAAAGTAAAAGTGGCTTGAAATTGTACTTAAGTACAGTACTTGAGTAAATGTACTTATAATTATACTTATAGAGTAAAATTATTGTTAAACATTGCATTACTTAATTTACAAGAAGTTTACACAATTAAGAGAGTGTTTTTATTTTGATCAAGATATTCAAAGTGTTGGGTCTGAGAAGCTAAATCTCATGCAATGGTGGTCCGTGGCTCAAATGCCCAATAAATAATGGGCCTTGATATGAAAAGGGTTGAAAACCACTGCTGTTGTATGCTGCAACATTTTAGTCTCCATTTGTGGCTTTCAGTAGAGCTGTAGTTGTTAATGGAAGACTGGCTGACCGTGGATTGTGTCCGGTTTCCCCCGACTGTATGTCACCAGCAGGGAAGCCACTCGGTGGCTTGGTGACATTTTATTTTCGCATGTCATTGTTTGTGTGGGTGGTCTTCTAGTTTTATTGTCCTGTGTCATTGTTGTGGGGGGTATTCTGGGAGATCAAGGTCTTACTTTGGACAAGCGGTCAGAGGGGGGCTGTGTCTACAAACACAGCACGCACACATGCACACACACACACACACACACACACACACACACACACACACACACACACACACACACACACACACACTCACACACACGCTGAAAGCATGCCATACGATCCCATGTGGGCAATGGGCATGGTATTTGAATGACCTCTGTGAATGGAGTTGTGTCCTTGCCAGTTTGGCTGGGTCCACCCTAGCTGCTGACATATTATTTATAACTCATAAACAACATGAAATCATAACTCTGAAATATACATTTCCGTTCTCTTACTTCTAGATTTAACGGCTGCATTTGACACGATTGATCATTCAATTTTAATACAGCGTCTGGAGCACTGGATAGGCCTGTCTGGTACGGCCCTGTCCTGGTTCTCCTCCTACCTTTCAAACAGAAGTTACTTTGTCAATCTAGCCGAGTTTGACTCAGACAAACACGACATCAGTTCTGGTGTCCCACAGGGCTCGATTCTTGGTCCTTGTACATTCTGCCATTGGGTGAACTCATTACCAATCACGGAGTCAATTTTCATTTCTATGCTGATGATACCCAACTATATCTTTCTGTGGCCCCAGATGATCCCTGTGCTTTAGACCCGCTGTTGACCTGTCTGTCTAGCATCAAATGTTGGATGAGTGAGAACTTTCTCAAGCTAAATGAGGATAAGACAGAAGTTCTCATAATCGGTTCTAGCGAGCATAAATAATCAATAATTAGCAGACTTGGCAACCTGACTGTAGAAAGTAACAGTACAGTAAAGAACCTGGGGGTTATTATTGATTCTGAATTTAATTTTAATTCACACATTAATCATGTTACCAAGATTGCCTTTTTTCACCTTAGAAATATTGCACGAATCAGAGCCTATTTGTCCTTGGACGATGCAAAAACGCTAATCCACGCCTTTGTTTTTTCTCGGCTTGACTACTGCAATGCACTCTTTTCAGGACTGCCTAAGAAAACGACTGACAGATTACAACTTGTCCAAAATGCAGCAGCTAGAGTTTTAACTAGAACTAAGATGAGAGAACATATTACTCCAGTTTTGGCATCACTGCACTGGCTTCCGGTTGTTTTTAGGATTGATTTTAAAATTCTGTTACTTGTCTATAAAGCTCTCAATGGTCTCGCACCTCCGTACCTCCGTGACTGCCTACCTAGATATGTCCCTAGCCGCCCCCTCAGGTCCTCCAATGCTGGCCTACTTGAAGTGCCTAAAAGAATGTGCACAAAAAAGTATGGTGAGGCAGCTTTTTGCTTATATGGCCCAACAGCCTGGAATAAACTTCCATTCGAGCTCAGACACGCACCCTCTGTAGACATTTTTAAATCTCAACTCAAGACTCACCTCTTCACCCTTGCTTTTAGTTGAGTTTTACTATGCACGTTCCTACCCTGCCCTGACTGATTTGCATGTGGTGTTTTTATTTGTTTTTATTTATTTTATGTTCTTATATTCAATTTTGTTCTCTGCCATTGTTCTATCATTTTAACTACTTGTGTTTTATTGTATTTTATTTTTGTGTCCTGCCCTGTGAAGCACTTTGAGCTGCATTTATGTATGAAAGGTGCTATACAAATAAAGTTTATTATTATTACCAGCAACACGTGAGGGGGACTAGAGCTTAATACACAATCACACGATAAGTCTCTCACAATGTCGACATAATCGCCTCATCACAATTCCAGTGATGTACTATGTTTTCTTTTTTTAATCACATTTTGTGAATTCATATCAGATCCCATGACTATTAAGCCAGCCCCAATTAACTTTCGTCAAGGGTCATATTTTGACTAGGGTACCAGGCTGGGGGCCGAGTCGGCACGTGCGAGGTCGAGGTCTTACCCTGAAATTTTATTTTCAGGGCAAGACCCCATTTGAAAAGGACCCCCAGTTTGACATGCAGAGGCATGTATTAAGCCCTAACCACACTAAAGGGTCAAGACGGTTGTCCCTGTGGTGTGATATGTCTTGTTGCACATTGACCCACGTTGACCCTAGGTATGTAGGTCTGTGTTGAAGTCGGCAGTACTTACTCGCTCTGCTTGTGCACAAGTAGGCCATGTATGGCCTACTTTTGTGCAAGGTGCAAGTTGGCACCTTGACAGTGCATTTGTACTTTGCATTGGACCGAGTTTCCCAGAAGCCCTTGCAAGGCAGTTATAGGTCGATTTCAGGTTACGTCATAACGCATTAGCCTTGTCACGATGTCCACGACAAAGCCGGTATTTCATAAAAGTTATAACAAAAAAACGCAAATTAAACATATAAAACAAATAGAGGGTTTAGCGTGTTACGCAGGGAAAGAAAACAATGGAATAAAACGCGGGTTTAGCGTGGTATGCAGTGAAGCTGTTAAAGTTGGTGCTGTGACATTAGATAATTGTCAATTACTTGCATGAGAGGGGGAGAGGTTTGATGGTCCAATGGAGTTAAGAGGTTTTGTCTGATGCGCTTGTTACTACTTTTCATTGGTTCAGAAGTAAAGGGTGTTCAGTAGCACCTAAACGTCCTAAAGGGTGTTAAGTAGCACCAAACAGCGTCTAGCCTATATTGTTGTAAGACTGAACATGCTGCAGGTATTCGTTTCATTATCTTCCATTTAATCCATATCTGACACGGATTGCACATGGAATGATACAGACTGTACTGTCAAAATTGTACTTATAAGTGCAGTAAATCTTCCACCACTGGCAGCAGCACATGCGGCTGTTCCATGCGTGTGCGTGACAGACAGATTAATTGTGAGGCAGTACACCTACCTACTAAAGCCAAGATCCTGGCTACGCACAGTGCTCTACAGAACACATTTACTATTAACACTCTGTGTAACCACACTGTGATGTCAGATTCCTATAATGTTCTGTCAAAGATGTTTCTCTCTCTCTGTCGCTCTATCTCTGCTTATCTCTGATCTGTCTATTCAGTCTGTCTGTCTGTCTGTCTGTCTGTCTGTCTGTCTGTCTGTCTGTCTGTCTGTCTGTCTGTCTGTCTGTCTGTCTGTCTGTCTGTCTGTCTGTCTGTCCCAGTCTTTCTCTCTATCTATGCCTGTTTGTTTGCCCCTCCTCCTCTCACTCTAGTCCAGTGCTGTCCAGTAGAGATTTATCACTGTCCATTAAATATCGGTGTAACCACATGGTGATGTCACATATTCCATATTCCTTGGCATGGCAGGTCCCCGCCTAGCCATTTAGAGCTGGCCTGTCATATAAATCCATCATTCATAAACATGACGTGTCACACACATGCGCCAGCTGCAGTGCTTAGCATTCACATCTCTTTGGTGTCACTGGCACACGCAGGGATGTGTTTTCGATGGGGAACTGCGCATTAGTCCGACTACTGCTAATCCGACATGCATGGCCGGTTAAGACTCCCCCCATGGCTTGCGCGTGTGGTTATGTTAGCCTGGGTTCCAGCATGAATCACTGCATTCCGAGAATCCGAATTGTCACTGCGTTAATCAGTCTGGCCAGCAGGCAGCAGACTCTTATTTCAAAATACTACTGTCCCATTGTGCAAGTGAATTAAATGGAATAACATTCGATTGTGGGTTAATACATATAGGCCTATACAAGGAAGTTAAATGGGAGGCTATTGTGCAGTCGAAGTTACCAATAGAGGGTATGCGTGTGACATCATCATCAAACCAGGAACTTATGTGGGAATGCCTACTGAGTGCCAAAAAACTACTTTCTGGCCTTGACAGCCCATACATACAAACAGAAAAGTCCTCTTGATTGCATTAAACTACGTTAAACGACGTTAAACTCACTCTGCCACTCACTTTGCCACTCGATTTGCCATTAACTTTATGCATGTGCATACCCTCTATACAAGCTAGTTAATTCAGCATTATTTTATTGACCGGTCAGGCCGGTATGGTAGGCCTCAGGCCTACCAATATAGGCCTCATGCCTACCATAGGCCTTAGGCCTACCATTGTGTGGCACATCTATGCACGGAATATCTATGTTCACAGTGAAAGGGGGTGTTGTGAAGAACCACACGCCCACTCACTATGCATATTTCCTTTGGGAAACCCAGCCAATATCAGTCACCAGATTATTAAGCAGGGACGTTTCTTTTCAATCAGTCTAACATTGACTCTCCTTATCTCTCTCCAGTACAAACAGTGCTGTCAAGTAGAGATTTATCATTGTCCAATAACATCGGCGTAAACATGTTGATGTGACATATTCACTACCGGCTCAATTGTGTATATCATGGATATTGTAAATTCAAAACGAAGACCATAATCGGTACAACTAACAGAACATGAGCAGTCCTCTGTGCGTGCGTGCGTGCAATACCAGTTTCTCTCCACAATAGGGCTTTTGAACCCATGACATTTTCTTTTAATGGCCACCTCTGTTGTCTCGCCTCCAACGCTCGCAAAGTGCTTCCAGTCATGCTTTTATTTATTTATTTATTTTATTTTATTTTTTTATTTTATTTTTCGTGGGAAAGATGGGTAGCAAGGAATTTATTTTATTTTATTTTATTTATTTATTTTTTCGTGGGAAGGATGGGTAGCAAGGATTTTTTTTAACTTTCTTTCCTACGGCAATGATGGATAGGCTTCTTTTTTAATAACTTCAATATTTGCCTGAAATACCATCTTTTAAATAATGAATGGTTCAAGTACACATAACACTACATGCCTACAGCTAAACATTTGAAAACGTTGAATAGAATGTCCACACACTGGTTGAATACTTAATATGCATGTTTCATGATAAATTATTTTTATGTGATGTATTCCCATGCTTTTTGTTCTTGCTTAATGTAAATCGCTCTGGATTAAGAGCGTCTGATAAATGCCTAAATTGTAAATTGTACTGTCTTACAGTAACTAGAAGGCTCTGACAGTAATGAAATGCACAGTCACGTCAAACTGCTGCGCCTCCTCCTGCCTGCAACTCAGTTCATTTGAACTGTGGAATCATGGCAGGTCTAAGACTACATTTGCAAGCCCCCTATTTTATTTAGTTGCGCCTGTGTTTTGGGGTGGCATGAATCTTTCATGCTTGTAAACATTGTGAAATCACGCGTACTTCATTTATTGGCCATCCAGTTTTAGGTAACGACGGCTACATTGGTGTCAGCAACAACCCACCTAACGTAAAACAACCTCTGCTTTCCAGCTCATGTTTTGACATAAAAAGTTAGAACGTGTTGCTGGCATCAACATAGCTAGCTATAGTGCTAGTTATTAAAAGACAAAAACATAGCTAACGTTAGCCCCATATGTGCCCTCTCCCTACGCTCATTCTGTAGCTCGGAGCTACAGAATGAGCGTAGGGAGAGGGCACATATATGGGGCTAAGCTAGCCCAAACATTTAGAATCTCGTAGAGGGTTTTTTTGCCGAATGGGTTTCCTCCTCCTCCTCCTCGCATCTCAGGGCTAGATACCGAAAGTCAAACATGCCCAGCCTGGGCGAGTGGGCGCCTAGAGGCTCCAGGGTGGGGGGGGAGAGTATGTCGGCTGAGATGATAGTCCATTTATCCGCTCGGTCGTGTCTCCCTTCTGCGGACTTAAACCGACACCGGCACGGTTTCACCTCCTTAATTATGTCTTCTAGTGATCGACCGATAATCGGCCACGGCCGATTATCGGCTTCGATATTCATGATTTTAATTAATATCGGTATCGGTGCTAAAAACAAATAATCGAAAAAAAACGGCCGATTATTATATTTCTCATAAATGCGCAAACATGGTGAAACAACCACTTTCATTGAAAATCCGGTAGAGTACGGTTGTAAGGAAATGTATAGCTGCGTGTCTGTCGACTCCCAGTGCGCCACCACCGGAGGAGTAGACACGGCTTAGCGCCGCTCTACAGACTGACGTCTCCTCTCTCACACACACACACACACACACACACACACACACACACACGGAGTCAGAGAGAGGGCCACTGAAGGGAGGAGAAAGGATTATAGACCGATTCCGTACCGGTTTCATGGTCGCAGCCTACGTATTTCCTGTAGGCGGACTCGACGTAGCTGCGGGGGTAAAACCCTCACCAGGCGCATCTCTTCCACTACAGTGAACGGCAGAGTGACTGATGTTAGTTTGCCTCAAACTTTACTCCTTTACCTGCTTTTTTACTAACACTAACATTACAAAGATGCCCAGAACATCGAGATGAACCTGTGTAGTTTATGGCTGCTCCAACAGTAGTGGCAACATAACAAATAAAATAAAACGGAATGTCTAATATCCACCGCGATGGCTGAGACCAGAGCCATTGAGTAATGGTTGAGACAAAGCAGTGAAGAATCCTGCAAGATACATAATTTCAGTCTTACCCAATACCCAATCTTTCTGTTTTATGAACACAAGGCTGCTGTATTTTATACCTCATACTAAGCATTTAAAGTATGAGGTATAAAGTACAGCAGCCTTGTGTTAATAAAACATAAATATTTGGTATTGGGTAAGACTGGCGTTATGTATCTTTCACTGCTTTGTCTCAACCATTACTCAATGGCTCTGGTCTCCGCCATCGCGGTGGATATTAGACATTCCGTTTTTATTTTATTTTTATGTTGCCACTACTGTTGGAGCAGCCATAAACTACAAAGGTTCATCTCGATGTTCTGGGCATCTTTGTAATGTTAGTGTTAGTAAAAAATCAGGTAAAGGAGTAAAGTTTGAGGCAAACTAACATCAGTCACTCTGCCGTTCACTGTAGTGGAAGAGGTGCGCCTGGTGAGGGTTTTGCTCCCGCAGCTATGTCGAGTCCGCCTACAGGAAATACGTAGGCTGCGACCATGAAACCGGTACGGAATCGGTCTATAGGCTACTAACCTTGTAACCATAAAAAGCTTTGCTGTTTTCATCTTCAATTAACCAAAATAAAATCCACACGTGAGAGGACAGTCACAGAGAGCAGTGGTAGAACTACGTTAGCCTAGCTTGGCTGCTGCCTGCTAACGCTGCAAAACAACAGCTGTAACAAGTTTTATTGATTGCCTGTTGTGTCCGTGTGTCCGTGTGCGTGTGTCCGTGTCCGTGTGTGTGTGTGTGTGTGCGCGCGTGTGTGTGTGTGTGTGTGTGTGCGTCAGCCAACTGAAGGACAACGTTTTTTCCCCCCATCCTGACCAGCCTAATATGATGCATGTTGGCTATAATTAGTTGCCAATAATTTTATTGTTGGCCAGTGTTTTGAGACATAGTCTTTTATTGCTATGAAATGAATGGTAAAAACAAATTCTACATGCATTAAAAAAGTGGCCAGTGATCTTGAAAGTGGCAAACAGGGTCACATGGCTTTGGAGAGTTTGGGCAGCAGATCTACAAGCTCTCAACATGTCATGCTGCAATGTGTTGTGGGCTTGTAGATCACCAATTTTGATAAACTAGTAGTGCCTCTACAGCCCATTGGGCACTGACCTACTTGGAACGATGCAAGTTGGAAATGAATGCCCCACCCAGTAATTATGTCTGTCTCCCTTTTATGCCCATATATGGAGTTATTTGTAAGGCATGCCCAAATAGGGAGTATAGGGAGCCAGCTTGTGGAGTTCTGTCTTCTGTGTCAGGCATGCCCAAATATGGAGTGCTGTGAGGTCAGAACAGGCCAGCTCCATATATGGATGCTGGGCATGGGCCCGGTCTAGAGCCCGGGCAGGGGCCTTTTTGGGGCGGTTCTGGACAATTACACACACACACACACACACACACACACACTTGGTGCATTCATAGATAAATATATAGGTAGATACATACATAGATACGCAGATAAGCAGATATGCTGCTACAGTACATGCAATTAAAAAAAAAGCTGCATTTGATGGAAGTGTTACTGAAACGATGTTGGTGCTTCTTGCACTTCCTTTTTTATAAGCGATAAATATCAATAATGCATTTCAAGGAATTCTTGTGTTGGAATTTATGTTACTGTAAAAACTTTTTTTTTTACTTAAATAATCGGCTCATAATATCGGCTATCGGCTTTTTGATTTGTCCACTAATCGGTGATCGGAAATATCGGCCAAAAACCATATCGGTCGATCACTAATGTCTTCAAATGTTTTTGTACTCAATCGTATGATCTGTGGCGGTGCTTTGCACGGGCAGTGGACAGTCACAGACACCGTGCACAGGTCCATGCTGTATGTTGTCACTGTTGTGTTGTGTTGGGTTGTGCGTCTCCTCGCGATGACGCATTCCAAAACATTTGCGCACGTGATATTTTAGACGAAAGATAACTTTATTTTGACTTCGCGCGTCCCAATGGTCTCATCAAAGATAATTTTAATTTTAATAAAGACCTTTTGGGTCGTACTCGGTCACATTCTGAGCTTCTTTTTTTTTTTTTTTTTTTTTAACCAAATGCCAATAAAATAATATGAGTCGCGCATATTTAATAGAGTCGGTCGGCAACCGGAAACCAACGTTTTTTTCTTAGCATTAAATCCTTTGTGTTTAGCCAATTCGTTTTGGGGGCCCATTTGCAGTACCCTCATGTTCCACCAGTGGGCCCCAGCCCACAGGTTGGGAAACACACTGATATTATTTTTATTGTGTGATCCAGAATGCTGCAGCTCGCTTTCTCCCCTCTTTCTCCCCCCTTTCTCACATGTCCCCCCCCCGCTCCCTCCATTGGTTCCCATGGTTGCTGCCCACACAGACTAGTACAAAACTCTGATGGTAGCATTCAAAGCAACCATAGGTACCCTCCCGCGCACTCAGATCAGCCTCTCATCTCCAAAACTATGGGATGCACTTCCCATAGCAATATCAGCACTGCAGACTCACTCCCAATCTTCCGCCGTAGTCTGAAAACCCACCTCTTCACAAGTTCAGCCCGTAGCACTTGCCGTAGCACTTGCCCTAGCCTCGACAATCTTACAGGCGTATGCATAGGCTCAACATTTTATGTAGACATGGCACTCTATAGTGTATACACATAGTTTAATTATATAGTTTCATTATATAGATATTCCACTGTTAGCTTACATATGATTCATGATAACTATTTTATGTATTACCATGGTTTTTGTTCTTGCTTAATGTAAATCGCTCTGGATTAAGAGCGTCTGCTAAATGCCTAAATTGTGTGTACAGTGCAGACTAGAGATGGCAGAATGAAGAAATCACCCATCAAGGGCTTGTGTCCTCCCCTACCTCTCCCCTACTGGGCGAGGTTTCTGGCAGGGTTTCTTTATTTTTTACAAGAGTTGGGCATTGTCATATTCTGATACAGAACCAATGCCCCATCAGCATCTCAGTGGCTTGTTGTCATATTCTGATACAGACCCAATGCCCCATCAGCACCTCAGTGGCTTGTTGTCATATTCTGATACAGAACCAATTCCCCATCAGCACCTCAGTGGCTTGTTGTCATATTCTGATACAGACCCAATGCCCCATCAGCACCTCAGTGGCTTGTTGTCATATTCTGATACAGAACCAATGCCCCATCAGCATCTCAGTGGCTTGTTGTCATATTCTAATACAGACCCAATGCCCCATCAGCATCTCAGTGGCTTGTTGTCATATTCTGATACAGACCCAATGCCCCATCAGCACCTCAGTGGCTTGTTGTCATATTCTAATACAGACCCAATGCCCCATCAGCACCTCAGTGGCTTGTTGTCATATTCTAATACAGACCCAATGCCCCATCAGCATCTCAGTGGCTTGTTGTCATATTCTAATACAGACCCAATGCCCCATCAGCATCTCAGTGGCTTGTTGTCATATTCTAATACAGACCCAATGCCCCATCAGCACCTCAGTGGCTTGTTGTCATATTCTAATACAGACCCAATGCCCCATCAGCACCTCAGTGGCTTGCCTCACTAATCATTAGACTCCCAACTAACCACACCTCCTGGTATCGAATCGAATCCAGCTTGTGCCTCTATTTTTGTGGCAACCGCAAATATATATTTGTTGCTGATAATGTTTTAGACCGCGACGGAGTCTGACCTACGTGGCTGGTTAAGACTGAGGTTAGGTTAGGTTAAGGGTAGGTAATGTCCGACATACATATGGTACGTGGCCGGTTAAGACTGAGGTTAGGGTTAGGTTAGGGGTAGGGTTACTAGGGTAGGTAATGTCCGACATACATATGGTACGTGGCCGGTTAAGACTGAGGTTAGGGTTAGGTTAGGGGTAGGGTTACTAGGGTAGGTAATGTCCGACATACATATGGTATGTGGCCGGTTAAGACTGAGGTTAGGGTTAGGTTAGGGGTAGGGTTACTAGGGTAGGTAATGTCCGACATACATATGGTACGTGGCCGGTTAAGACTCACCCGTGGCTTCTGTGTGCGGTGCCTCTCCAAGTGACTACTGGGCTTGGCTGCTGAATGAAAGGGGTTAGGCAGACATGGTTGAGGAGTGATATGTCCCGCGTGCAAAATCTAGGCGCTGCTGTGGTTTCACTTGTTTCCTGTGACCTCTAACCTCTGTGACCTTCCTGTACATGTGTTGCAGGGTCAGCATGGAGGAGGCAGACCTGTTGAAGGAGAGACTGCAGGCCATTACGGTAAGAAGTGGGGGCCCTTCGGGGGGTACCGGGGGGGTTCTTTGTAAGTTTGCTCTGAGGAAGGCTGAGTGCCGAAACACGTAAGTGAGCTCAGTAAAATGAGAAATTGCATCTGAGTCAGTCTTGCATCTTTTATTTTCCTCAGCTAAAGTATTTTCAATTACGTTAGTCATTTTAACCACGTCGTAATACATACTATATACATTTCTGCAAATCTTTGAATTATCCTTTTTATGAAGCGAACATTGTAACACAAATATTTGCCTCCATCTTCCCACACACTGATATTAGTGTGGAGTGGTGACGGTGAGTGTGGGTGGGTTTAATGATGAGCCCTTTCTACGCTAGCGCTGCGCGTGTGTGTGCGTGTGTGTGCGTGTGTGCGTGTGTGTGTGTGTGTGTGTGTGTGTGTGTGTGTGTCTGACTGTGCGTGGGTGGGTGGGTGGGTGGGAAGAAAGGGTGGGTGGGAGGAAAGCTCTCACACAAACAAGGCTGCTGATGTGAATGTTAATGCTTTGAAAGCAGGGTTCCATTTGTGGGGGAAACAGAGATGGCAGGGGCATTGTCTGAACCACTAATGCATGTTTTTACGACACATTTTGGCAAGAATTGTCGATCCGACGATCTGCAAGCTAGATTGGCTATTTTCAATGATAAGGCAAAATAAGGCTTAATTGGTTAATGTATGTTCTGCAATAATCTAAATCCACAACTCGATGTGAGACAAGAGAATATACTGAAATAAGACAATAATGTTAACCACACCAGGCTGCTGTGATGCTATTTGTAACATAACAACTGGCTAAGTGTTATTGTGAACAGGTGGGCACATGCGTACACACGCACGCGCACGGCTGCACATGCACGGCTGCACGCGCACCCATTTGTATATTCTGTCAGAGTTGACGGTGTGTTACATGTTGTTGCTGTCGGGCAGAAACAGCATTGTATGTATTATTATTATTATTATTTTTACCTATGCTGTCCTAAATTGTCATATAAGTGTCATAAAAGAATAGAAATAAATAATATTTGTCTTGTTTTTTAATTATAGTAAAATATATAGTGTGTCTCTGAGGGTTTTATAAATATTGAACCAATGAAACGTATTATTCATTCATTTTCTTTTTCAATTTTCTGAAAAGAAACCGTTTTTTGACATACAAGGTTTCCACTCGACACCAACGATTTATGGCACGGAGCAGCTGTGCATGGGCTCAAGTCCAAAGCCAGCAGGACAAATAGTTTCCATGTCGTAACATTTATCTGCACTGTTGTTATGTAGTGGTCAGAGAAGTACTCAGAGGAGAGGACAGTTTCATCCATTTTCAATCTATTTTCATATAATTGGTCCTAAATGGTAACATGGTAAATGGTGCATTTATATAGCGCCTTTATCCAAGGCGCTCTACATAGATTGTGCGTTGCATTCACATATTCACACACCAATGGTGGAGGAAACCATGAAAGGCACCAACATGCACATTGGGAGCAATTAGGGGTTCAGCGTCTGGTCTTGCTCAACGACACTGGGAACCTCCCGGTTCCCATTCAGCTGCTCTACGGGCCACTCTACCCCTTTAACCACTGCCGCCCCATACTTGGTAATGCTCTCAGTCTCAGAGGAGGGTAGAGACTAGACAATTCAGAAACCTGTCTACCAGTGACATGATATCACATCATGGGTAGGCAGATTTAGTCATTTCAAACGTTTCACATTATTTTATTAAATTATTTGTATTAATGCGAGAACAATAGCTTCTGTTAGGCTACAGCCAGCTAACTTTCAGGGAAGAGAAAGACTGCAGTTTATATTAGCTTGGAATCGATGAGATGTCACTGGTAGGCAGGTTTCTGAACTGTCCACAGCCCTCCTCTGAGACACAGACCAATTAAGTAGACAAAAAATGGTAGCAGTTATAATGAGCATTAGTGAGGACCAATTATATGAAGGTAGGTTGAAAATACTTGAAATAGTCCTTAAAGGTTTTGTCGTTATTTTACTTAATTGCGAGCACAAATTCTAGTTTGCACAAATTCTAGTTTTTCTGTTCTGTGCACCTAGCCTAGCCCTCATCAGAAATAACACTTTTCCCCCTAAAAATATAATAGATGGAGAGATTAGGCTGATAATAACGTTATGACGTGTTGTGATCTGCTGTTCATAATCAAATGATTAAGTTAAATTGGTTCATGACTGTGCATGGTGCTGTGATTGGTCCCCCAGGACAAGAGGCGGGTCCAGGAGGGTATCTCCAAGAAACGGACAGAGATCGACGAAGAGAAACTGAAACTTCAATATATAAAGGTATAAAGGTTATAATGTGGTTATAAACAGAAGAATAAAAAAAAACTGTACAGTAGTACTGTCACAGGGTAACCCATGCCCTATATACAAACACATGAAACTGTTTCCTATAACATGCAAGGACTATTGTTTTAACCTTCATTGAAATTGTAATCACTGATTGGTTAGTTGTCTCTCCTGCACTGCTGGTGGCATTTCCCTTGATGAGGAAGGGGCCAAGTGCTATGCAGGAGAGGGGTGTTTCTCCTTATGCTTTGAGTAATTGTCATTGAGTTTCATTCTGATTTATACTTGTTTAATTGTAACACATTATTGAGAATCTTTAGGTTACTGTTTATTCAAGGTGGTTGATGGAATTATTTATATTAGTGAAGTATTTGAGAAGAAATGTGCTAATTGAGTCTGTGCCCAGTGGTAGGATCCACTCCTATTTAAAGGAGGCTGCAGGGACAGGCTAGTTAGTTAGAAGTGGGCAATGACACAGGTAACATCCCTGAGGGAGAGCTACAGGGCCTTGTGTGATCAGGGTACAGCCTGAAGAGAGCTCTTATCCAGTTGGGTTTTGTTCGTAGTGTTTGCTCAAGTGTTTATTTCAGTATTATTATTATTATTGTTATTTTCCTGTTTTCACGCTGTTGAATCTGTAATGGTCTTTGGTGGAGGAGTTTGGGGAAAATAAAAGCCCTTAACTACCATTTCTGACTGTTCTTGGAGCCTTGGCCTTGCAGGAGAGACAACTAACCAATCACTGATTACAATTTCAATAAAGGTTAAAACAATAGTCCTTGCATGTTATAGGAAACAGTTTCATGTGTGTTTGTATAAGTACAGTAGTGCATCCCGTGGATGCAGAGGTCGTTGTTTTATTGCGTCCCTTAACTATAAACTGCGTTTTGGGATGCAAAATGCACCCCATTTTAATCTGATACTGTATATGATATATATGATACTAGTGCATGTACTGTGCGTGCCCAACAGAAGAAGGCTCTGAGGGAACAGTGGTTGATGGATGGGCTGAGTCTGAGCCAGCAGACGGAGGAGGAGCAAGAGGCTTTGAGACTTCAGGTCCAAGATGAACGAGAGCAGAGCCTTCAGCTACAGAGCAACATAGACAGGTAACATCATTACACATAACACCCAGCTACAGAACAATACAGGTAACATCATTACACATAACACTCAGCCACAGAACAACTCACAGGAGGTTACCTGGTTGGGAACCACTGCAAGAGCTGACGTTCGTCCACTAGATGTCGCTCTGTCCACTGCACATCTCCACACCTCGAGGCCTACTATCACATCAAAGAGACAGCACTCATGTAGCCTGAACCATTGTAATGTATTATATTAACGCACTACGCAGTGGCATAAGGATCCCTGTCTCCCTCAGTCACGGCTGAGTCATGTCAAGTTATTAAACTCAGCTAGTGCCTGATTATAGAGCAACATCCACGGGTAGAAATAACCTGTATAAGTCTGAGCTGAATGAAACGAGTTGAGTCCAGAGCCCTGGCCAGCTACATTTTCCCTTCTATCTTTTTTGGCATCACAATTCATGTTCAGGTCCTGATGTAGGAAGGACATTGAACACTTGTGTGCAGCGTTTGAGTAAGTCCCCGGAAACGTTACTTAGTTCCTGTAACCAAGGCCACATATCTGCTATTATCACTGCTAATCTGCTAATTGAAATAGGGCTTAAGTGGTTCAGTCATTATAATAGCCTACTGTCCCCTTCCTAGAATTGTAGTGGAGTGGAGTCAGATTCATCCTTAATTAAAAGGACGAGACGTGAGAAAGACATGGCTGTAGACTTATACTTATCTGTGAAAAGAAAAGCTAAACTCTCTAGGTCGTCCTCAGACGAGCCCTCCATCGTCGTTTCCAGTCATCCCGATTCTCCATACATCCGGCCAGTCCGTTGGTACTTTGCACTCCTGCATCGCTCTTGAGTACATCCACGTATGTTAGCGTGGGGCGTCCTCGTGATAGATGCCCGTGTGTTGGTTCCCAGAGCACCAGTTTGCTGGCTGGCAGTTCTTGATGCCTTTGGCAGTGTCCTGCTAGTCTCATTCTCCTGGCTGCTATTTTCTGGCTCACCCTTGGTAATCCCTCATACAGAGACTTGTTAGTGACATGTACAGTCTTGTTAAGTACTGCACGCAGCATTCTGGTGTAGCACCCGTCAAGGGACTTCTGCAGGGTTGGCTTCAGGGTCCAGCATTCACTGCCGTATAGGAGAACAGGGGGGGGGGGGGGCTACCGGTATGCGCTCATGCGAAACACTGTTTAAATGGCTTAAGCATGACTTGCAGCATTGTTTTTAATTGCGCGATTTTAATAAGCTTGCACACTTGGAAATATGATAATATCCTACCAATTTCATATGACATGCTTTTACAAAATATATTTTTTTCACATGTAGGCTATTATTAGTTTTATACATTTTAGGAGTGAAAACATATGTTTAGATGCCTGTGACAGCCTCTCAGCTGGTCAAACAATGCTGCTCCGCTGTTCTACGACAGAAAAACAGGTGAGGACAAAGTGTACGACAGCTCTCGACCAGACGTGAGTTTTGAAATTTGTCAAGTTCAATTTCAAGCTTTGGCGGAAATGGTAAATGCCGAAGATTTTGGTAATTTCGGCGTGCACCCATATTTTGGCGTACGCACGGTTGATAAATGAGGGCCTATATGTCTGCTACTGGGATCATGACAAAACATGACAATAAACACAATTATTTGGGTCGAACTTTAGAAAGAACTTTTATTTGTTGTTTTTCTTCTTTCTACAGTAATTACTTTTTAGTAAATATTTTTTGTTTATTTTCATGATTTCTCAATCATCCGAGTAGGCTTTGTCCGAGGCTTACAGGTCTTTAAATGAATACTTTTTGAAACGTCTATGTCTGCTTCATCTCTCTCCCAGCTAAGGGGTCCTTGTTCTGAAAAACGTTAAAGACCTCTGTTGGATCTTGTCCACAGGATAGACAAGGAGATCGTTGCCCTGGAAACGCAGGAGTTGGACATCTCGGACAATGAGAAGGACATCCTGCGACGCCTCAAGGAGGTGGAGCGAACGCCCGAGGACATCATCAAGGTAGGCGGGGCTTTGCGAAGCCATGCCACCTCCTGGTCTGCTTTTTGTCTCCACCAGGCCGAAGGCATGGGGGGAGAGTATGTTTTGCACTCCGTCCGTCCGTGTGTCCGTCCGTCGTCCGTGTGTCCGTCCGTCCGTGTGTCCGTCCGTGTGTCCGTGAGCAGCTAATCTCGGCCACCGTTAACCCGGTCGATGCCAAATTTTGCAAACACACTCCCTGGATGCCAACGATGAACCTCTGCCCCAAACTTTCCAGAACGGCCTGTTATAGCGCCACCAGGAGGCCGCTTTGTGCAAAAAACGTTTTTGCACAGTACACCTACAGATTTTGTCCAAACATCACGCAAATTGGTACACAGTCTCTCTAGAGCCATTCAACGAAACGGGTCTTTCAGATTTCTCACACTCCATCCTGATTGGTTAAGATTGGCTTCCAAAGTTCACAGGAGTGCTCAGTTTCAAACAAAATGCTGCAAATCATGAACACATCGCGTGATTTCCGTGAAATTGTGCAACCACATTCCCACTAGGCCGAGGACGAAATGCCACATGAACAATTTCAACTCAGCCTCAAGGTGGCGCTATAACTGGCCGAAAAGTGTTTTTACCTCTAACTGCACGGATCTGTGGATAACTTTGTATGCCAACTCCCTAGAGGCCAAGGAAAAACCTTTGTCTGGAATTTTTCACATCTGCTCTTTATAGCGCCACCAGGAGGCCGACATATGTAAAACACATTTTCTATTATTACTCCTTCAGATTTTATCCAAATTTCACGCAAATCCGTACACATGATCTGCATAGTCATGTGATCAAGACAGGTTTGTTTGATTTATCATATTCCGTCCTGATTGGCCACGATTGGCTCCTACAGTTTTCAGGAGTAGCCCGCTTTGTACAAATCGCCACAACTCCTCAACGCAGCGTCCGATTGCGATGAAACTGTGCACGCATATTCCCACTAGGCTGAGGAAGAATTCTGGTGGAGACCTGTGCCCAGAAGGGCACTTTTTCAACTTCATTTAACGTTTAAAGTTTACATGATGTCTTGTAGATCTGCTGTGTTTAAATGTTTAACTTTGACTCAGCTGGCCTACTGGCGTTGACCGCTTTGTCCACGACTGAACTGTTAGCCCAACCGTGTAAATCTGATCTAAAGCTGATTCTGATTCAGTTTGCTTGGGTCGTTGTTTTGACATGCAAATCTCAGATTGCTGTGATGTGTAATCAGACACCTGTGAGGTTGCTGAAATGTGTTTATTTTTTATTCGATTGTTGCTGATGACTTGGCTGATTAATTTTTAAGGTCATATGCTAATCCACATGCTGCATGTTTTATTCCTAAACCCCCGACTGTGTTGGAAATGGCTTTGTTTGTCTAACCAGATGCATTTGCTGGAGACAATGTGTGCGCGCTGTTTATGTGTGGGTGGTTGTGTTATTTCCATCTGTAGTGTGCCTGCAAGGTGTACTGTCAGGCAATACTAATGGCTTCCAGAAATTATATTTTCTTCTTCTTCAATTATGCCACCTCCATCATGCGACCATTTCCAAGCCATACAGCATGGCTGGTCTCACTAACAACTTCTACATATTTTCCACTCATTCTTGCTGGTATCCTTCTGTCACAAAATCACTATGGTGGACAAAAGCGCTATAAGCTCATTGTCCTCTGGTGCTTTTAACCACTTGAACCGCAGTATCCATTTCCGGGGGCCAAAAATTGCATATCTACAAGCTCACAGCGTGCCATGCTGGAACACATTGTGAGCTTATAGATCTGCTGTTCTTGGTTTACTTACTAGACTCAAGTAAAAAGGTTGAATACAGGACTTTGTGCCTTGTTCATTGTGGTGTTTCTACTTTTACTTAAATTAATACATTGCAGTGATGTAAATAGGTTTTCAATGTAATGGTTCCCGGGACCCAGGGGTGGTCTTTTAGATCCAGGGTCCCAGGAACATTTTATGAGTCCTACTTCAACAACGTTAGAGTGCAGTATTGCATCCCAGGACCCACGGAGGGTGACACCATTGCGTTCTTTTCTCAATTTAGTGAGACTATAAGGATGCAGGATGCAGGCTATTTGAATCACTGACTTCTGCTATACCATTGAGTATCGCTATAGACGTCTTCGTGATATCATGGCTCGTTTGAACTTGAACAACTTTATTCACACACAGGAGTTGAACGCCGAACTCCGGGCTGGTAAGTACTAGCATGTGTGTTATTAACATACCGTATAACAGTCCTACATTGTGCATGTACATGCTGGTCGGTGCAAACCTTGTACGTCCGAAACCATTCATTTTATTGTGATTATTTTTCATTAAATAGTGAAAATTGCCGATCTAAAACCTCACACAACACGTTGCGTTGCATCTTATTGAGAGCTTGTAGATCAGCTATTCTATTTGTGCGACATTTTGTATGATTAAGTAGGACATTAATTTACAAAAAACATAAATATGAAGAAATATGAACATACAGTATATATGAGGTTTGTCCCCGACAGCAACGAAGTATGCATTATATTATATGTTTGACTACTACTGTGTATCACAATAACGATAATAATGACTACTATATACTAATGACTATATCACAATATAGAGCTTATAACTCTATTTTTGTTTTAAATAAAATAGAAGAATAATTACATTTTGTTTTAACCATAACAATTACACTTCCCAAAGTGTAATTGCCATGCTATATTTCTTTGGCATGTCTCAATACTATCTTGTATAAAGGTCAATTTATGATTTGTGTCGACCAACTGTCACATAACCTTATGAGAAATGAGCATTCGTACTTTCCGTGACTTGCCAGCATGACCCCAGACCACAGTTTGAGAACCACAGCATCAGAGGATGCAACATTTTGGGAAGGGGTCTGCGAGCGAGCGCTCATTTTTCCCAGAGATTACGTGACACCCTTTATGAAGCTTTCTGTTTTGCAGCGTGCAGTTGGAAACTAAGCATGAATTGACTTGACCTAACATACGGCTTCTTATATTCGCGCACGTCTACTAGCCAGCTGGGCTTGTAGATCGGCTACTTTGGTGTACGCCACTGACAACCGTCTAAGTCCAAATCAACACTAACAATGGCTAAATAAGTTAACTAAGTGTGCATGTATTGCAGTGGTGAAAAGTAACTAAGTACATTTACTTAAGGACCTTTTTCCTTTTATTCTACATTGTGGTATAGCTGCTTTTCCTTGTGAGTCTGAGTAGCTCTTCCACCACTGACTGTGTGACTAAACCTCAGGTGCTGTGACTGCTGTCCCACCATCACCAGTCTCACAGACTCCACTCACATTCCAACCAGCACCAGCGAAGAAGAGCACCAGTCCAAAACTACAGACCAATGAAGAAGAACCCAAGAAAGGTAGCGTCTCTCTCTCTCTCTCTCTCTCTCTCTCTCTCTCTCTCTCTCTCTCTCTCTCTCTCTCTAAATTGCTGCAAATAGCAAAAATAGGCAATCTACAAACTTGTAAATTGGATGTTTTTGCTATTTTTGTGTGATACTATAGTTTTTAAAAAATTAGGGCATTATTTTACCCCCCAAAAAAACATAAAAGGTTTATTCCTGATAGCAATATGTAACTTTGAAAATGAAATACTGTTCCCATCCTTTCCCAATGTCCACCCTTTGTCCGGTGGGCAGCCATGTTCGCCATGGAGATAAGCGTGGAGCGCGACATGCGAACCGGCGAGAGCCAGGTGGTCGCCACGGCCACCATCACTCCAGAGGCGGCGAGCGAGCGCGGCGTGAAGGTTTACGAGGACGGCAGGAAGTCGGTGTACGCGCTGCGTCGGGACGGCGGCAGCGGCTCGCCACGCGCCTGCGACGGAGGAGCGCTGGCGGAGATGACCCCCGTGGAGGTGGAGGAGCTGCTGCGTCAGGCCACCGACACCAAAGTACCCAGTGAGGTGCAGTACCACCACCCGGTGTACTCCTCTGCGTATACGTATACTGGAAACAGTAGCAGGTACTGTAGGCCACTGTTGGGTCGTCCCGACCCATATTATTTGGGTTGCGGACAACATTGTTTTCCATGGGTCCCCTTAGTTTTTGTTTCCTACATTTGGTTTTTAATTGTTATTGTTTCAAAACATTTTCAAAAATACAGTACATTCCCAAAATAGCAAAAAAAAACTTTAATGAATTAATAACAAAATCCAATGATATATTTTTTCAGTAATGTCATGAAACTGAATTAGAACAAATATTTAAGAAATTTCGCCGATCTACAAGCTCACAACGTGGGGCGAAGCGTCAAGTTGTGAGCTTGTAGATCTGCTATTTTCACTAGTTTGGGCCCCGGGCAAATATCTAATTTCTGTTTTGGGTCACGGGCTGAAAAGTCTGGGATGAAATAGCAGTGCCACAAAGTAGAAATACAGTACTGTGTTACAAGTAAAACACGTTTTAGTGAAAGTAGGCCTACTAAAGTATTGCAATTTAAATGAACATATCGTACCAAATTAAATATTACCCATTATGTGAAAGATTTCGATACCGATCACGTCTTTTATTTTATTTTTACGAAACAGCAGGCCTTCGACACCAAGAACACCAAGTCTTGGCGCCAAGTCGCCACAACAGACGAGCAGCTTGATGGGCCACGGTGCTCAGAGCTCTGACGACCAAACGGGGCTCAGACCAGACGCCTCATCAGGTACTGTCGGCCAGTCCTTCTCAAACACTGGAGGACCCGTTTGTGGGTCCCGGACACAATATAATGGGTCCCTTTATTTCTTGTTTCCAAGATTTTGTTTTTAATTATTATTTCAAAACATTTTCACGATATTCAACGACACACCTACAAGGACAGGTGCGTAGGAGCCGGCAACCAAATGCGAATCATGAGAAGAAAAGGGTCCTGCACACTGTCTTCACTTATAGAGCAGCAGTTTTATTCAGAGTGACAACGTATTGCACGTTTCGAGCTCAAAGCTCTTCCTCAGTCTGAGGTAGAGCTTTGAGCTCGACCCCTGAGGGCCCCCGGACCACAAATTGAGATACCAGTGCTGTCACCGTTATCACATAATTGCCTGATCGCTTTTATTTTAACTGATCACAGTTAATTTGCATATAAGTTAGTTTCCATGGTTTTCATTCATTTGTATAAAAACGGCTGAATGAAATTTACAGATTTTCATCATTATTTTGATGGATGTTTTATGTCATTGTCCACACTCCTTTAACCCACTTTCACCCCGGATCTACAAGCTCACAATGCATCACAATTTGTGACATGTCATGAACTTGTAGATCAGCTACAAAGCTAATTTGGCAAACATAATGCAATTTTTATTCATATGTTTGAATATTCAACACCAAAAACACCAATTATATCATTAATCACAGACATAAATGTCATGATCGTTACAGCCTTGCCTAAAGAATACAAGACCCCCAGCCCTGCGTCTTCCCCGCAAGGAGACGAAACCAAACAGATCCTGTCGCACATTCCAAGCCACGCCCACAGTGACTCCTCCAACGTCAAGCTGTCACAGCCTCAGTGGCCCCGGCCCTGTGCGGAGACCCCTCCCACCCTGACCAACGGACACAGCGGCTACACGACCAGTCCCGCCCCTGTGGCTCTGGTCTCCATCACGGCCAGGTGTGAAGGAATGCCGGCCCCCATGCACCCCGTCTACACGGTCCAAGGCTCAAGGTGATCTTCAGTGTTAAGTCTTGTGTGCAGGTATATACTGTAAGAGTTAAAAAAAAAATGTTTTCAACATAATTTTTTGAGGGACGAAGCCCCTCCTATATTCAGCTATTAGTGTAGACTTTCGTCTTACACAAACATTAAATTCCCATTGACAATGAATGGAGAATTTCCGTCATATGTGGACGAGCAAATGGGCTATTTTTGTCCTACACAAAGTCATTGTCAATGGGAATTTCTCAAATTCCCATTGACAATGAATGGAGACTTCACGGGTGATGTACAATGATAAGAGCGCCCCTCACTTCACACGCGTACGGGTGAGATTTTTATTTTATTCTTATTCTCCAACACATTCTCACTCCCAACGAATCAACTATGGCCACTTGGTAATCTCCCACCCATCCCTAGGTGTAACTTTCCCACACCACCGATGTGCTACTACAGTATAGCGTCTATATTTCGGCATCAGCGGTGCCCCAGTCCAATTCTGTAGAAATCCCACAGCATCATAATTAGAGGCTGCATTTGGTGGGTTGTGGGTGAGACATCATAGCAGCAGCATAGTAACAATGAGAAAGACAACAATAACATGATCTGTAAAACAAGCAAAAGTCTATACAATATGTGCAATAGCAGCAAGGATGGCACAGTATGGCTGCATACATGACGGTCAACATGTCGAATGTTGTAAAAGTAAATGCTGCCATTGTCTTTGGCGTCGTACAGGACCTCGGAGGGCCGGACAACATCTGGTGCCGACGCTCACAGCCCCGCCCCTCTCATCGAGACAGTCGAGGCGTCGTTCAACTTGGTCAACAGCCTGCCGGACGACCTGGGGTCGGGACCCATCACCATGATTTTCATGGGCTACCAGACGGCCGAGGACGATGAGGAGGACCAAGACATCGAGGCCGAACTGGTGATCATCGGCGAGGTCGAGGACAAAGTCCTCCCGCCGCGTGGTGGCCACAGCCGCGGGGACGAGTCTCTCTCCTACCACCCGGAGGGCTACACCAGCAAGGTCTTCAGACCCGCCATGGGCGTGGCCAAGGTGGGCGGTTGCAGAGACGCCGTTGGCCAGACTACGACGTACCCTCACTGTGAAGACTTGCTGCTGCTGCCCGTGAAGCCCACGTTCACTCACAAGCCCGGCCAACGCAGCCCCCTGCCCCCCTGCCCCGGTGGACGGGTGCCGGACGAGCCCCTAAGCACAGGTAGCAACAGCCTTGACGAGATGACTGCGTGCCGTGCAACTGCAAGAACTAACTGAATTCATTTATTTCTTTCTTTCTTTGCCTCCTTCCTCTCTCTTTCCATTGTTTTATATGCCTCAACAAACTTATCTGCTGTTAACCAGATTTTTTATATTAATGCACTGACTCACAAGCTGCTACTTGTGCCTTTCACAAAACTACGTTGCCATCTATTGACGAGTTTGTGTAACTACGGCTTCATGTGTCACACTGGGTGTCAGGCACAGTGCCTAAGTTGAATTTATTCTAAAATGATGTGTGTGTGTGTGTGTGTGTGTGTGTGTGTGTGTGTGTGTGTGTGTGTGTGTGTCAACTAACTACTTTCCATGTACGTTCTAATTAAAAGCGTTTATAAAATACTGGATGCTGTGTTTTGTTTGTTTGTTTTGTTGACGCAGTTGTGGAAGAAGTTGGAATGTGAGATCATGGGACCCTCTGGGTTTCTTGAGGGGGTTCCAAATGGACCCTTGCAGGTACCGGAGACGGTTCCAAATTGCTCCTCAATGTTGGACCATTAAAACAAATAGGGCTTAATGAAGTAATTCACCCAACAAAAACAAAGAAAACTAAAAATGAGAGAAGAAATCTATCAAACACCACATGAAGCCTTGAAATGTAGTGGTGTACAATCAATGAATGAATGTACAAAAACTGAAACATGGAAACACTCAATCGAGTAAAAGCATCTCAAATTTGTATTTAAGTACAGTGCTATAGTAAATGCACTTGGTTACATTGTCCCCGCTGTAGCACCTCAGCATAGTGCAGGTTTAAACACACACAGAGTACGTATATACTGAGACGCTGTTTATCTCTCCTCCTGCACTCCAGCTTTCTGCAGTCGTCCTTAAGTGCTCTCCTCCTTTGTTCTCTCTACTTCAGATCGAGCCAGGAGAAGAGACACATATGTAATGCTTTTGAGATGTACTCATCCTTACTGTCGGTTGGAAACCGCATATGTTCAAAACTGATACTGTACCTTTCAGGATATATATATATATATATATATATATATATATATATATATATATATATATATATATATATATATATTCAAAAATAAAAATTCAATTATACAAGCTCAGAATGCATCGCAGTGCGACATGTTTTCAGCTTGTAGTCGCTATTTCTGATACCTTTGTGTGACACTGTATTATGAAGTACTATGGCATTAATTCACCCCCCCCCCCCCAAAAAAAAGAAAAACTACAACATAAAAAGTTAAAATATGGAGATAAGAGGTTTCTGCCCGACAGCAACGTTATGTAACTGTCATTTCTTGTTACGTAAGACACAATTAAACCGCTTCGGAGATAACTCCAAGGTCTTCTTTATAATTGTATAGACAGAAGAACAAGATTGCCTTGGCGTCATGCCCATGTAAGAAAAGCAGTACTTTTAGACTACATTTTCACTAAACCTCTGCAACAAGCAGAGTCCCTCAGGGCTCTGTACTACAGTATTTTCTGTTTTCACTCTACATTAAATATCTTCCCTGAAAATAGCTGGTCTACAATCTTACAAGGTTGCAATGTGATGTGTTCTTTTCTGTGAAGGTTCTCCCCACAAAATGGATGCTGGGGTTTAAGTGATTAAAGGTAGTGCAAGTGGTGATATTTTTGGTTAAAACAAAATGTTGTTTTGTACTTTTTACTCAAGTCAAACAGTACAAGTGTGAATATAGGTGTAGGCTGGGGTTGCCATTCTAATCAATTGGCTCAGGCAGAGCCTGGAAATTGGACAGGTGATGGGGACTTAGGCTCATTAAGCCTGACCTGAGCCTATTCTGGCGGTTCTGGACAACCGTGTGTACTCCTTGTGGATAGTGTAGAACGTGTACTGTGTCGAATTTGAAGTCGGTGGGGCGAATGGTTCTCGAGTTACGTGGATTACATACGTACACACGTGTACAGAGAGTCAGTGCATTTATTTTAAGATGAATGGAAACCATTCTAACTTATTCAATATAACTGTGATCAGTTCAATTTTAATGTGATCAGTGTGAGTACTTGGGAGTGGAGTATGTCTTCTATCATGTGTGGTCACCCGTTTGAACTGACTGCCGTTGCTCAATATGAGACCCACCTTTACTAAATAATTTTATATCATAATGACGTGAATTCTGTCACCCTGCCTTTTTTACTGCTACAAATCAAGGCTTTAATACCTGAAAACAAACACTTGTCAGTGGTGGAGTACATTTTATTACTTTACTAATTTCCAATAATTTTACTTTGACTCCACTACATTTTGGATCCAAATATTGTACTTTTACACCACTACATTTGTTTGAAAACTTTAGTTACCGGTAGTTACTTTGTAGATTATTATTACAAAACATACATTAACCACTTTGACCCTATATAAATTGTTATAAATTGTTTGGCTACTATCAAAAGATAAAAAAATTGTATACATTTGAAAACATGCGAAATGGGACATTCTTTATAATGACTACTTTATACTTTTGGCACTTTAATTACATTTTGATACCAATACATTTGTACGTTTATCAAGTCAATTTTGAATTCCGGACTTTTACTTGCATCAGAGTTTTTCTACATTAAGTCAAATTTGTCTGTACTTTTGCCACCACTGCGCTTGTTGTCAATTCCTAACACTAAAGCTAAACATGCACCATGACAAATAGGTCTAAGCTGTTCAGCTTAGCAGTTAGCACTCCTATTCGTTCCCCACGAGATCGGCCGCATGCAGAGCGTTCCCTCCAACAGTGAGTAAGAAATGGAGACACTCAATAGTCTGTTGCTAGGCGATAAAGTGTGTGGTCTAGAGCAGTCGTTCTCAAAACAAATTGTGCTAACGACCCCCAAAAGAGTAAAAAAAAATAATTCAAACGCATTTTCAAACGCTTTTAGATCTTGTATTTTTGAATAGCCAGCAGACAAAAGACTGTTCACTCGTGCAACTAACTAAAAACTAATCTCAACAATATACTAAACACTTTTTACTCAAACTATATTAGCATTTCAGAATTGCAGTATATATTAACTGGCTGGTTGTTTGTCCATGTTCCTCACAAACAGGAGGACAGCCAAGCTACCGTAGGACGGAGGGGAGAATTACACTGTATCCTACTGTACCCTACCCTTACCCTGATGGATCTACTGTATCCTAAACGGCTCTTCACAAACCCTGAGAACCCTAACTGTACCCTGAAGAATCCACATGCTTCTCATCAAACTTCTTCATGTCAAGGACCTACAAATGAAAATGTATTTGACTGTGGCTGGGAGACGTCAAAATAAGGATGTGTTGAGTTACCAGTGGTTGTAGGCCTAGACCTCTACCAACGTGTGTTTGACAATAATACATTAACTTGAATTAGTCTTATAGATTAACACTAAAGGATTTGAGCAATGGTGGAAAAAGTATTCACAAGTATGAATTTCAAAGTGCATTTTCCGAGATTGTCTGAATTTCCCCCCCGAAACGAAACCTCTGATGGTGCTGAGCAAGAGCAGAGTGCAGGATCTTTGTTCATGATTGCTTCATTTTTTTAACCCATTTTGACCCGAGATCAGATTCTTCTACATCCTGACAGTTAAAAAGCTAAAGCATAACATAATGCTAACACCAAAATGGGGAAAATAGCACTGTATCTACAAGCGCTGTGATGCATTGGGAGCTTGTACACCAGCTTTGGACTTTCTCTCTATTTGAAATAGGGCTTATAGTTATAAGTGGTTAATTCATAATATATTTTTGTAAGTGTCTGTCCCAAGAGTCCCTTCCTAGAAATGTAGTAGAGTCAAAAGTACAATGTTTCTATTTAAAATGTATAGCGGTGTATCACTTACAAAAAATAATAAAAAAAATACTTAAAACATGTACTTAAGTAGTCTACAGTACTCCGGTAAATGTAGGCTACTACTTTCCACCACTGGTGAGTATTGAGACACTTTTGATTGTGTCCAATGTGGAGAACAACATGTTTTCACCAAAGTGTCTCCTGAGTTAAAGGCACACAAAGCAAAATCCAAAACATTAATTCAACTTCCAAGCGGGTTTTAAAATGAACAATAAAGCTTTTTTTCCGTGTGTGCAAGAACGTTTTAAGGTAGTTGTGTCAGAATTCATGGGTCAATCTGACCTGCTATGAAAGTGACTAATATATAATTATTATTTTTTTGCTGCAATTCTTTGCTGTTGCCTTACACAGCAGTGCGCTACAAAGTAGTAGGCTAAATAAACAACTTTGAGAAAAAGTTCAGCTCCTGCTGTTTCTGTGAGACATAAGTGGGAGGCTGCGTGGGCATGTCGGAGAAGCTAAATCATTTACAGTTTTTCACAATTGTTAACACACATTTTTCGGCATTCTCAAAAAACTGCACACACAAAACTGAAAACCTCACACACGAAATGCTAAACCCTGACTCTCCTTTTCCATGATGACTCTTTGCCATCAAATCTCTTAACTGTTCCCAAAATGGAACTCGTGTTTTCGCATTTGGTACACACAGCCATATTTTCAAATGACACACACACACCATTCATTGAGTACACACAACTAAGCATTGGCTACACACTACCAAGCATTTACAGCACAATGTCAGTGAGAATCTTAAAACACAATCATAGAAATGGAACACACATGAATGACAATGATTCTGGAGAATGGGCCATTTCTCCTTTTGTAAAATGACTCTGTGTAGGCCTACTTTTTCATAGTCAAACATAAAACAGCACACAAATATGCAGCCGAAGAAATATTTTATTTTATTTTATTTTTACTGTAAACCAGCCTGCTCATAGCCGGCTCTGTGGGTTCCGTTCATATACCTTCTACCTCCAAGCTGAAAAGAACTCCTCAATAGGATTCAGGAAAGGAGAATGATGCCAGCAACTGTGTAGTGGCTGAGATTGGGTTGAACCCTCTGGCTCATGGTCAAACCATGATTGAGCACATTGTCAACCACAGTTGCCCGAATCTTATTAGATATGACCGTTCTCCTTCTTCTTTCTCCTCTTCCTCCTCCTTTTCCTCCTCTTCCTCTCCCTCCTTGTCCTCCTCTCCCTCCTCCTCTCTGTCCACCTACTCATCTCCCTCCTCCTCCTCTCTGTCCACCTACTCCTCTACCTCCTCCTCTTCCTCCTCTTCCTCTCCCTCCTTGTCCTCCTCTCCCTCCTCCTCCTCTCTGTCCACCTACTCATCTCCCTCCTCCTCCTCTCTGTCCACCTACTCCTCTCCCTCCTCCTCCTCCTCCTCTCTGTCCACCTACTCCTCTACCTCCTCCTCTTCCTCCTCTCTGTCCACCTACTCCTCTACCTCCTCGTCCTCCTCTCTTACCCCTCTTCTCTGGTTGTCGATCTCTTCAAGGTTCTCCATTGTTCACCCAACAAAACAGAGGCTCTCAAGTCCCTTTTATGCTTGCAAATTGCTCACCACATCTGACTGTTTAGAGATTTGACTATTTGTGTGTTGTAGGTTGATGCGTTGAGATTTTCTGTGAGAAGTGTGCGCAACAACTGAACATTGTGTGTAGTGTTTGGACAACACGGTATAATGTGTAATTGACATCGGAGTGTAAAGAAAGAAAGTCAGAGTCTAATGCAGAAAAGGGAGTGTGATGTAGTGCAAATTGTGTCGAGCGATTAGGTACATGAAGTGAAGGATGTGCAAATTTGTTGTGCAAGATTTCTGCGTGTTAACAGATTTCTGCGTGTTAACAGATTTCTGCGTGTTAACAGATTTCTGCGTGTTAACAGATTTCTGCGTGTTAACAATCGTGAAAAACTGTAACACCAAATTTCAACCTCATGGTCCTCACTCAGTGCTTATTATTATAACGGTCCCATTTTCTCTATATCCTGTCTGTATCTCAGAGGGCTTTGACAGTTCCGAAATGAGATGGGGAATCCAAGCTGATAGAAACGGCAGGCTTTCTATCCCTGGAAAGTCAGCGTGCTATAATGGAAGCTATTGCTTACGATAAATGTGGGGGAAAATGGTATGTACAGAAATTAATAATGGGTGAAGTGATATTGACTGTCCCTAAGGGAGGGAGGGAGGTGCGTGCGCGTGGTGCCAGTGTGATGCCAACACACATTACAATAAGTACAAAGGTGTGTGTGTGTGTGTGTGTGTGTGTGTGTGTGTGTGTGCGTGCGTGCGCAGAGCACAGTGTGTGTGCTAGAAAAAGAGAGGGACATATGGTGAAGGCATTTGTTCAAAAAGGTTCTGCTATTGGCTGCCTGCCCTACACCCCCCCCCCCCCCCCCACACACACACACACACACACACACACACACACACATAGAGAGAGAAACACACACACACGCACCACACATTTACCCTCCATCACAACACACCGACTGAGAGACAGCGAGAAACGGAGAGATAGAGACAATATCCACACTCAGCCCATCTCCTCTCACATCCTCTGCAACTGCGCCTCAGGTAGGACCACAGTACACACACACACACACACACACACACACACTACAGACACGGGCTAATGCAATAGATAGATAGTATAGATGTTGCCTTGTTATAGTAGTTAGTTTAGATGTTGCTTGCTCTGGGTGGGATCTCTGTCGGTTTGCAAACAGACAGAGCTTTGTCGCTCTACATGTAAAGTGTCTTGAGACAACTTGGTGTGATTTCACACTTTAATCAAGTTGAATTTAATTAAATTGAGTGACAGCATAGATGTGTAAAGTGCATACATGGCAATGTGATAACAGTTTATTGTTTATTATTGTGTGTGTGTGTGTGTGTGTGTGTGTGTGTACTTAATTGGCTCAATTGCTATACTGTTGAGCCAAAGTATGTCCCCACACAACGCAGTATAATTTAATTTAATGTGTCACAAGTCAATAGTCATAGAAGGTCCTGGGTTCGATTCCCGCTCGGGACACTGTGGGTGCTGGCGGCGTGCTTCCTCCTCCGTGTCATCAGTGCCCATACCCGAAGGCGGGGTTGGCGAAAGGGCCTTTCTGTATGGAGTTTGCATGTTCTCCCCGTGTCCCCTAGGGTAGGTACCCTCACAAAAAACATGCAGTAATCCTGGTCACTAAACTGCCTCCCCCTGGCCAGCCGGGGCGCCTGATGGAGGGGAAAGGAACTGGTTGGAATAACGTGTTCCTTCCACACGCTACGTCCAACCAGGGAAACTCCCCCCTGTCAGGTGTAAAGGAGCAACTTGGACACTCAGGCATGAAGGAAGCATGAGTTCAAGTCCGTTGCTCTCCCCTTGTCCTCCATATATGGGTTGGGGACTAGGTTGGTGGAGGGTGTGTAGAGCCCAGGATCACATTAGATGATTGACACAGGGGTGAAAAATGGGTTACAAAATCGTGGGATAAAAAATACATAAAAAAAAAAATACAAGTCAATAGTCATACTGTAGGTGTACAATTATACAAATATATTCAGGTTGTGATTCTGGCATCTGGGGTTACAGTTTCCCCTGTGTTATACTTTTCTGTGCAGCGATGTAACACACTTGTATATTTGTTATTTTCTATCTATTTTCAGTGCTGAAAATGGGGGTAATTGCTATTGTTACCTATTCATGCCTTGTAATGCCTAAACAGGGCACTTCCACTTTTTTCATGGTCAGCTGCTGCAGTCTAGCCTGGCTCCAGCCCTGAATTGCTAGCCACGCCCATTAAGAAAATATGTTCTGGCGATTCAGAATAATGAAGTGAAACTAAATGAAAAGTGTGTGTCAGGCTATCTGCAGTCCTCACTTCAGACCATGATTTCCATCCTGCTTCTTGTCTTTCTTTCTCAACGGTGCGCCTCCAGGTGGTCTTTAGTCTTCCTTTTCTTCTGTTGCCCTTCATGTCATTGCTATGTTTGCTTGTTGTCTCCTTTGCTAATTTTCCACGTATCACATGCATACAGTACAGCAATACTGGCATCACTATAGCGTCTTGTACAGTTTTATAGCTTATGGTTGTCATTGTTATGCTGTTGGAGCTCCAGGTCTTTTTAAGTCTGATGTGATGAATGCAATTGCTTCACAATAAAATACAGTCATGCCCATGAGGATAGAAAACAATTAACATTCAGTGCTTAATTACATTACAACAATAGACTGTAAAATCGAAGCAAAGTAAGACAAAACGAGATGACAGTGTAAACCATTGCGTATTGCAAATGGTGAGCTGAAGTGTTCTCTCTCTTGTATCGACAGTTTTAACGTGGTGAGCAATGGTGGTAGAATACACTGGTATTTTCCTTAACACTCATGATGCCAAAACTCTTCGGAACCCGTCAGATGACGGGTTAAGATTTAACCCCGAAGGTCGCCATACCTGCCATTACGTTATATGGCGGGTTGTAAGGTTTATATCAGTTCCAAGCAGCAGCCAAAGCACAACACTAACCTTTCGTGCTGCCCAGGCTGCTATGACTGCGCCTATATGCTCTTTTCATCTGAGGATCAATGCGCGCGCCTCCCATAAGGATCCACTCATTATCGTTTCTTTGCTGCTTGTTTTCTCAGAAAAATACTCCAAATTTGTTGTTTTTTTTTCCAATCCGCCCGATGTTCATATGTAAATACTAAATAGTGATTGTTTATCACATTGCGCCCGCCATATTACCGTTTGTGGTGAAAGCTAAGACATGTCGGCTGCTGCTCGTACAACTTTTTGCTCCTCCTCTCGCTGTATTGGACTGTGTGCCCCGGAAGTAGTTGGCTCAAATTCACAGATATAGCCTGGCTGCCTGCGGTCATTTCACCTAAACACCAGTGGGCAACGAAAGTGCTAAGAGTAAAAGAATACCACAGTAATTTTAATACATAAAAAACACTGTCCTGAATACAGTACATTGCAACATTTGTTTTGCACCAGAACCACATCTTGGTGGAAAAGTAACCATATCCACGGTTCCTGCTCAGCAAATAAAAAATAAAATAAACTTTTTGGAGTGAAAATCAATATTGCAGTAAATGAAAAAGCAGCTTACTTGTTTTCAATCTCTCAAATAATATGATAATTTCTTATGTCTTATGAGGTTAAAGGGTCAAAGCCACTTTTCCAGCATACTGTTCAACACTATTTATGAAGGAAGAACATTAATTTTCTGACAAAAAGACAAACCTCAGAATACTGAAAAATAGGGCACGCATGCGGTACGCACGCACGCAGTACGCACGCACGCAGTACACACGCACACACGCTCTGTCTACTCACACTATCATTGATGGGCTGTGGACAGAAACCTCTAAAGAAACCTGACAGAAAATGACTTGCTCGCCGCATAGATTTTCAAGGAATACTCTTATTCAGTTAAGAGCAATTCAGAAACCTGAAAGACTGAGTGTGAATGAACGGCAGAATGTGTGAATGTTTTTTTTTCTTTCTTCTAGTTCTCTAATTTCTTCAAATTGTTTGAGGACTAATCAAGACAGAATTCTTTATATTATTCCTATTGGTCTGGCCTGGTCCCGTACGGGTCCATTCGATTTCATTGTACACTCTCAAGAGTTAAATTATTACACAATGTAGAAAGATGTGTTATTTTGATCAACGTTTGCCTGTTATCATGGAATTGTGGACAAACTCTGAAACTCAACAACAAAATATTCTTTGGTTTTGGGTCGGAGAGGCTAAATCACATCAAATGGTGGTCCGTGGCTCAAATGCTGAATAAATAATGGGTAAATAAATAATAATTGAAATGTTTGAGAAAAAGAAACGGTGGGGAAAAAGCGCCGGCAGGGTTAAAACGTAAAGACAGACGACCTTCATTTGACATTGAGTATACTGTCTGTATAATCTGTATTGTATGGACTATATATTATGATGGACATTTGTCACACCACATGTCACTCTCATTATAGGACATTATGGCCTGGAGTAAGTATAAAGTACATTTTATTTATAGAGCACATTTCACAGACATCATAGTCACAAAGTGCTTCACAACAATAAAAACAAAACATCTCAATGGTAGCAATAGTGAATAATAAGAATAAAAATAATAAGAATAAAGCAAAGAAAAAGAAGATAGAGCAAATGGCATTGGTAAAAAATCAAGAAATCAGTACAGCACTATGTTGCAAAGGCCCCACAGGTCCACTCAACCTCAATACAGTGACATTTCTGTCAATACGCGCACACACACACACACACACACACAGGCACACACACAGGCACGCATATGCACACACACACACACACACACACACAGATCGAAGTCAAGGTTTTGTTAGTGTTTCATATTTGCATGGGGATGCACATACGGCATGTGTGTTGTGGATGTGTCCGTGACATTTGGAGACTGTATTCAGGATGATTTCAGTTTGGATGATTTACTGCAATCTGGCGGTGAGTAATGGCTTCACTCACTGCATGCCAATCTGGGTCTGTTATCTTGTTCTTTTTAACCCATTTATGACTGAGACCAGACAGTTTTCAGAAAAACATATGTTTCTATGTCAGTGGTTCTCAAAGTTTTTCATGTCAAGGCCCCCAAAAAGTATATGTAATTGGCCACCGACCCCCATCTGAAAATATGTTGCTCCGGGGACCCCTGAGTTAAAAACATTCGCTCTGAATTTTTCTACAAGCTTGTACGATCTACGAGCTTATGTGTGTGCTAATGTGTGTGTGCGACTGTGCGTGTGTGCATGCATATGTGCGTGTGTGTTGTCAGAATCCTGAGGATTTGTTTTTTGTCTTGTTTTGTTCTTCCTCCATAAGTAGCTTAATAGGCTTAATTATCATAAAAGCATGCTAATGAAATACGGTAATTATCATTAAAAGCATACATAACTAGAACTGCACTCTGTCGAGTGCATACTTGCTTGTTGCACACAAGTAGGCCATAAATGGCCAACTAGTGCGCAAGCAGAGCGCGCAAGTACTTTCGACCGCTGTAAACTGTGAAATCTCAGTATCTCTGTGAAGGAACGTTTGAAATGTCTAATTATTAGGTGTAACTATTTGCTACCTACCTACTTTATGCATGTAAACACCTAGTATTATTAAGTATGGTTCAAGTTTCTATCTATATAAGAAATACAGTTTTATCAATTTAGAAATATTCTGGATCCCTTTTTAGTTTTTCAAAGAAAAATAAATCATTGATATGTGATGAAAAAAATGGTATATAAACTGAATTAAAATATGTTATCACGTATACAGTATAATTATTTTATTATTTATTGTAAATTGTCAATTGTTTTAAATGTATTTCATCTTGGACTATAGTGATATTAATACTAAATCATGATCAGAGTAATATGTGTCTGTAACTTCACATTTGTTAAAATATACATGATCTAAAATACTTCCGTGATCTGTAGTTGGATTTGTATTTAATTGTTTAAAGCCTAATCTTGACATGAAGGTCTTTATACTTCTACCTTTCTCACTATATTGGTCTTCATTGAAATCTCCTATTATCATAATTGCAGAAGTCGGAGATGATAGATACTTTACCATGTTTTCGAGAAATGTGTTTAATTTCGAAAGGTCTGTTTTAGGTGATCTGTACATAAGAGTGATATATAGATCTTTATCTTTTACATGTATGCATACGTGTTCTACTCTTTCTAATATCCTGATTTCATTTTGAATTATTTTAATGGAAATATATTCTTTTATAGCAATTACACTCTGGCATTGGGTCCTTTAATCCACATATTTCTTACGTCATCATTGAGAGCTAGTTATACATATACTATATATATATATGTAATTTGTAAGTTGATTAGCGGTATACTGCGGTTACTTTGCGCCAAAAACCGTCCCAGCCAACCCGCCACTTTTGATGCGTATGCAAATAAAACAGCAAATTGTGCCTGATTTGCTGGGACCAGATTACATACATAACCATATTTCTTACGTCATCATTGAGAGCTAGTCATACACTTTTGATGCGTATGCAAATAAAACAGCAAATTGTGCCTGATTTGCTGGGACCAGATTACATACATGACCATATTTCTACGTCATCATTGAGAGCTAGTCATACATATACTATATATATGTATATGCAAATAAAACAGCAAATTGTGCCTGATTTGCTGGGACCAGATTACATACATGACCATATTTCTTACGTCATCATTGAGAGCTAGTCATACATATACTATATATATGTAATTTGTAAGTTGATTAGCGGTATATTGTGGTTACTTTGCGCCAAAAACCGCCCCAGCCAACCCGCCACTTTTGATGCGTATGCAAATAAAACAGCAAATTACATATATATAGTATATGTATGACTAGCTCTCAATGATGACGTAAGAAATATGGTCATGTATGTAATCTGGTCCCAGCAAATCAGGCACAATTTGCTGTTTTATTTGCATACGCATCAAAAGTGGCGGGTTGGCTGGGACGGTGCATGCATCATCAAAATTACCAAGCCATGCCCATCTATGATGTCATCGGTAGGCAGGTTTCTGACTTGTCCAAAGCCCACCAATGGGACGCAGAGTGAGTAAACAGGCTGGGTGCCATCAAATGAGGATCAATTATACGAAGATAAAGTTGAAAATGGGTGAAGAGCTCCTTTAACAACTTAAACCTTTATACTTGCTTAACTGTACTCGCATGCATGGGCCCTATAGTAGTTAACAAATTACCTATGGGCCCTAGTTAACATATTATACCCATGGGCCCTATAGTTAACATATTATACCCATGGGCCCTATAGTTAACATATTATACCCATGGGCCCTATACTTAATCGACGGTATTGATGACGTGTAGAGATGCATGTGGTTAAACTCGATCTTAAAGTTCACTTCATGTTTTCATCTTAACCGTCTTAGCGGCAAACTCGCTGAGTATTAGTGTGTGTGTGTGTGTGTGTGTGTGTGTGTGTGTGCGTGCGTGCATGCAAATATTGTTCGAAAAAATGTCAAAAATGTCCCCAAAGAAACGACAGTGTAGACAGTGCTCTTCTCCAGAGTGAGATGAAACTTTACCCTCCATAGAGATGGAGGAAGTGATACATTTCCATCTCCAGTAATTGGCTCTCCATAATAACCTGCTATCCTCACTGTGAGACTGACAACTGCTATGCACAGAATTCATGCAGAGAGAGAAGGCCTGGTTAACACAGATTAATTTACAGACTTTACACTACAGTCTGTTCTAAAACTCTAGCTACTGTATATGTTTCAGTGTTACATGCAGTCAGATCCTTTTGTCAGGCTGGTGAATCATCAAGCCTTTGTCATGCTCTTCAAGCCTTATATATTCAGCCTTGGACATTTATTCATAGTTTAGGTCTTTAGCCATGTTTCTGTAGCTCTGTATATGTTCTGTATAGACCGATTCAGAAACGGGTCTCATGGTCACCGGCAACGTATTCCCTGTAGGCGGAGACGACATATCTGCGGTTTAAACCTGCACCTCTTCTACTACAGTGAATGGAAAAGTGACTGATGTCTGCCTCAAACTTTACTCTTTTACCTGCTTTTTACTAACATTACAAAGATGCCCAGAACATCGGGATGAACATGTGTAGTTTATGGCTGCTCCCTGGCAACATAAAAAAAAATGGAATGTCAAAATATCTACCGCAGTGGCTGAGACCAGAGCCATAGTGTAATGGTTGAGCAGTGAAAGGTCCTGAAAGATATATAATGTCAGTCTTACCCAATACCCAATCTTTCTGTTTTATGAACACAAGGCTGCTGTACTTTATACCTCATACTTTAAATGCTTAGTATGAGGTGCGGGTTTGTGGTGCGGGTTTAAACCGCAGATATGTCGTCTCTCCGACTACAGGGAATATGTAGCCTGCGACCATGAGACCCGTTTCTGAATCGGTCTATAGAGGGTATGCGTGTGACATCATCATCATACCCGGAAGTTACGCGGGAACGCTTACTGAGTGACAAAAAACTACTTTCTGGTCTTGACAGCCCATACATCAAAACAGATAACACCTATTTGATTGCATTAAACTACTTTAAACAACATTAAATTAACTTTGCCACTACCTTTGCCACGTGATTTGCCACTCAATCTGCCATTCACTTTATGCATGCACATACCCTCTATTAGTGTAATTCTGGTAGTTTGTTGATTCCCCAGGTGTTTCCTTATTCCTCTTGTTGTTCTGGTGTCTTCCTGTCTGACCTTTTATACATTACCTGTTTGCGTCATCGTTAACCGCAGAGAATGTTCCTTTTTTATCAATGAAGGCCATTAAGTGTGCTCCACTGCCGGTGTCTAGTAGCGTGTGTCCTATGTTTGTGTGAGTATGTGCTTTGTTGGTATATTTCTTATTTTATATTGCTATGCACAGCTTTGTGTGTGTGTGTGTGTGTGTGTGTGTGTGTGTGTGTGTGTGTGTGTCTGTCTGTTTGAGCACGGAATGTGATGTATGACAATATATGTTGATAATAGTGCCCCTCACTTCACACAAATGTGATTATTTGTTTCCCCCCCACGCCGCTGTGAGAGCTTGTGCTCTAAGCCTTTGCGGAAACCAGATTTTGGAACAACAATTTGAATAAATTAAGTTGAACCTTGCGGCTGCCTTTAGTCCTGCCTCTGTGTCCAATTCCTCACTCTAAAATGAAGAAAAATATGAATACATCACAATTGAGCTATTATACAGAATATTTGTGCTCACATGATTTTTATCCTGTCATGAAGCTGAGGAAGGCCAACCAGGCCGAAACACGTACGTTGTCCACTTTCGTCAGAGGTATGTGAAAAGGACATGAGTCATCATGTATCTTCGAGCCTTGCACCTAGAAAGGATTTTGTTCTAACCTGGAGGTTGTTTGCTTTGGCAGTGCTTTCACAATTCCTCACTCACCTTAACATTCAACACCCGCATGCGTGTCTCTCCATTCATCAGCGCTGTATTCATCAAATCTCAAGGTCAGCACATAGCTGTGAGTTACAGGAACTAAGCACATAATTAATTTAGACAAATCGATAAAAAGCGAAAGACCATATTTGTTTTATCATTCTTTGGATAACAAAAGATTGTTTGTGCTACACTGTATTGCTTTGTCTAAAGCTTTTGATACGTGGATGAAGAATTGCTTTCACAAGGATTATTGTCTATTGGTGTTGATTCTGTTGCCTGTATCTGTCTGAGAGACATCAATGTGTCAAAGCTGTAAAAGCCGAGTTCCTCCATAATTATAGCTAAAGTAGGACAATAGTAGTTTCAAAAGCAAGTACTCCAGTCCTTTAACTCGAGTACAAATTTGACAGCAACTTCAATTTATAATATTTGACCATAAGTATCTATACTTTGACTCGTGTACTTGAGGTGAGTACTTTATCCGGCTCGGAGCATGGACACTGACTCACTAGTAGCACTCACACACGCTCTTGTCTCTCCGAAGCCCAAACCACACCAATGGGTCGAGAGACTTGAGACACAACAAAGCGGTTCTGCGTTCGTCCCGGTGGTGTGATATGTCCTGTTGCACGTAGACCCATGTAGACGACTAGACGCATGTAGACACAAGTTGACCCAAGTGATTCAATTGGTTCAATTCAATGGTTGCTTGCAACTCTACTATGGGTCTACTCGCACATTGGAGACAGATTGGTGTGGTTTGGGCTTAACACACACTTTCTGTCTCTCTCTCTCTCTCTCTCTCTCTCTCTGTCTCTTTGTCTGTCTGTCTGCGTGCGTGCACACACGTGAAGGTGTTGCAGGGCATTCTTGAAAAAGAGAATTTGTTCTAAAGGTAAAAAAAGGAGAAAAGTATGTTATTAGATTGTTTAAAATAGTTTACAGTCTAAGCATTGTGACAGGAGGAATTTGCCGTCGGGGAATAGGGATGATACCAGGATTATTATGGCCTTGATGTGTTGTAGTCAGCAGCCATGGAGAGATCCTGTTCAATACACAGAGATTAGGCAGACAAGTGTCTATGCATGACCCTTCCTGTGCCATCCCAAAGCATGCGTCCATGACATCAGTGCAGTGTAGGCCCCCAAATATAGAGGGATAGACTCTAGGCAAAGGGTAACCATTTTTTTTTATATTTATTTTGTATATTATAATTTATATTTATCTTGCCACTGTATGTATTTCATAAATGATGGGCCAAGTACATCATGTATATTTTTTTAATAAAATGTAATATATTGTACTTCTACAATTGCTTCAAATTGCTTGCTGCAAAATCAAGTCATTTTGTCAATGTTGCTCTGTCAAATATATACTTATTTTAGAAAATACACAAGTATTCAAAAGCACCTGCTAAAAATACATTTAAATGCATATTGTTCCCACTAAATTCAAAGATTTTCCAGAAACGTTCAACAAATAGCCGGTCTACAAGCTCACGTGTTGCATTGTACACATTTTGTAAAGTATATTTTGATGGACAATACTTTTGTACAGGACTGAAAACAGGACTTGTATATGTTGTACTTTAGTAGTATTTCTACATTGTGGTACTTTTACTTATAGGTAAAATAAAACAATCTGAGTACTTCTCCCACCACTGATCCCGCTAAATACCGGGAGATTTGGAGTGAAAGGACCCCATGGTGAACAGGGTCACAGTGAACAGCCACTTGGCAGACAGCTATAGCTGGATGTCGATGACATCAGCGGCATGGTGTTCTGCACACAGTTGGAGGATTTCTGTGGAGTAGAAGATAGCGGAAGGGTTGGATTTACTGGGTGGGCAAATCCACGCATCTGCTTTTGATATCCCTCATTTGTGTATGTCCGCTAGGGATTAATCCTGTCTGTCTGTCTGTCTGTCTGTCTGTCTGTCTGTCTGTCTGTCTGTCTGTCTGTCTGTCTGTATACAGTGGCAAAACAAAACCATCTTTAGTTACTGGCTGCTGTCCGTATAGTTGCTTTGCAGGTTTTGAATAGAATATATTGACAATTTTGTCAACAAATAAAAACTAGACTAAAATGTTAGGAAGGGACTAGTGGACAAGAGATCCAGTATAAATCATTTTACACCTGGTTTCATGCTGAAAATAGCCGATCTACAAGCACGAAAGGTGGAAAAAAACTGTCATTACGACGGTATCAAGGCCCGCCAAAATACATTTTAGTCGACTAAAACTAGACTAACACTAAGACATTCCAGGTAACTAACATGTGACTAAAACTAAATGATAGCTATTCAAGAGACTATTACTAAAACTAAAATCAAAATGTGCCGTCAAAAACAACACAGGTCATACATCATCACATTCTGGCCAATGAGTATTTGCGCCCACACCTTCTTCTTCAATGTTTGTGTTACGCAATGTTCGTGTTTGCACAAACACTCAAAACCGGCGATTCATTGTCAATGGCATACAGTACAATGTTTGTGATAGGACGATGTTTGTGTTTACACAAACCCTCAAAGCTGGACATAGAAGGCGCTAGCACCCATACAAAAATCACACCCGTGTGGAGTGAGTGGCGCTCTTATCACTGTATACATCATCATGACGTAACATGTCGATTTGCTCAGACACATGACGTAAATTCTCCTTTCATTGTCAATGGTAAATGTGACACGAGTTAGGACAAAAAGCTGTACGAAAAACACTATTTTCCAAGACCATTCACAGTATAGCCTATTGCAGTATGTGTACAACCTCAATCAGCTATCGGAGATTTTGATTATTGTTGACGTTTTGATAATGCTCCACTTGAATTTCATTCAGCATCACTGAGGTGCACTGCAGTGAGCTGGAGAGCCTTGTGTGTGTGGCAGTATCTATCTATCCCCGCAGTATTATGTAACCATAAGGACTGCAGAGAGAGCTGGCATGATAATTTTGACTTGTACGGTAGCAAGGTAGAAATGTTCACTGTCTGCCAGAAACCTTTTATATCCATTATTTTAACTTAATCCTCTGGCGTCTGGCATTTTTGGTTCATGGGTGGGATGGCCGACAAATGATTATTTTGGCGGGGTTGAAAAGTTTGGGAACCCTCAGTAGCAGTGGGTAAATGTCGCTACGGTTTGGGAACCCTCAGTAGCAGTGGTAAATGTCGCTACAAGAAGACAGAAATGCTTCTCGTGTATATGTGTATAAATATATTCAGCCTTGTAATATTTAAAACATAAAACATAACATAAACATAAACATAAACTGTGGATGCCGATTCTGTTTTCATCGTTCAGGACCAGTTTATGTTTAGGAATAACTCTCATCACACAGTGTTTTGTGAGCAACTCCTTGCAACTGCTGTCAACCATTATCCCAAATGGCAGTTGAAAGCAGTTGCAAGGAGTTGCATTGGTGTGGACTGCATGCCTTTAGAAAGAAGGATTTGAGTTAGCTACTTTTCTTTCAGGGTGCGTTAGGATATGCGCACCGGGACTCGGGAGCGCACTCAAGTATTAATTTGTTTTAATTTGCACTCAAGTATTAATTTGCAAATCCAACAACCACTTTATCAAAACACTTAACAACACTCCTTTGAAACAGTTGGTTGATGACTACTATGAAGTATTTGGGTTCATATACCTTCTTCCCAAAAGGACTTTCAAACTTGGAAGGGTATGGCCTGGTCAGCCTGCAATGACATGCATAAGATCTGGTCATCCCAGCTTAGTAAGAGGTTCAAAGTAAAAAATATTTAGGACGACCGTTGAGCCGATTCTACTCTATGGCTCCGAGACAAGGACACTTTCAAATAAATTACTTTCTTCACTAGTCCAATACAGAAGAACACAGTTTGCTGACCACTGATCATGAGCTTATAATGTATCTTCCCTTCTTCTCTGGAATCCTGCCTCATAGCAGACCAGAGGTAGAAAATTGTCGTTCCCTGATCTCATCGCTATAGGGACACATGCATCAGTAAGCAGGAACTGGGGATGGCAATGAAGGACCGGGAAGTCTGGCGTGGCTTGTGAAATCTATGATCTCGACCGTGGTCAAAAAATGATGGATGATGATTCACACAGTGCGCTCAGAGCGCTATATCCGAACACACAGTGTCATCGTGGGAATGCCGTTTGGTTGTTTTGTTGTTTGGTTGGGCCCGAGCACTGAACAGTAGTTCAAAGCCTTATTTGCAATGATTATTATTTCATCCACAGTGAATCGCGTTTTTGAGACGCTAATCATACTCGAAAAGTTGTGCAACTTTACATACACATCACAAGCGGCGAACAAAAACGTATTTTAATTGTCTCAAAAAGGGGCACACTGCACAGCCTAATGGTTCAATAGCGACCCCTACAAAAGTTTTCCCGACACAATACGGTTTCATCTACATGTATGCAAATTGGTATGATACAGGTGGTACCTGTATCATGTCCCAATTTACAAAAACATCTCTTGGCGCCATGACCTAAACCAAACAGGAAGTCAGCCATTTTTTAAAATGTATTGTGGCGTTGGGCGGGCCTGTACATGTTTGTGTTCAGGAATGATGCAGAGTAGAGTGTGCACATGCACGGCTATATTGTCAGCAGACAGATAATGAAACAATGTTGAAAGAGCCCAGGGCCAGAGCAGAGGACAATGCGGTTGAGCAGCACAGCAGCAGGGATTCAGATCTAGCTTAAAAAAGAGGTGCACATGTTTCTATATGCACACAAAAATTCCCATAATGTTTTTTCCCCCTTTACCTCCTCCTCCCCTCTCTTAGGGACGAATACATGTTCTCTCCTCTCCTGCTCTCTTCAGAAAGCGTTCAGTGTGTAACCTGGGAGACCGATAGGATAGAACAGATCTTGACCAATGGTGCAGTAGCTATGTTTGTTTATTTATTCATTTAATCATTTATTCATGTATTCATTTATTACTTGCGCAAGCAGAGCGTGCAAGTAATGTTATCAGTCAGGTGCTACGATGCGTATGTCCCTTAGCAGCATATATGACGTCATATGCTGGCACGAAGCAGACTGTGCAGGTATGTTGTATGTCATGCTACGAAGCGTATGTCCCATGACGTGATGAAGATATGTACCAAATACCAATGTCCCTTAGCAGTCCACTATGTGTGTCCACTATTATGTTGCCTACCAAGGTGTTGCACCTTATGTTTATCCTCATCTACAAACACTTTCGATGTGACGCATTGTGAGGTTGTAGTTCTGCTATTGTACTTTTTTCCCCCTGCCTAGAAATGTAGCGGAATCAAAAGTGCAAATTTTGTCTTTAAAATGTACTACTAAATATACATAGCACAGTACTCAATTAAATGACTACTAGTAGAGGGTGACTACTGGGTCTGAACAAATGATGTACAGCAATAATTATACAGTTCCATTTAGTTCCATTTGGAGCTACATATGCTTGACACAAACAGAAACTCAGCGATGCGTTTTATTGCCTCCTACCTACCCTTTCTCTGACGTATTAACCCCTTGAACCCCGGGCAGCATGCCTATTCAGGGGGCGAATATTCACCAAGAATAGAAGATCTACAAGCTCAAACTGAATTGATCGGCTATTTCTGGGGAAGAGATTTGGCGTAGACGGGGATACGAGCTTGATTGATTGATTGTGTGATTGATTGATTGATTGATTGATTGAACACTGTATTGATAGTTTACAAATAGTAGAGTGGTACGATTATACAATGGTGCTAAAACTAGGATAACACAAAAAGCCCTATATTGGCCTCTTTCCATTGTGGTCCTGTGTATGCAATTCATCAAGTCTATGTAGCGCAGTGCACAGTTATAACTCAAGTCCGGTTCTCTATGACTAGAGTGGTTATAAAAAACAACCCCCCCCCCCCCCCCCTCTCTCTCTCTATCTTTCTCCCTCTCCTCAGAAAGCCGCCAGTGAGTCTGGGCAGCAGGAGACAGATGGAACGGAGCTGAGCCGAGGCTGCAACGACTCCTCCTCCTCCTCCAATACAGACCGACTGAGCTCCCTCCTCCTCGCAAGCAGCATCGTAGCCATGGATACCCCCACAGAGCCACCGGAGCAGACAGCTGCGGCCACAGACGCGGGCTCCGCTGACTCACCCGCCGCAGCGGAGCCCGAGAAGAACGCTCCCCCCGCCGCCGCTCCGGATTCCGGGAAGGATCCGAGGGCAGCTGACACAGAGACGCTTCGCCTGCCGTCACCACCAGACTCCCCCGGGATGAAGACAGCGCTTGAGCATGCCGCTGGAGCACACCTGCAGCCAGCCGGCGCCGCTGCTAACGAGATGGACGAGGCGATTAACTCGGACACTGTGCCGGTAGGACTTGTGTGGGGTATTGTCATACACAAACTAATCACAATTAAGCCATTTCATCGTTTTTTTTTTTTTTTTTAAGATTTTTCTTTTTGCGGCTTATGCCTTTTATTGTTTTTTTTTTTGAAGGGACAGACAGTAGGCTTACAGGAAACGGGAGAGAGATGGGGGAAGACATGCAGTAAATGCCGTGTCGGGCTCGGGAGTCGAACCCGCGGCACACTGTGACTGGATTACCAGTCGGGTGCCCAGACGGTTACGCCACCGCCTGGGCTTGTTTGTTGTTTTTGAGTGGTGCAACCACTCCAAGGAACAGCAATGTCCGTGTTGGTTAACCTATGTGACTTTAACCTATGTGACTTTAATGAGTACCAGTAGGGGCGCTGTTGTGCCAGAAACAGAGAGAGAGAGATAGTGCTGCACTGTTGCCTGCTAATGAGAGAGAGAGAGAGAGAGAGAGAGAGAGAGAGAGAGAGAGGGAGGGAGGGAGGGAGGGAGAGAGGGGAGAGGGGAGTTGCACCACTCAGTTCACACGGGTGTGATTTTTTTTGTGCACATGGGGCAGAATGGCATGATAGGACAAATATTGTGGAAATGGCCGAGAGGCTCACAGTGAGCTTGTAGATCTGCTATTTCCGCAGTTTGAAAATTTGATGTAGAAACGATTATGCAGAATAATTGTGATTAGCGGTGTCTCAAATAATTGTGATTATTTAAAGTAGGGTAGAAAGTGCTAAACAGAACATGAATATTCACGTCATCGGCTCTTCTGCATAGACTTCTATTGGTCAATAGTGACATAACGTACCACGTCACCGCTGGTGCTTTTTTCACTTTTCAGCCCCATCACCCTTTCAATTAGCCTGGTTAATAAACCAGACCGAATCAGCCGTTGGCAAAAAAAATCTGCCTGCGGATCCGTGCGATATTAGTCTGGTTTATTAACCAGGCTACCTTTCAATGGCTCTGACTCATACTAGCTGCTTCAAGGACAAGCCGAACCATAACAAGATAGTACCAAGGCTAGTGGAGACAATAAGCTCTTACAAGCTACCACATATCATATTGTTGCTGTTGAGAGGAAACCTCCTAACTCCATTTTAGTTTTTTGTTTTCTCCATAAATCAGTACTATTGAACACCCTATATGTCTGTGTATTGTTTCGAAAATATTGAACCAATGGAAAGTAGTAAAAAAATGCTTGGGACAAAACCTCTTTAACTCCATTGGACCCTCAAACTGTCTGCTAAAACAGCTAACTCCACCACCTCTCCCCCTCTCATGCAAAAGTAATTGATTTGACAATATATGAAGTCACAACACCAACGTTAATGAGGCTTTTTCAAAAATGTATATTTTTCATTTCCTGATAAATGAAACTTTTGGAGTTAGGTGGTTTCTTCCCGACAGCATATAAGTATACAATAAGTGATGGTAATATATAAAGGATAGATATAAGCAACCATAATAACAATAATACAGTATAAATGAATAATTCTCCTGCACGCTGCACCCTACTTTTAATAATTGTGACAGGCCGACATGACGGCTCGTACGGACGAAAAGGAAGCTCTGGTTTTGGAGGAGGCGCCGCGCTCTGAGGAGCTCAACAGGAACGAGTCGGTGGCCTCGTCGTCCGCCTCGGACACGCCGTCCAGCGCCGACAGCGTCTACGAGAGCGAGGCCCACCGCCGCCGGCGGGAGCAAGAGCAAGACCCCGAGACCCTGGAGGCTGCAGGCCCCGACGAGCACCACCACCCCCTTCAGCCAGGGGGGGCTGTTGACCCTCCACCGGACAGCGAGCCAGAGGTCGACACTCAACGTGACCCTGAGCATGCGGTGGCTGACCCTCCTTCAGACCCCGAGCCAGAGACTGACCCTCATCCTGACTGCAACGTGGAAGGAGCTCACGGGTAGGGATGTTAACGCAGTCCCGCCCCCGACCAGCGGCCCGGGAGAGAATTTCCAATTCATTTTTCCCATAGACGTTTCAGAAAGTATTTGTTTAAAGATCGTTAAGCCTCGGACAAAGCCAACTGGGATCATGACAAATCATCATGACAATAAACACACTCTTTTGGGCCGAACAAATAATTAGAAAGAAGAAAAAAGGGGGAGGGTACAAAATATTTTTTTGTTTGTTTTTGTTGTTTTTCTTCTTACTAATTATTTGTTCGGCCCATTTTCTTTTTGTTTATTGTCATGATTTGTCACCATCCGAGTTGGCTTTGTCCGAGGCATACAGGCCTTTAAATAAATACTTTTTGAAACGTCTATGCCTGGGAAAAATGAATGGGAAATTCTGTTCCAGGCCGCTCGTCATTCTGAAATGGGGCGGGACTGCGACGCTCTATAGTGCTGCATGGGCAATATATGGATATTATGGATATTGTGATATTAGAATACAGTATATGTCGTCTGGGGTTGTAATATTGTATTATGGAAGAGTGTTGTTTTCTTCCTGGTCTTATTCACTTAAACCTTATGTTAAATTTATAATATAGGGCAGCCACATAGCAGTGTCCGTAGTCTTCTGGTTCCACTGCAAAATCGACCATTCATTTATTTTTCCATAGAGGTTTACAAAAATATGTATATCAATTATTTTAAGCCTAGAATCAAGCCATACAGGGTCCTGGTGATTCATGACCATAACACCTTTGATTCTGTGAAGAAGAAAAAAAAGATTGAATATTTAATGATATGATATTTAATAAATACTCTTTGTTTAGTGGTTTGGTTTTATGGTCATGATTCACCAGGATCCTGGATGGCTTGTTTCTAGGCTTAAAATAATTGTATAAAAATATCGCTACTCCATCTTAGGCCATAGCACTTCACATTTAAAGCCAGGCGTTTCTACGGGTGCCATAGTAGAAAAAAAACTACAAATTGCGGACCCTGTGGCGGACCGGAAGTATTAGCCGACCCCGGTTCCGCCGCTCCATTTGACCCTTCACTAGCATGAAACATCTGAAAAATGAATGGCCGATTTTTCAGATTAACCAGAAAACCACACCCACTGCTATGCAGTATGCCCTATACAAGACTTTTTTTTTTTCTATTTTGGAAAACAAACTATATTATGTTATCATCAGAATGATATCATCACAATACAGTGCAGATATTCAGGTATTTCTTGAAAAAATATTGATATTTGATATTTCTATCCACCAATGCCACTCACAGGAGTTGCCACCACGACTCTGAGCCTGAAATGGATTGTGAGCTAGACGTCGAGCCTGAGGCTGCGGATCACGATCCAGGTCTCGACAGAGACCTGGAAGTGGAAGTGGAGGACGCGGAGGCTGACGAAATCCCGTTTGAGCCGCGGATTACGGAGCTGGTGGAAGAGTTGACACTGGGGCAGTACTTCCTCAGAGAAGAGTCTATGTCGGACTTCTCCGACGAGGTGGACGAGTGCCTGCGGGTGGAGATCGAGGCCGTTTCGTCAGACAGCGACACAAACGCAAACGAGAAGTGGAGGTCGATATTCTCCTCGTCCATCAACAAGGAGGACGACGACTCGTATCTGGACAGCCTGCAGCTGAGCGCCCAGGAGCTCTTCGTGCAGAAGGTTGAGGTGAGAGTATAGCGATGGAAGCATTGTCAAATTGTCAATATCATCCATCATACTCTGGGATCAATTCACCTTTTCCATGTTCTAGATCTAGAGAGAAACAGCGGATGTGGAAAATGTGTGTGTAGATACAGTTTTGGAGTAGACAGACACGTAGGCACTGGCTGGCACTCTTTACATTTAAAATAGACACCAGGTTCCCATGCTGACGCAAGCGATTTTTATTGCTTGATAAACATCTCTGCTCACAAATGATGTTTAATCACAATTGTCATACTATGAAATATTGATTATTGTCGCATCCTTATAGATGATAGACACAAACGATGGCGACGGCGTTCAGATTGTGGAACTTCCCCTGGAGGAGGACGTGCTGGAACAACCCGACGACAACCTCTCGTTCCCCAGCCCTCCGCAGGAAGTCACATATAACCCTTTGACGCTTCAAGTCCTGTCGAGGATTTCGGAAGACGGCAGCAAAAGCGGGAAAGACAGCAGCAGCGGCGGTGGCGACAAGTGCCACCAGCACCTCGTCACGGATCTCGCCGGCAAGAAGCTGCCGAAGGACTTCTGCGTCATCCAGGAGACCGTGAGCGAGAACGTCAGCACGGAACACGTGGACTTCAGGCTGGCGCGCAAACAGTGGCTGGAAATGGAGGAGCAGACCAAGAACCGCGTCGCCTTGCCCACCACGACCAGACAGCCCATGCTGCACGGCAGTCACAGCTTCATGTACACGCCTGTACGCAACGTGGAGAGACCTCACAGGTAGTTATATATTGTTAAATACTTAAACCCTCTAGTCTTAGAGAACCAGACTTGATTAACAACTTGACGTTGACCGCTACACAATCTATTCTCTCTATCTCTTCACCAAGAAGTAGCAGAAGCTCACAATGCGTCCCATTGCGACACGTTGTGAGCTTGTAGATCTGCAATTTTTGCTCATTGTGTGTACACCAACATATTCTAAAATTGCTAATTTACAACCTCACAAAGCACCACAGAAAAAAAGTAGCATCATAATTATAGATGTCCCGATACTGTATCGGTATCGGAAAAGTATCGGATCGGCCCTTATTTGGTCATATCGGGTCATAGCGGTATCGGCGAATATGCCAATCTAACCTCCGATCTGACACAGGGGTATGCGGTTGACACTATGGCAGGTAAATAAAATGTTGGAGCATGTGGAGTTTGCTTTCGAGTTGCCCAAAGTGCACAGTTGAGTGAGGAGTCTGCTATAAACACAACATGAGATATTCAGCTATAAACTTTATTCGGTGGACTTCAAAGTATGATCTTTTTTTCTTTTTGTATTATTATAAATATTATTCTTTAAAAAAAGTGTATCGGGACATCCCTAATCATAATGCGATATTATCGCAGTGTATCCTATCGTATTTAATAAATATTGTGATATTTGATATATTCTTTTGTACTACAGGAAGGCCCACGAGCTGGAGAACTTGACCCTGCTGGGAGACTATCCTCACACCCAGTTCAGCCCTTGCTCCGAGGACTCTGGCCTGGACGACTCCAGCTACAAGTCTCCTTACGACGACCCGGAGACTCCCATCGAGAAGGAGATCCGCATGGCGATGGAGAGAGAGAACGACTTTAGGAGAGAGAGGGGCCAAAGTATCCCTAGATCCACCAGTACCCCGCTCACACCATCCTTTATCATCACATCCTCACCGGCCAAGGTCCCGACTAACCACAACGCAAATAACACAATGGTCCTAGGTGATCAGAGGTGGGTACTGTATACAGTGTATAGCCATAAACTCTATGCGATTAAAAATAATTAAAAATATCGTTACTCCGTCTTAGGCCGTAGCACTTAAAAGCCAGGCGTTTTTATGGGCGCCCTTTTACCTGTGCCAGGCAAAAAACTAGAAAAAACTACAAATTGCGGACCCTGTGACGCGGCTTTTGAACCGGAAGTATTAGCCGACCCCGTTTCCGCCGCTCCATTTGACCATTCACTAGCATGAAACAAACTGATCTGCTAACCGGAGCAACGCGGGAGGTTTTTTTATTGACATCCTAATGTGCCTCACCTCATATAACCTCACCTGAGCTTCAATTTGGAGATAAACGCCGCTAAAGATCATGGCCATTACAGGAGTCTAAGTTTTGTCTTGCATATTGATGCAATCAAAACAGCTTTTCACCAGAGGAGAAAAAGTTTTTTTTTTAATGAGTTAATAGCATAGGCAGACTCTTCACATACTAGAGCATGTCTGAAATAAGTTTCAGAGCTGAAATCGTCATGTAAATATAAAATAAATGCTTAAACATGTAGCTCGGTGTAATGAGTCCACAGAAGTGAACCTTTCAAGCCTGTTTTCTCAACTCGCTTTCTGCAAAACATTACTCTATAAGCCATATCTCCAAAACTGGTGGGTCAAACTGAACAACCAATATGTCAATTTGAAGCTATGATTCCCTGCTTTATATGACATGAAAAAACGAAAATTCAAAATAATTCAAATTCAGTCAAATTTGGTCACATATAGACATTACATTATATAGATTATATAGACGGATTATAATAGACAGATGAGAGATTAACCTATAGACCTGGCATATAGTTTCAACACAGATGATTTATTTGTTCATATTATACTGGACTTGGACTGATGCTAGGTTTTTGGTTTACCTATGATCCTAGATATAATTTGATGTATTACCTCAGGTTTACCTTGCTTACTGGATGAAGAGTGTCTGCTAAATGTATAAATTGTACAACAGTGTGGACGCGGCTAACTCCAACTTCATCAAACTGGGAACCTCCAGCCTGATAGTCAGGAGCAACTCTGACTACTGCCTCAACAAGGTACGTACCAGTCATGTTGATTTATTTTGACAGCATATTTTGATTTAGTTTACTTTAAACCATTAAGACCTGAGACCAGATTCTACAAAAGTCTTCTAAATCCTAACTGGGGGGAAAAAAACGGGAAAAAACTGTATCTATGCCTAGTAATTGCTCAAACTATTTCACGTCAAAATATATATTCAAAGATTTGCACACGTTTTCAGAGTTTTTAACTCAATCTTTGCTTCTGGGGGGTCCCTAGCTGGAACAACATATTTTCAGATGGGGATCCGGTCCGTGGCCAAATACAGATAATTCTGGGGGTCCTTGACATGAAAAAGCACTACACCACTGACATAGGAACATGGGTTTTTCAGAAAACTTTTAGGATTTTAGGACGTTTTTTTAAGAATGGGGCTCAGTCCTAAATGGGTTAGTAGTCAATAGTCATAGATACATGCAGCATCACTGTCCGCCCACTGTACTGTACTGTACTGTACTGTACTGTACTGTACTGTACTGTACTGTACTGTACTGTACTGTACTGTACTGTACTGTACTGTACTGTACTGTACTGTACTGTACTGTACTGTACTGTACTGTACTGTACTGTGTAAGCAGGCCTGTGAGCAGCCCCAGGAGAAGACCTTCCTCAGCAACCCGTTCTTCAAGCTGCGCTCCAGGAGCACGCTGTCCCTGGTGGACGAAGAGATCTGCATGGCCAGGACGAGAGAGGAGGAGCTGAGGAAAGAGAGAGCCTGTCTGCACACTAAAGACAGGTTGTTCAACCCGCACCACATGGAGGCCCTGACCTTCCTCAACCCAGGTGAGATTGATTGATTGATTGATGTTCTTATTGTCAAAAATGTAGCCTTCAATCCAGACTGAGTTGCGCTCGTTCAGCGTTGTTTTTTCCCCCCACTTCATTTATCGGTCTGGCTATTTGAGCCTGATTTCTGAACTTCATCTGTTGTGTAGGCACATCATTGCTGATTTACTGATTAGATAGTGCTCACCATAGATGTAGATAAAAAATGTAATAAATATATGCCACATTGGCCGCTGCAGTTCGTTGGAGCCAATGTGTGTCGACGGGAGAGCGGAACAATTTACACACTGGGGCGGAAGTGTGGAAGGCACGCTACGCCACGCTGCCACTCAAGTGACTATTGGCCAATCACAGCGCATCTTTTCCGGGACTTGTCAGACCCAAAACATCCGCTCTGTGACGCACGCGGAAGGCTTCCGCTATGCTTTGCAAGGGAATCTCGGGAAAGCTTTGCACCCCTCTCGAGAACAGAGCTGGAAGAGGCGTCTACCTTTATATGTCTATGGTGCTCACTGAATCACAATAGGAAGGGAAGTGACTTGGATTACAGATTGGAAGGCTCTGGTCGCACACCGGCCCACAGCACAGACCGGATCAGAAAACCGAAAATGGTATTGATCACAGGCTAGGAATTCTGCCAGACTGAGAAGCGAAGTAAAAAAAAAAAAAAAACGCTGAACGTATGATTCCAGGCTATATTTATACATGATGACCAGATACATGATTTGTACATATCTGTCAAAAGCTTCAATTATCAATTATTTAGTGTTTGAGAGCATGTGATTTTGCCCTCATTCTCTCAGATGACGTGCCAGTGAAATGCAAGTCATCTCCATCTTCACCCATGAAAACAGCTTTCAAGATGGACCGCTCTACTTTATCCTGTGAGCACAGGGTAAGACCATGCTATTATGTTATCATTGGTTTTTTAATTTATTTTATTTTTTCATAAATTAAACACCTATATACATCTTACAGGAGTGTTGTTACAAAAGTTGTGAAAATAGCAGATATACAAGCTTGTCTTCTTCTTTTGGCTAATTCCCATGAAGGTCGCCACACCTGATATGTTTCCATTTGGTTCCGCATCTGCATCTTCAGCATCCTTCTCCCAAAAAGTAGCCCTCATCCCTGCTTATCTGCACCTTCTCAACCTCAACCTCGCCTCTCTTGCTTTATCCCCAAACCTTCTAGTCTGGGCTGACCCTCTAATGTAGTCATTTCGGATCATGCCCTTCCTTGTCACTCCTAATTAGCATCTTCAATTCTGCCAGCCACCTCCAGCTCTGCCTCCTGTCTTTTCGTCAGTGCCACCGTTTCCAAGCTGTACAGCATGGATGGTCTCATTACCATCCAGTGCATCTTCCCTCTCACTCTTGCTGGTACCCTTCTGTCACAAATAACTCCTGACAATTCTCCTCTACAAGCTTGTACATGTACATTGTATTAACAAGTGCTTGTGTCGACATTCAATATACACAATTACACATCGTAGCTGCATGTCGGGTGCAGGTCCAAAAGTGTTACTTTTCAGGAAATGGAAATTAAACCTGGGTACAATGAATCCAATGTAGTTATTATTTAGTCCACAAGCACTTACACTTACACCATATAGGTGGAAATCTTCCAATAGTTGGAATTCCTTTGAAAATGTAAAAAAATAATAATTGCGAACGCAGTGATTGCGAATGCACTGAGCACTAACTATGAGACCCTGCAGATCATGTCTGTGTGTGTGTCTGTCTGTCTGTGTGTCTGTCTGTCCCGCTGTGACACCACCCGCCCGCCACCAGAGGTCGCAGCTGTAGCACACACACACACACACACACACACACACACACACACACACACAAACAACCACACACACACAAACAACCACACACACACACACACACAGTAGAAAACTTAAAAAAATTACTAACTAAAAAGAAAAAAAAAGTACGTAATTTATTCTAATTGTTGTTATTGCAATTTACGAGCTGCGTTCGCTTCCCGCATTTGCGCGTCTTACTTGTAATAATAATACGATCTACAAGTTCACAATGTGTCACATTGTGAGCTCGTAGATTGCAACTTTTTGCAACTTTCTGCCACATTGTCGTACGACAAATATAAAACAGGGCATTCGTTTATTCGATTAAAAATCAATAATGAATGAATGAATTGTTGCTGCTGAACTTACATAATATCAACCATGTCACCATTCAATTAAGGCTGTGACTCGCTGAAAGCCTCACTGACGCTGGAGAAAAAAAAGCAAAGAGGTTACCTTTCCATTTCCAATGGTCTGTACGACGTGTCATTGCTCCAAACCTGAACCGAGCTCTATAAGAGAAGCGTCAGTTGGTTTTGATGTGTTCACTGTAGCTGCAACAGTTGTAAACAATGCAAGCGTTGACTGTTTTATGCTTATTTATTTTCAAGAAATGAATGATTAAAGAAATTGTATTCCACATTCAGTCCAAACTCCTGACGGAGGAGGAGGAGGACATGGAGATGCAGGAGGTGGGAGAGGTGGTGGAGGAGGAGTTGGAGGAGGAGGTGGTGGAGGAGGAGGAGTTGGAGGAGTTGGAGGTGGTGGAGGAGGAGTTGGAGGAGGAGTGGGAGTTTGTGCTTTGAGCAGTACTCTGATGTTGAACTTAATTAAAGGTAGCAATACCACAATGTTGAAATACTCTTGAGTAAAAGACAATGGAATAAATATTGTGGAACACGGGTTATGCGTTCAAAGTGTTTTAAAATAGGCCTACTGAAGTAAATGTACTGAGTTACTCTTGTCTTTCTTAGTTTCCAGAGGTCTACACGGCGAACGGACGGCGGAAGAGTGCCCTGGCTCTGCGCTGGGAGGCGGGAGAGTTCATCGGAACAGCAGAAGGCGCTGCCAACTGAACGGTAGGCGGGGCCAGCAAGATGGCGGTGAAAAGCATCCGTGGTCAACTTCGACGCGTGTTAGTTCCACTTTAGATGTCGCGTTGCAAATTGTTTGTGTACGTGTGTGTACGCGACACGACCTGACTGTCTGCTTCTGTGACGCATCAGTTAAAAAACCCCAGCTAAACTGTGTTTGTCTACGCTGGATTTAAAAGGAGCAGGAACATTGAAACAAGCGTTTAAAGCTGCAATATAACTTTTTTAGTGAATGCAACATTATTTTAACCATTATGATATAGACAACATTGAACCAATAGATGTCGCGTTTCACGTCAACAACCCCTCTTTGGCACAAGGTTTCTTACCGTATTTCCCGAGTAAGATCTACAAGGCAGCACTCATGCAGTTCGCATGAGGTCTCTTATTTCCCTGAGTCATGGCTAAAAGTATGCTGTTAGCCCCATTGCAACACTGTGCCATAAGTTTCCTAATTTCCCTGAGTCATGTCTACAAGGCAGCACCCATGCCGTTTGCACCATTTTAACGTGGAGCTTGCACGCATCTCTAAAGGGGAAAACTTGGATTAACCATTCTTGTGTCCGTCTGATTACAGACATAAAAACAATACTATTAAAATGTGGTGGAAATCTTTATCTCCGTATTTATTTTTATTTTTAATAGGTCAATCAATGCTATTGGTCAAACTTTGTGTCTTTGGGGTCTAAAGATGTAGACCCTAAAAAATATAATAATTGGAAATTCATAGTTTTGGATAAGGTTTCCATCTGATGGTGACAATAGTACTATATTTACGACAATCATCGGCACGACAATAGCCTTAAAGCGGGTGAGCTAGCAAATATGCTCTGAGAGCATCTGAGCAATTAACTCAATGGCCATTCGCAAACTCATAACGGTTTTGATTTTTTAACTAAACACAAATCTTCAAATCAGCCAAAATGAATATCGATTACACACTTAATGTGTGGAAAAGATCTATAAAGGAATTCAACTAGTCATTGTTATGCCTATAGATTCCTGAATGTTAATTACTGCCACAGTAATGTACGGTCCAGTTTGATAAACCTTTTCTTGACATTTGACGTGTAAATCAGATTTAAAAAAGACGTATTTTAATGTTCTGTCTTGATAACGCAAATGCTACATTGTTATTATGTGCTGTATGTATATTTATTGTATTTTCATACTGTGCTTCAAGAAATGCTGGATTTGGAGCTTTCCCGTAACTGGAAATGTTATAGAATGGTAATTTACAGTGAAGAATGTGTAATGATATAAAAATATGTCAGAATGTTTCACAAATATAGCGGATCTACAAGTTCGCAACACGTCACTCACATCTGCTGTTTTAAATTAGCCAAAGTATGAAAATAGGGCTTAAGTGGTTAATGTACAAGTAAATGTATGTTACAAGTAAAAGGTATATGCTACCTTGGCCAGTGTTCAACGTGTACAGTATAAATAAATGTACTCATTATGCAGAATGTTGTTCAAAATGTGTCAATACTGTATCTTTCAAAATAGCAGACCTACGAGCTGATGTGACGCATTGTGAGCCTGTAGATCGGCCTATCTTTGAACTGAGTATGTATAAAATAGGGCTTAAATCGTTAATGTATGTTTTGTACTAATAATACGTCTACAAAGTAACCTGTAGTTTTCAAATAATTGCAGTGGAGCAAAAAGTGCAATATAATATAAAAGTATTTAAAGGATTGAAAAACGGGTGTAAAAGTACGACACAATTGTACTTATTAACTGTACTTGAGTAAATTTACTTGGTTACATTCCACCATTGGTTGGAATGACTTTGAGCAAACATCGGGGATATATTCCATAATCAGTTGTGGACTTATTTTCATATGGAAATTCAAGCACAAATATTTTTGCTTCATGATATAAAGGGTATTAGCTATAGAAATATGAAATGACTCTTGTTTCAAAGGCACTTTTGTCTACTTTGTCTACAAAAAAACCCCGCAAAAATCGACTGCACTAGCTTCTAGGCGTTCCCATGGGAAGCGTCTTTTCAATGAGGTTTAGGAATAGGGCTGTGAAACTATCATGTCCGTGCTCGCCTCACGCACACCCGCTGGCATTAAATACAGATTTAATTGGTTACGGTTTGTACTTTGCACCAAGTCCTTTAGGCCTCAATAAGGGACACTGGTATGGCTATATACTCGTAAATGTAACTTCTAATCAATGTTTGTTTTTTTGTGAGTTGTCACTTACAAAATAATTGTTCCAGATTGTCGGAACTGCAGCTTTGCACGGCATCAGCGTGACAACTCTTTGACGTTCATGATGTTTTAGTAATTTAACGCTTCCATTGTTTTAGTAGAAATTACTATAATGACCACACTTGCTTTGCTGATGTTCTAAAATACAAAAAGTCTCCTGCTGTGAGAAAGGTCAACTCCCCCCCCCCCCCCCCCCCTCCAAAAAAACACAACAAGTTTCACCAGGGACCAGTATGTTGTGGCCCCGCCCCATGCATCCTGGAAACACCCCTTATGTGCTGGGACTGCCCCTCCTGCATCACACACGTTTTTAATGTGCCTGATGTGTGCTCATGGGCTCAGGCTTGTCTTGACAAGTTAAAGACGTAGTGAAATTACACTTTTAAGAGCATAATGAGGACATATCATTAGATGCCAATACATTTTTGTGTATTCTTATGTCAAAAGTCTCTAATAGTCAAATGTTGCTATACCACGGCCATACTGCAGGTGAAACAACAAAAACAAAATTGGGGGGGGGTGGGGGGGTGAGGGGGGTGAGTCCTCACTTATACTGATTTCTGCCATTGTTTTCTTCATGGCAGTCTTCAACATAGGGTGGATTGTTGCCTTTGTTTTATTCACGTCAGTGTTCCAAGAGATTATTGCAACAATAAATAATGTATCTCAATAAATGTGCCTACTGTATGTGTGTTTCGAAATTAATGTCTGAACTTAACATGTTTTGAGGATACTGCAGTCTGTAGTCCTTGGCTACAACATGCGGCTAGCCTAAAAAGAAACACAAAGATGAACAAAAATGACTGAATTAAATGGTAGAGTATGTTAACTAATACTGTTGGGACAGTCAGGACATCTGCAGGTGCACAAGTTCTGAGAAAAAGGTTCTGAGACCGCTCTGAAAGAACGTGGATTTAGTTATAATATCACCTCCCTTTATGAGTGAAATTAATGTTCAGACATCGGAAGGAGCATGTACAACTAACTCAACTGTTGTATTTGGTCTCCCTGCTGTTCTATTGAGAAATGCTGGTTCCATATTGTGACAGCCGGCAGGCTCTTTTTGGCTCAGGGGTAAACATCTCAGCACTTGTGTGGGAGTCGGTGGTTCGATTTCCCGGTGGAACACAACATTTACAAAGTGTAGCTTTAAAACTGTTCACCGTTCATGAGCTATGCCTGTTCAAAGTTTGCATTTTCAATTAAGTGCTATAGCGCCACGCTTTGGCCAATGGTTGTGGGCTTCGCGACCTCACCGTTTGGCATAGGCCTTTAGCATATTGGCAAGTTTCGCGAAAGCCGTCTGCACAGTTAAGCCAGAACTGCTATTTTTGGCGGAAGTAGAAAACAAACAAATACAATACAGGCCATTTGTCATGGTCATACTAACTACAATGTCACACACAAAGGTAGCAAAAACAGTTTTTCTTTCTTTTTAGTTTTTGGACCTACAAGGATTCCACCCGACAGCAATGGTGAATTACTGATACATCATAACAAATATTAAGGTTATAGATGGATTATAGCGGTCACCATCACACCCAGGAACGCTGCATGACCAACCAGGAACACCACCAGCATCACCGTTTTAAACTGTACCTGAGAGACAGACAGACAGACAATTCAGGGGGGTTCCAGCAGCAACAGTTTAACATGACTTAAAACACTTCAAAAGAAGGGTCTAATTATATAACACAGATACTAAGAGACAGAATAATGTCACACAGAGTTGGATATTTTTTTTACTCTATTACTTTCTTTGTGGACAATTACGGTAATCAAGTTAGAACACAATTCTACAGTAGAGCTGCAGCTATTGATTAGTGACTTTTTCCATTAATCGAAAAATCGATTATACTTTTTACATTACATTACATACATTTTATATAGATTTTGAGCTTGTTGCCATTTTCACTATTTTGGTCATTTATTGAGATTTGTCATCCACAATAATATGCCCAAAATAGGGATTGATTATGAATTGATTATTTTATTAACTAATTTACTATTTGATGTTGTTTTAATTAAATCGATAGTTTGATTCCGCATTCTGGAGAAATCCTTCGCAGAAAATAGCAGATTGCAAAGCGTTGTGAGCTTGTAGATCTGCTATTTACAGTATATTCAGTGAAGATTGTTTTAATAAACAGTGTACTGTTGCAGACCGTGTGTGTTTGTGATGTGTGACACTCACCCCTTGGTGTTTGTGACGCTCTGGACGGGATAACAAGCTCTCTTTGTCCTCACCACTTCCTGTGAACAACAGATCAACAACAACAATAAATCCAGCGCAGCGATAGTTCATTGAGACATGGAAGTCAGAAGGTTTATTATAATATATTACCCCGGTCCCCCCTCATTCTCTAATAGTAATTCATTCAGCTCCTTTAAATCAGCTGTCTCTCCACGTCAACTCCCTTCACTCTCATTCATAGATACACGCTATCTAATCTCATCTCACTCACGCCCAAATTCCCTCAGTGCAAATCAGGCGGTCTTCTTAAAGGACCACTTCACCACTTTTCAACCTATCTTCATATACTAGGTAATAGGTCCTCACTAATAATCATGATAAAATGGCACGATTATTTTCTACTCAGTCTGTGTCTCATAGGAGGGCTGTGGGCAGTTTAGAAACCGTCTTCCAGTGACATCATCATTAGGCAGATTATTTTTTAAACAAGATTTTTTTACAAAAATGTTTAGATTTTCATGCCTGCAGTTTTTATTAGCTTTTATTCCCCATCGATGATGTCACTGGAAGACGGTTTCTGAACTGCCCACAGCCCTCCTATGAGACACAGACCGAGTAGAAAAAAATTGCGCCATTTCTTCATGATTATTAGTGAGGACCTATTATATGAAGGTAGGTTGAAAAGTGGTGAAGTGGTCCTTTAAGCAGGCTCAGCTCACTACTCATTCTACATGCTGAGCTGTCAAAGCATTTTGTACAGCGTTGGCGTGACATTTCCCCCACCTCCCCGGCCTCCTCCCTGTAGTATTTAAGTTCAAGTTGTTATTAGGATGAAAGCTTTTATGAAATATCTGCTGAGACCATTAGGGTTTATCCCATGGAAGATGATTCTGAACATCTAGTTTGACCACTTCAGATGCGCGTGAATCAAAATCGCCTATTTTCGGTGTGTTACATGCTTACATAGAAGACATCCTGGCTTCCATGTAATGCAAATTAATGTTACAAATGTCATACCGTTAAACGACTAACGTATAAAAGGCTGACATTTTCAAGCCGTTTACAATTGGCCTTCCCACATCCATAATTACTTAGCTTCATAAAGCCAGGAACATACTGTAGAGCTTACAAATCCGTTTTTACTATTATTTTTACTATCTGTAAGATAAGGTGTTTTGATATGATAACCCACATTTTTATTAAATTCAGATTCTTTATAAAAGTAACACCACAATGTGAAAATACTAATAAACGTGCAAAAGAGAGGTTGTATAAACTTTGCACATAGATATCGTAACCTTTATTTATTGATCGATCAATAGCATAGCATATGAGCACTTTGGTATTTGCACGCTGTAATTTGCACATTGTAGTTAGCAGAGTAAAGAAATGAATGCAGTCATGATTTTATTGTTGATTAAATTCCACTGAACATTTTGAGTTGTTTCCTGTCCAGCTGAGCTGGCCACTTGGCTAACGAGTTCCACCTGTGGTCTGTGGAGAAAGAATGTTTGGTGTGATAATATGGCGAGTGCAATACGAATTCCAATACCCCAAATCTTGGCCACTCGCTCACTGGCGTTACTGTGAAATTGGTGAATTGCTGAAATATGTGACAATCACGTAGAGTTCAACCTGGCGGTATTCAGGCCACGTATTTAAAGACCTCCATGTATGATATGTGAAGTCCACAAGATGGTCACATATTTCGTCAGGACACGAATTTCACCTATTTCAACTGTGAGTGAGAGTGAGCGAGCGAGTGGCCGAGATTTTGGGTATTGGAATTTGGCCTATGCGTGCAATATAGACCAACGCCAACATCTAATACCCTACCCACAATGCTAATGATTAAAGCTTAAGATGTAACAAGGTGGGCTGTTCTGTTTGTCAGTGTAATTGGGATGGACCAAATCAGAATGGCAGAAGGGGGGTTAATTGTGCTGTGTTGATGTGAAGTTGCTAAAGGATATCATTATTGTTGTAGTGTATTGTCGTAGTACAATCATTATAGTTCAGGGAGGTTTCATATATTTTATGAGTGTTCATGTTATGTAGAATATTTGTGTATGAATTTGTAGTATATTTATGCATTTGTATATTAATCTACCCCTTGACATGGTTGAGTCCAATTAAAGTCTAATTGCTCCAGCTGAGTATAAAAACAACAAAGAATTCAGTCAGTGGTAGGATAAGAGCCAGGCACCACCTGTGTTGGAGCGCCTGTTTCAATGTAGTTTTGGTGACAGTGAATAAAACACTTTTTAATTGCACTTTACAAGCACGCACTCTGTACTGCTTTCAGTTACATTAATTCTCACAGAGAAAGAGGGGGTAAAACAATAATTGGCAAAAAATAGACATACACTTCAAAACATGTACTGCAAGTACCATTCTACAGAACTTGAGTTTGTCAGTATAGACAAATTCAGAAACGGGTCTCATTGTCGCAGCAAACATATTTCCTGTAGGCGGAGATGACAGTGTAAACTCTCAGGTCCTACTACATCGAATGGTAGAGTGACTGACCGCTCAAACGTTACTCTTTTACCTGCTTTTCACTAACACTAACTTTACAGAGATGCCCAGAACATCGGGATGAACCTGTGTATAGTTTATGGCTGCTCCAACAGTGGTGGCAACATTCAACTTTGGAGAAAAACGGAATGTCAAAAAAATACACCGCGGTGGCTGTAGACCAGAGCCATAGAGTAATGGTTGAGAAGAAGCAGTGAAAGGTCCTGAATGATACATAAACGTCAGTCTTACCCAATACCCACACATTCTGTTGTATATGCACAGAAATCTGCTGTACTAAGTAAAAAGTCTATACCTGTCATCCTGCACATCTGAGAGTGGATGAGGAGCACCAGGTCTGTCAGAACAATCCACAGCAACCACCCACCCAGCACACAGGTGCACCAGCCCCCTGCCAACAGCAAGGCCTGCTGGGTAACACCCAGGAAGATACTGATCACTGAGAGGAGAGGAGAGGGGAGGGGAGGGGAGAAGAGGGGAGAGGAGAGGAGAGGAGAGGCAAGATAATCAGAGAGAGATCATTCATGAGAGACTAGAAGACATCTTCAATCATGATGTTTTCCCGTTAACACTAAAAACAACTATTATTGAGGCCACTTTCCTCTCTATGGTGACATAGGATTGCTGCTCCATCAATCATAAATAATTCAGCCTCATACTCACCAGCCAGGATCTGTGCAGCGCTGCCTGTCGCCAGATGCATCCAGTTGAACAGGAAGCGCCTGCGGAGAGAACGAAGGAATACTGTGTCTTGGAATCAGGAGACCTAAAAAAGCTTGATTTATATAGTTTGCTGCACTGAGGTGGTTGTGAGCTTCTCGCGACATTCTATGGAGCGTAAATCAGTGTTGTTTTCGTTGATTAATACTATGACGAAAAATGTTCATCGACTACCGTATTTCACTGACAAACTACATAAAAACTAAGCCATGATGACTAAATATACTGACAATTTCGTCAACAAATAAAAACTAGACTAATGTTAGGAAGGGACTAGTGGACAAGAGATCCAGTATAAGTCATTGTACACTTGGTTACATGCTGAAAATAGCCGATCTAAAAAGCTCACAACGCGTCAAGCTTGTAGAAGTGTAAAAACATTACGATGGCATCAACGCCCACCAAAATACATTTTAGTCGGCTAAAATCTTATGATATTTAGTGATATTTAGGTGACTAAAATGTGACTGAAACTAAATGAAAAGTATTGAAGAGACTAGGACTAAAACAAAAATCTAAATGTGCTGCCAAACACAACACTGGCGTAAATCAGGTGATGTGTTACTTGTATACGTCTAGTCTTACCGGGAGGATTCTGGAGCGGGTCGGAACACGGCCATGACTGGTTGGACGATGGACAGAACCATGACACTACATCCTGTGTAGGAATGAGAACCTGCACGCTGCATGACAACATAAAACACACACGCACATAGTCGTGAAGCCTCATCCTCTCCTTGCACAAAATGGTCATGTGTGCACAGGAACAATAAAAGGCTTAAACACAACACAGTTGTCCATCTTAAGCGATGTACCACAGTGATGTCCAATATCCTGTGAACCGGTCTTAGAACTCTACTTTACACGAAGGCATGCATACGTATGCACAGCGCCTGGCTTCATCCCACAACCAAGTATGAATCACACTTGACCACTTTAAGCCATTTAGGCCTGACCTCAAATTAAAAAAAAATGTTTTTCACGTGATCAGAGCAGAGGGATCAGACAGCTATATAAAAAAATGTACCCATCTGAACTGAGTGAATTTCCGTACTCGGACGGACACAGGGCCAGGGACAGACATAGCTGTGTTTAGGACCATAGCACCACTCAAAAACCAGGCAGCTAATCCACTGGTTGGTGTGTTAGTCTGCACTGACTCACTCACAGCAACCAATGACACTAGTCTGGCTGTGTGGACTGCATTTAGCACTGTCACACACTCCACTGTCTCTACTGCCACCGGTGTCACCCACAGTGGTGGACAAAGTATAGGCATATGTATGTACTCACTGCCCAAGTAAATGCTCCAGTATTCACACACACATTACAAAGTACATTTTCAAATTATTGTTAATATATTATTAATATATCTGATATTATATTATATATAATAAATATATTTTTGGTATTATTTTGTCACCCAAGAGTCTAAATGTAGTGGAGTCAAAAGTACAATATTTCTGTTTGAAAACACAAAAATGTACATGAGTATACAGTACTCAAGTAAAATGTACTTAGTTACTGTCCACCACTCTCTCTCTCCGACAAACAGCATGTCACGCTGACACTGAGTCACCCATTCTTAGACACACACACGCGCGCACACACACACACACACACACACACACACGAAGCAGTGAACATGCAGAGCAGAGAGGATTCTGGGATTGTTCGAAATGAATCGAACAGCCAGACAGATGGGTGGACAGGTGGAACACACACACGCACACATGCGCACACGCATGCACGCACGCATGCACGCACACACGCACACACACACACACACACACACACACACACGATGCCTGCCAGTGAGGGTGAGTACAGTCCCCCACAGTCATAAGGAGCCGGTCAGGTGGAAACCTCATGTCTCATCTCATGGAACACACACACGCACACATGCGCACACGCATGCACGGACGCACACACACACACACACACACACACACACACACACAATGCCTGCCAGTGAGGGTGAGTACAGTCCCCCACAGCCATAAGGAGCCGGTCAGGTGGAAACCTCATGTCTCATCTCATTTCAGGATTAAAAAAATAAGCGAAGAAAGCAGATAGCTCGAAACAAACCAAGAAATAAAAACTCAAAGATAAAAGTTAAAATATGGCGATAAGAGGTGTGTGCAACAGCAACAATGTAGTGCAGTGGTTTTCAACCCTTTTCACATCGAGGTCCATTATTTATTCGTCATTTGAGTAATAGACCACCATTTGACGACATTTAGCCTCTCAGACCCAAAACTAAAGAATATTGTATTGTCGTTGGAGGATTCTGTCCACAATTCCATGCTGTATTGATGTGGTATACCATTAGGAGAGATAACAAAGAATTTAACTTTTGAGAGTGTAAAATTAAACCAAATGGACCTGCAAAGGTCCAACTCAAGAGTTAAAGATCTATCATTTAGCTGGGGACCACCTGGAACCCCCTCAAGGACCACTGGTTGAAAACCACTGATGTATTATATTGATACAGTATACTAGTTACGGTTACCTGACTCCATCCTCCTCTGTATATGAAAGGCAGAATGAACGCTGCACAGGTCACACTCACAGCCAGCACCATCAGCCCTCGATGCACCTATTAAACATTAAATGTTTAGCAGTTTTTATTTTTACATTTTTTGTTACAATAAGTTTTAAATGGCTATATATTGTGACAGTAATCTTTGCTATAGAGTGTTTGTTCAGTAACTAGGGGTCGGGATGCCATATGTTCAGGTCGGTAATGCCAGTTTTTCAGGAACAAGTGAAATTGTGACTTTGGAACTGGAACATAATATATATATAATATTTTTTCACTGTTTTGTTTATTCAAGATTCAGTAAATCAAATGACAGTATATATGACACACCCATATGAAACATATCAAAGATAACAAAATGTTGTGAGTCCATACACAACATATTGTAGTAAGAACTGGAACATAATATTGAAACTGATAAATGGACACTTTCCTGATTGGATAAAATTGGCAACCCACCTGAACATTTATTATCTGTTTATTAAAGACAGGGTGATAACATATCAAAAGATCTAAAAAAAGAAATCTTTTCAAATCAACAAAAGATATTTTTTCCCCAAATAATGAAATGAAAAAATAAAATTAAAATAAATAAAAAACGAGATGAAAGCAAACATCATTCAGACCTGGAACCAGGGCTTGTGTCCCAGCAGTGTGGTGTGTGTCCACTGCTCTTTGTAATGTCGAGCCACCAGCACTCCTGTGCTGACCAGCACCATCCAAGCACACAGCATCAGTACCCCTGTGGACACATGCATAGTCTATGGGCCAGACCCTATGGGTGCTTAGATTGACATGCACATTGAAGGACACTTCTTTTTTTCACAATTTGGTGCTTGGACTTGGGGGTGGGGGGGGGGGAAGGGGGATACTTCAACATACGGACTACGGTACAGTATGTCATTAATATACCTTAGAGTTGTTGTATGGAAATAATAAAATATAGTCCCCACCTTCTGCTTAGCCTGGAAGTGGAGGTCTAGAATTTGGGGTCATGTGATCAGTGACATACTGTAGGGAGGGTGTACTCTTATTTGTTGGTGAACCAGTGTTGATTTTGTCGACTAAACCTATGACGAAAAATGTTCGTCGACTAAGTGTAAAAACAGTCATTAAGACGGCATCAAGGCCTGCCAAAATACATTTTAGTCGACTAAATCAACTGTAGATTTAGTCATTTAGTCGACTGAAATTAGACTAACACTAAAACATTCCGGGTAACTAAAATGTGACTAAAACTAAGTGTAACCTATGCCAAAAACAACACTGTGGTGAGGTGAACAAACCGTGCATTTTGATGAGCAGTGGTGAGTGTGAGCCGGTCAGATCACGTGGCGGTCCAGTGATCAGGGTTTGATCGCTGGAGATCAGAGGCTGACGCTCGTGTCTGTAGATCAGACCTGTGGAAGACATTTTCATTATCATCGCTGTCAGACAGAAACCTTTGTATCTTCATATTTCAACTTTAATGATTTTTATTTTGCTGTGTTTTATTTATACATTAATCAACGCCCTATACTTCGTTATAGTACAGTCAGTGTCAGAAAAAGGTAGCAAAATGTGTCGCATCACGACACGTAAGTAATAACTACATTGGATCCATGGGAAGGCAGGTACCTTTTTTTACACTTCCTGAAAAGTAAGCGTTAGACATTTGGACCAACGGCGAACATATTTGACATCCAGAAATCCAGAAAGTCACAGCAATTGTGTTCCGGCTTGGATCAGTGTAATCTCTCATTCTGACAGATTCTACAGTGTTTGCCCCAGAGGCAAAAGCTAAAGGAAAATGTATTATTTCTCCCCTTTTTTAACCGAATGGGTCTCAGATTGGGATCAGTGGAAACAACATTTTAAGTACTTATATATTGGTATTGCTTTTTTTTAATATCAATGTTATATTATCATTTAAATCTTAGTGTTTTATTTTTTATTTATTTTTACCTGCAATAACCTCAAGGCCCACATGGTTATATGAACACATCAGCATTCAGAGAGCCTCTCAGCCTCTCTACCAGCAGCTCTCCAATCAGCTCAGTCATAACACATACCATAATATCCAATCAACAACAGCGCAATCGATGGTTGCTTCAGACTGTCAAGTGGACGGAAGCAATCATTTCACACTGTCAAAACATTGCCTGTGTGTGTGTGTGTGTGTGTGTGTGTGTGTGTGTGTGTGTGTGTGAGAGAGAGAGAGAGAGAGAGAGAGAGAGAGAGAGAGAGAGAGAGTGAGTCATCACCACATGCACGCACAAAGGCTGATTTGCATGCACGCACGCTTGTGTGCATGCTTGTGTGCATGCACGCACGCACGCACGCACGCACGCACGCACGCACGCACACACGCACACACACACACACACACACACACACACACACACACACACACACACACACACTTTGAGGCACATGGCAGAGCCAGCCCCCAGCTGTGTTCAAAACTATCAGTAGTTCCCACAACCAGAGCTGGAGTAGTAAGTAACTACTCAAAAGCTGTACAATGTTGAGGTACATTTACTTCTACTTTTGGCCATTTTTACTCAAGCAGAATTTTGATTACAGGACATTCTTTCATTCACATTCATTCATTTAGTATACATTGTGGCATTGCTCTTATTACTTATTGACTTATAGTCACTGCATATAATATATGCAAAAATGCACACATTTCACATCAGTTATGTGAAATGCATGTGTCAGGTTGTGGCAGTGGTGGTTATGTTATGTGAAATGTGTCCTCTGCATTTGACCCATCCTATAACTACAGTGAGCAGCCATTAGTTGCTCAGGGAGCAGTTAGGAGTTACAGTATGTATCTTGCTCAGGGACACTGTGGGGCCTGGAAGCGAACCTGGAACCTTCGGCTTCCCAGTCCGGTTCGCTAATTATTCGTCCCAAACTACAACTTCTTCCACCACTGCCACAACCTGACGTGTGTCACACGATACAGCTTCACATTGTGGTGAATGTGTGGAGTCACGGTGGTGTGCATCGAGTCACTTACTCTGAACTATAATAAAGAGGTGATTCATTGATTCTGTGGTTAAAATACACTCTGGGAAGTGCAGTCTTTGAACCCACTGTATACTGTTTAAAGTGAAACACTCTGTGAACTTCAGTTCTCCTATGTTGTGAGCTTGTAGACGTGCCTGTCATGTGGATTAGATGCTATAACTAGAAAAAGTGCCCTTCTGGGCACAGGTCTCCACCAGGATAGGAATGTAGGACATTGCAGCTTGCCTTCATCTGGTGGTTGGATAAAAGGGCAACAAAAGTAAACTAGGGAGTTGGCATACAAAGTTATCCACAGATCCGTGCAGTTAGAGGTAAAAACCCTTTTCGGCCAGTTATAGCGCCACCTTGAGGCTGAGTTGAAATTGTTCATGTGGCATTTCTTCCTCGGCCTAGTGGGAATGTGCGTGCAGAATTTCACGGAAATCACGCGATGTGTTCATGATTTGCAGCATTTTGTTTGAAACTGAGCACTCCTGTGAACTTTGGAAGCCTGCAATCTTAACCAATCAGGATGGAGTCTGAGAAATCTGAAAGACCCGTTTCGTTGAATGGCTCTAGAGAGACTGTGTACCAATTTGCGCGATGTTTGGACAAAATCTGTAGGTGTACTGTGCAAAAACTTGTTTTGCACAAAGCGGCCTCCTGGTGGCGCTATAACAGGCCGTTCTGGAAAGTTTGGGGCAGAGGTTCATCGTTGGCATCCAGGGAGTGTGTGTGCAAAATTTGGCATCGACCGGGTTAACGGTGGCCGAGATTAGCTGCTCACGGACACACGGACGGACACACACACACACACACGGACGGACACACACACGGACGGACGGACGGACGGATGGAGTGCAAAACATACTCTCCCCCCATGCCTTCGGCCTGGTGGAGACAATTAGTTGTTTGTATAGGATAGATGTACTTGTAGATTCGCTATTTGTCGTACGAGAAGTATGTAGGGCTTAGTGTGTGCGTGCATGTGCCTGTGTTTGTGTATGTGTGTGTGGAAGGGTCTCCTTTTTTATAAGATGTAAGAAGGCGGGGGGGGTACAAAGAATGACCGCTACAGTATATGGAGTGGTCGGGATCAGGTGTGGCCCTTGTTGCTTCTTGTAGAAATAATGCTCCAACATTTCAGTGTTTCTATCTGTATGAGTGTGCATGCACACACGCACACACACACACACACACACACACACACACACACACACACACACACACACACACACACACACACACACTAACACACTCACCATGGTGAGCTTTGCCGTAGGCCAGAAACAGGAAGTAGGTGTGGTTTAAGTGGAACCTGTTCTCTTGCTGGGGGAGGATCTTTCTACTGAAACGACACTGGATGATGCCGTCGGACAGTCTCCAGGCTCGCCCCCACAGAGAGTCCTGAAAACACACCAACACAGCCACTTTATCAGTTTGTCACATTTCAACACAGTTTATCACAGTTTCACCCAGTTTAACCCAGTTCAACCCAGTTCAACCCAGTTTAACCCAGTTTAACCCAGTTCAACCCAGTTTAACCCAGTACAACCAAGTTCAACCCAGTTCAACCAAGTTTAACCCAGTTTAACCAAGTTTAACCCAGTTTAACCAAGTTCAACCCAGTTTAACCCAGTTTAACCCAGTTTAACCCAGGTCAACCAAGTTTAACCCATTCTGTACGGGAACCCCTTTTGGTGTTTTAAACATCATGTTATGCTTTAGCTATTGAAAAATAGCAGACCTACAAGCTCGTAGCGCGCCACTCGGTGGCGCGCTACGAGCTTGTAGGTCTGCTATTTTTGAAAAATCGTGAAAATGTGGTGCAAATCCTGACAGAAAACGGTCAGGATTTAGAAGACATTTTCATAAATTTCGACGTCAGGCCTAAATGGATTAAACACAGTTCAACCCAGTTTAACCCTTTTTCACATTATGTACATACTGTACAATACCTGTACTGTTTATGCTACAATATCATATAAATGTAAATATCTGTGTTCTTTCTCTTGACCCGGCCGTTTGTTTCCTATGTTTTCTGTCTGTGTGCATGGCTGAGTGCACACACCCACATGCGTGCGTGCGTGCGTGCGTGCGTGCGTGCGTGAGTGCGTGTGTGTGTGCGTGGTACCTCAGGTTCCAGTGCAGGGGTAGTGCGTCCAGTGATATATGCAGGATTGATGTGAACTGCGTCTCCGTCTCTCACACACAGATACGCGTCATCATTTCCCTGCAAAATACACAAACAACACAACACCGCCAGAGTACCGCTGTTCAAAAACAGCAAACCAATTTTGATATGAATAATACCGCGTTACCGGTAGAGGAGTAAAAGTACAATATTTTTCCTCTGAGATAGTAGAAGTAGAAGTAAAAGTATTTGAAGTTGGAAATATACAAGTAAAGTACAAATACCTTAACCCATTCTGAACGGGAACCCCTTTTGGTGTTTTAAGAATTATGTTATACTTTAGCTATTGAACAATAGCAGATCTACAAGCTTGTAGCTTGTAGATCTGAGCTTGTAGATCTATTTTAGAAAGATTGTGAAAATGTGGTGCAAATCTTTGAATATATATATATTCTTTCAGAGCGAACGTTTTTAACTCAAATCTTTGCTTCTGAACGTTTTATCTCCTGGGTCAAATTGCTGTACATCTCTCCATTAGCCTCGGTTAGAACGAACAATGTTCAATCTGAATACTTTAGTCTACACCGCTGGACTAGACAAGGCTGCCCATTGAGCCCACTGTTATTTGCATTAGCCATTGAACCACTTTCGATTGCACTAAGAACTAATCCACATATCACCGGTATATTTAGGTTTGGGTCGGAGTTAAAGGTTTCTCTCTATGCAGATGATCTCCTCCTGTATGTCTCTGACTTGTCCACTTCGGTCCCCGCTGCGCTTACTACTCTCAATTCATTTGGTAGAATATCTGGATACAAATTGAACTTGAACAAGAGTGAACTATTTCCTGTTAATAGAGCCGTCAGGACATACCCTCTTCACAACTTCCCCTTTAGGATTGCTCCTGATGGGTTTACGTACCTTGGAGTTCATGTCTCGCGTGAATATGACGATCTATATAAAACTAACTTTGCTCCCTTAATGAAAAGAGTCAAAGAAGACTTTGACCGTTGGTCTTTGCTCAACTTATCCTTGGTTGCAAGAGTTAACACTGTTAAGATGAACATTCTCCCTCGATTCTTATACTTGTTCCAATGTATCCCCCTCTTTCTCCCCCTGACCTTCTTTAGTAAATTAGATATTATGATCTCTGAATTCATTTGGAACAAGAAGGTGCCTAGGTTGCGTAAGCAGTACCTACAGAGGCCCAAATCTCTTGGGGGAATGGCTCTGCCTAACTTTAGATTTTACTACTGGGCCTCCAACATTAGGATTTTCCAATATTGGATCTTATATGAAATAGCGGAACCCCCTCCAACGTGGTTAGCTATGGAGGCAAACTCGGCTGGTCCAGTGTCACTGAAGGCTTTAACATACTCTCCCATTCTCTCCTCAACCGCCCTGTACACTAAAAATACTATTGTTAAAAAGACTCTAAAAATATGGATCCAATTTAGACGCCATTTCGGATTGCACTCACTCTCTATTAATGCCCCAATAGCAGCCAATCATATTTTCCATCCCTCTTTGATAGATGGTGCCTTCTCAACCTGGAAAAGTCTTGGGATTTATACTTTCAAGGAGAAGGTCTTTGCATCCTTTCAGCAACTCTCATTTGAATATACGCTTCCCAAACAGAACTTTTTTTAGATATTTACAGGTTCGTAGTTTTGTTCAGAAAGCATTTCCCACGTTTCCAAATTTACCTAATGACTCTGTTATAGACACCCTTCTGACTCCGTTGCCAACCTTGAAGGGTGCGATCTCATGTATTTATGATGAGATTTGTTGTTTGCGCCCAGAGTCTTTGGATTCATTAAAGGCTCGTTGGGAGGTGGATATTGGAGAGGAGATAACTGAGGAGGTTTGGGATACAATTCTACATCGGGTACATGGGTCCTCTATTTGTGCGAGGCATGCTCTTATTCAATGTAAATTACTACACCGTGTCTACTACACCAAGGCCAGGTTGTCTAGAATATATAACGATGTGTCTCCTGAGTGTGATAGATGTCGGCAGGCTCCCGCAGACCTCATCCATACGTTCTGGCTCTGCCCTTCTCTACACAAATATTGGACCGATATCTTCAATTCCTTATCAAAGATAGTCGGGCAAAGAGTGGAGCCCACACCTTTGGGGGCCCTGTTTGTTGTTTTTCCCTCAATACCGTCGCTCTCCAAACCAGAGAGGGATGTTTTGGCCTTTGTCACTTTGTTAGCGAGGAGACTAATTCTGACCAACTGGAAATCGCCCACTTCCCCTTCTCACACTCATTGGGTTAGGGACACCTTGTACTGTGTAAAACTGGAGAAGATTAGACACTCCTTGAATGGTTCTTCCGATAGGTTTGGGAGGATATGGGGTCCATTCTTTCAATTCATTCAGAATTTGAATCCGTCTCTGCTTGGGGATGAGTGAGGTCTGCTGGACTTTTGTTTTAAAAGTAGCTTATACTGTGATTGGATTGTATGGATTGTATTGGATTGGATTATGGATGTATCATGTACCTATGTTTATTTTTATTTTTATATAGGATGTTGTGTACTGTTGTTTTGTCTGTTTTTGTCTGCCTTTTATTTTTCAACTTTTACTGATCTTGTATTTAAGGTTTGTTTGTCTTGTTTTCTGTTGTCCTTTTTCTTTGGGGTGAAAATTCAATGTGTTTACTCTTTTATGTCATACTTGTGGGGTTTATTTAAGAGAAGCTGTTAATGTTAATTATTCTTTTTCAAACTATCTCAATAATGCTTCTGTGAAAAAAACCAATAAACAAAGTTATAAAAAAAAAAAAATCTTTGCTTCTGGGGGGTCTCTGGAAAACATATTTTCAGACGCGGGTCGGCGAACCACTGACATAGAAACATGGATTTTTTGAGAAAACTGTCATGATTTAGAAGGGACTACATGCAACAAATTAGCTTATAGCTAACTCTGGCCCATTTACATGGATGTGAAAACTGACGTGTTGATTAATGAGCATTATTGTCCCTGTCAAATAAATAAATAAATGGGTTAAGTACAGTACTCAAGTAAATGAGTAAACAGCACTTGAGTACATCTACTTAGTTATTTTACACGAGTGAAAACTGACTGAGACTTTTTCTGCACGCCCCTTATTTTTCTTGGAGGTAAGGGACGCCCGCTGGGATATTCAGGTACTACACCCTGCCTACCATCCACTTGTCCAGGGACAGGGCGAAGGACACGTATCCGTCAGCAGGCCCGCTCAGCTCAAACGTGACGCTGGTCCCCGCCGGAGCGTCGGCGCTGAACGACAGGAAGTAGCAGTAGTGGTCGGAGGCCGGGTCACATCCTGCCGGGTCCCTGAGACATGACTTCCTGGTGCCACACCCCTCTGACGAGAACTGAGGTGGAGGAGGGGGAGGAAGAGGAGGAGGAGGTGGTGGAGGAGGACAACGATTAGGAGGAGTGCAACAGATAAAAGGATGAATCGATTTAATCGATTAAAAAAGAAAAAAAAATGATAATTGATCATTTAATAAAAAAATCGATTAGTAATGTCCTGACGTGCTGTGCCGTGCCGGTGTGTGTGTGTGTGTGTGTGTGTGCACGCGCGCATCTTTAAGTGGCATGTGTTGCACTGTGTCTCCTGTGTGTGTTTAATTAATGAAATTGGTTGCATCTTTTGTGTTTCAATCAGATGCAACTGTTTATGCCGTGCTCTCAAATACATACACACAAATGTTTAAAAAAAATCACACCCGTGTGAACTGAGTGGTGCAACTCCCCTCTCCCCCTGCCCCCCCCCCCCCCACACTAAAAAAGAAAAGGGATATTGCCTTACAGCAGTGGTCAGAGGGGTTGAGGAGGTGGTGCTGGGGGTGCTCGTGGCCACAGGGGGCGCAGTCCTTGGACTGGCACTGGCAGGGGCTCCTTTCAGAGAGACCACCGGACCTGGAAGCCTCACCCAGTACACCTTGTGGCTGTGCACCACCGTTACACTGCAAGGATAAGACAGACAGACAGACAGAGGCACATTTTAACGATTTTTCAAAAATAGCAGACCTACAAGTTCATAGCGGTCACTCGGTGGCGCGCTATGAACTTGTAGATCTGCTATTTTTCAATAGCTAAATTATAACATAATGTATGTATCCACCAAAAGGGGTTCCCGCTCAAAATGGGTTAAAGATCGTGATACACCGGCTGCATAATTGTAGATAACGATGTCATGAGAAAGGTCAGATAACGGCGAGACATATTAGCCACCCCAGGCTCTAATAACTGTATATGACTTCAAATGAGAATAGTGTAGCCGATTATATATAATTAAAAAAAAGAACACTCACTAGAATTGTACGATTTCGGGAGGGTTCTCTGCAGCCATCCAAACCGCTTGCACCGTGGTCTTTTTGTCACCGCTCCTGTGACTAACTCCAGATGCCTTTAAAATGACAGGGTTTCAATTCAGAATGCCACAAACACCTGCAAAAACGACTTATTAAAAATGACAGAGAAAACATATTTGGACAGTAATTTGTGGCTGTGACTGACGTGGTGTAATAACCCCAGTGTTTCAGGTTTGGTTGCGTGTAGAAAGAACATTTAGTGGTAAATGACACAATTCATTATTAAAACAAGTACTTTAGTTGTGTTTGTTTTTGTTTTTCATATCTCGGTTTGATGTTGAAAATGATCTGCCATGGCATCTAGGGCTGGGCGATACAATATTTTATTATAAAAAATAAAATAGCTGATCTACAAGTTGTGAGCGTGTGTGTGTGTGTGTGTGTGTGTGTGTGTGTGTGTGTGTGCGTGTGCGTGTGCGTGTGCGTGTGCGTGTCCAGTGTGTGTGTACCTGTGTATGGCCACAAGTCAGCAGCTGGGTGGTGCTGGGGTCCACCAGGCTGAAGGAACCCACAGCAGGAGAACTACACCTCCCAGCATTCACTGCAGGAGTACTACATGCCCCAGCATCCCTTGCCTCCATCAGGAAACCTTTGAAGTGTGTTGAGGCGGAGGTGGATAATGTCACTGGGTAGAGAAAAAGAAAATATAACGTTTATTATTTTCCTAGGTAACAAATTTTCTTTCTTCTGTTAAGATCTCATATCTTCGCTGTCGGGCAGAAACCATCTCTATATTTCATCCCTTTTTTTGTCCATTATTGAAAGAAAATGAAACATAACACTAACTAACAAGGGGATATATTGGTTAAATATGGTTAAAGATTTAACCCTGAACTGTAGTGTATGGAAAATATATGTTGTTTTGTGTAATTAAACCATGGTCATTCATTTTCTGTTGACAAGGTTTCTATACTTGACAGCGATGGTAATGATAACTTAAAGATTGAGAGGTGAAAATGGTAAACGGTGTTACCGGTGATGTTGCTGTGTGGACTGAACGTGGTGGTGTCTACCAGGACGTCGTATGGAGGTGGGTCAACCTGTGGCTCGTAGCCGTGTTGAGGTACCATGTCTGCACACGCCACGGACACACGACCGTTGCTGTAAGCCAGCGCTGGGTCTGCGTACACACTCAATACCACCAGGACACAGCCTGGAAGGTACATGTTCGCACCTGAAAGGAAAGGACATTACAGGCAGTGAGTGGTAAAGCGAGGGGGGGGGCGGGGGGTGACACATTAGCGTTGACTCCCATTGTAACAATGGAATGCGGAAGTGCTCATTCTATCTCAATGGGATAGTTCTAATGTTTGGAACTATATATAGCCCATAGGCACCCGCCTTGCGGCGAGATCAAAGCGTGTCGCCACTCTCTTACTATTACACTCGGGTTTTACCCAGGCTAGACTCTCCCCGCTGGCAGCTATGTGGTGGATGTTTTATGTAAAATTATACATGAGTAAAAAAGTACATACAAGTATTGGCATAATAATACAAAATATACTTCTTAAGTATATTTGCTACGGCCGTAGCACTTGCCGTAGCACTTGTCCTAGCCTCAACGACCTTACGGCGTTTGCAAAGGCTCAACTTATACAACTTAGATAGCATTTGATGTGGACATAGCACTCTATAGTGTATAAGCATAGTTTCTGGGGAATGCCAGGCAGGAATGTTCAATGTAGATTGGTGGTTTTCAAAGTGGGGAGTCAGGGCTAGGCTGGGATCCAGACTGATTTGTTAATAAAATAAATTAATTTAATCAAAAAATATTTTGAAAACTAGCAAATGTTAAACCTTTATTTTTGGCATTTGAAGTATACAATTTACAATTTAGGCATTTAATTGAATCCAGAGTGATTTACAGTAAGCAGAAACAACACATGGTAATACATCAAATGCATATAAAATAGAATCATACCCAGTAAGTACAGAGGTTTAAGGGTCCCCGTCTAGGTTTTTTAACCTAGTCGCCCTAGTCTAATGAAGGCCGTGCTGTAGGCTCACTGCAGTAGAACGCAATCAGTTGCACACAGGTCCAACTTTAGTCCAGTGTTTTGATGAGATAAGCAGCACCACATTGAAGTATCGCCGGCTGTTGGATAGTCATACAAATAATTGTTTAATTGTATAATACTACTACTACTACTACTACTAATACTACTACTACTACTACTACTACTACTACTACTACTACTAATAATAATAATAAAAAGGAAGGGTTATACAAGATTTCCACCTGACAGCAACGGTATACATTTTCAAATGAAACATGCAGTAGGCCTACTGTTTGCATTCACACACACACCCACAGTGATGGATACAATACTGCACGGGGAGGTGGGGATGGTAAAATACATGCATCTGCTTTTGCTATCCCCCCCCCCCCTATTTTGGGCATATTTTGGGCATATATTATTATTATTATCAGGAATGTACTTTGTGGTTAGGCACAAGCTTGGCTCAGGGAGGAGGACGCCCATAGCCCTAGAATGGATCTTGTTGTTTCATACAGTATACAGTATTTCACATACAGAGCCATAGAACATGCAAAGTCCAAGCCAGGGCACTTTGGATAATAACATCATATCCTGTGTTTGTAAAACCAATGTATTATTATTATTATTATTATCAGCCATCTACAAGCTCACAGCTTGTCACAAATGGATGCAACACACACACACACACACACACACACACACACACACACACACACACACACACACACACACACACACACACACACACACACACACACACACACACACACACACACACACACACACACACACACACACACACACGTGACCATATAATAAGTGTTTTAATGTGTAGATTAATATTGAATTTCTCCCTAAACTGTCTATAAACACAATATAGGGAATTAAGAACATAACTTCCCACTTTGTATCCTTGTTTCTTTAAACTTAAACACAAGTTAAAAAGGTCATTAGGTTTAAAATGTTCATGTCTTACTTTGTGGCAGCTTCCTTGTAAACCTGTCGTGTTGTTGTGAATGTGTTGATTGTGTTCTGTCACTTTACAGTGAAGATGGCTGTGCCTCCACTCTCCACCTCTAGAGGGCAGCATTCCTCCTCCTCCTCCTCCTCCACGGTGAGCAAACTACACAGCCAATGAATGCATTAAAGAAGGAGAGGTCACACAGGCACTACAGACTGGGTGGACTGGATAAGATCATAGATTCATGAATGAAAACATTTTCATCAGGTTCACGGATGACGCGGGCAGACATTTATTTGACAAAGGTTTAAAAAAAGAATAATCATACAGTAGCTAAATTAACACCCAGATCTCACATTAAATTACGTCAGATTGAAATAAATTAGTGTTAGTGAGTAAAATAAATTATTGTGAGAGCTGGGTGTTCATTCATAACATACACACAGACCACAGTACAAGATACAAGATAAGAACATATCAGTGTTATTCACAACAGAAAGAAAGTGACAAATGTGACCATTCCTTGTTGTATACTCCTCCTTTCTCTCAGCCAGAAGGGGGTGTGTGTGGGGGGGCGTGGTGTTGTGCAGAGTGCAGACTGGAAGACACGGGAAAAACGGCTCCGTCTTTTGAGCTAATTTAGAACTTCCTGTCTGAGAGCTAGCTAATTTAAGACATCCGGTTGCCTTCAGAATAAAATAAGGTTATTTAATTAATAATTATTACATTACATTATTAGTATTATTATTACATTACAGTTATTGTAAAGACACACATTATGTTTCTGTGTAAAAATAAGTAATTAAATAACATCAAAAAGTTATCTAAATGGATAAATGCTATTCACTGGAGTGAATATTCTATTATATTCTAAAAACGACTTATAAATCCTAAAGCCTTGTTTATACTTCACTGTGCAACGGTCCTATGCTGGACAATAGCAGATATGCAAACTCACAGCACATCTCATTCAAGACACTGAACTTGCAGATCTGCCATTTTTGAACACACTATAAAGTTAACCATTTATCATGCTGCTCTACGTGGCACTGCATTCTGTGACATTAAACCAAATGGCATTTTCCACTCTATGACACTACTGTTCTACATTTTGGTCTAATAAAATAGGCTATTAATTTAATCAATCAAACTGCATTAACTAACAGAGATACTACTAACCAAGCTATCCATGTCAACATGCTCTATAGGAGTCTCAATAACAGGTATAAGTAACGTTTAATGTTTAGTAATGTTTAATGTAGCAGAAGAGGCCATTCATTGAACAGAGTTTTGCACAATTTTAACATCCCAGATCGATTGAAATATGAATCTACTGTGCTGTGCTACACCATGATATATTAAGAGTACAATAACATTCCATTGTGAATAAAAACCTATTAACCACAGTGTAATGCTAAAGGTTTCATCACAGGGCTGTCTGCTTCATGTAATATCATTAAAAGTGTTGTTGGTGACAGTTATATGAGTTGGAAGCATTAAGACCCATTTTAACCCTCAATGGCTTCCTTTCTGACAAATAACGTTATTGTAAAAAAAAAAATATATATTCACGCGTTCATATGTAGCTATTTTGCATTAGAAGCGGATGGGACCAAGGGACCCGGATGTAACGTAAGAGGACTACAATAGATTCGCGGTTAAATCTCGCGGGCGTGGCCTCACACCGGAAGGAAGTGCCGCCGCCCTCAAATACGGAAGAGACGCGTGGAGGTAGGTTTGGTCAGTGTTTGTTTGGAACGTGCCACGTCACCATCGCGGGTCCGTCTTCGGAGCAAGTAAGTGATTAAATGTTATTTAATACTTAACGCTGTTGTTGTTTGTGTGTTCAAACGTCTATCACTTGAAGTTACTTGTTATGATGTTTATATATGATGTTTGTACGAAACTGTAAAACAGTGTTTCAGTAGCCGAATGGTTAGTGTCGAAGGTTTATAAACAACTATGCCCGGCCTCAATGTTTACTAACCGTCGACAGTACCCACTCGACTACCGAAACATGGCTTTAAAGAGTAGTATTTACATATCTAAACACAACAAGTAACTTCAAAAGTGATAACATGTTTGAGCCACGGACCACCATTTCACATTAATAGACTCTCACAATGGTGGTCAGTGGCTCAAATGGGTCTGAGAGACTAGATGGCCTCAAATGGTGGTCCGTGGCTCAAACGCTGAATAAATAATCGACTAGGGGTGAAAATAGTATTGTTTGGTAGGTAAAAGGACAGACATTCTGTGAAAATTGGCACGAAGCAACAAACATTCTTTGAAATTGGTGGGAAACGATCCCGGGCACTCATGTTAACAAAGCTCAGTCACTAACCACTATGCTACAATCAGCATTATATAATCAAAGGATCAAAAGTAGCAATCTTCTACATTCTCTAATTGTGTAGTTTTTTTGGAAATTAAGCAGATGCTTAACAACAATTGAACTATTGAGAGTGTAAAGATCTACTATTGGGGTCAATTTGGTTACCTAAATTAAATTGCTCTGTATTGTGACATTGTGATCATTGCTATAGTGTGTGTTCAGTAACAGTGTTAAATAGCTCTATAGTGTGACAGTAATCATTGCTATAGTGTGTGTTCAGTAACAGTGTTAAATAGCTCTATATTGTGACAGTAATCATTGCTATAGTGTGTGTGTTCAGTAACAGTGTTAAATAGCTCTATATTGTGACAGTAATCATTGCTATAGTGTGTGTGTTCAGTAACAGTGTTAAATAGCTCTATATTGTGACAGTAATCATTGCTACATTGTGTGTTCAGTAACAGTGTTAAATAGCTCTATAGTGTGACAGTAATCATTGCTATAGTGTGTGTTCAGTAACTTGCAACACAGCAGCCAAGTATATGCAGAACACATATACACGCATTTGACATAACACAAACAACAAGACAATTTACATACATAAAGACATGAAGAAAAGAGCAATATCCACCGCTTAGATTATCCTGTGGCTACTACAACTCTAGCCCCTTTCGGGACCCTACGTAAAACTTTTTTGATATTTTGTTTAGTTTTACGTTGGGTCCCTGCTCGCTAGTGTATTTTCGTATGGAAATTCCTAAATGCGGATGTGGAGATTCTCTCTAAAATAGGACCCGCGGCATGTGACGCCATTATTTTCCTTGAGTTATTCTGAATTCGGTAACTTTAAGTAGCTATACATCCCGGTGCGAATATCTCCTGTGGCGCGGAAGCCGTTAAGTATTTTTAATCTTTGTTTGACCGATTTGGTCGCTTTATTTCTTCTTGTTTGTTTACCGTTTATTGTACCGCCTCCCGGTGTGCGGTTGGCTTGTGAGGCTACGTCCCTGCCTCTGATCTGCTGTGTCATAGCTATAGCGCCACTAGCTAGCCAGATAGGCGGTACAATGAGGTGTCAATAAACAAGAAGAATCCAAGCTTCCAAATCGGGCAAACATATATTAAAAATACTTAACGGCTTCCGCGCCACAGGAGATATTCGCACCGGGATGTATAGCTACTTAAAGTTACCGAATTCAGAATAACTCAAGGAAAATAATGGCGTCACATGCCGCGGGGAGGCGTTTTAACATGTAAACATGAGCCAGTAAATGTTTTAATCAGGTGGCATGGACGACGTGGAACAGGACCCAATGCACTGGGTCGAACAAATGTCAGAAACTTCAGTAGCATTTGGGTTCTGCTTGGAGGGCTACTACAACTCCTGATTAAACCCTTTTCTATTTATTAAAGAGCTGGAGAGACAGGAATATTCCTGTTACTGAACACACACTATAGCAATTATTACTGTCACAATAACTTTGTACTTTTGCTACTGATATTTGTGTGCAACATTTGAGCTGGTGTCAAGTCACCTTAATTCAAGTGATAGATTATATACAGGGGCATGCCATATGGTCTACCTGCACAGCCTTTGTGATTACTGGTAGATCACGATGTACCTTTTGGGCACCCCTGCAATACAGGATTCCTGTCCAGAATTGTTTTTTATTAAATATAGAGGGTTTAAGTGTAGGGTTTGTCATGTTGGTGTTCTCTATAACTTTTCGTCCTGGGCATGACGTTAAACTGTCCAGTGTAACTCCAAGTTACATGGGGTGGGTATGGTTTGAGAGTTTGTGATGCTCAGTTCTTTTTTTGCGTCTCGGTTCCTCAGGTGGAAGCTGCATAGTTGGGTTTTTGATGGGTTGGGTTTCAAGTGGCTGGTCGTTTGTTTAGATATTGAAAAGGAGGGGGGCGAGCGCGCTACCTTGTGGGAGGCCGTTCTTTTCGGCTTTCCATTTACTCCTCTGGTCATTTAACTGAACATAGAAGCGCCTGTTGTTGAGGAGGCTTTTCCTGACCATTGTGCGGTGTTGGACAGTGTCGTAGGCAGCAGAGAGATCTCTGAATGCTGCTCCAGTTATTTGTTTCCCCTCAAACCCATCCTCAATGTGTTGGGTGAGGTTGAGCTCTGTCCAGCACAGGAGCGGCTGGGACGGAAACCAGCTTGGTCTTTAGTCAGCTTGGTATCTATGAGTGGCAACAAGGCGTTGGAGTAGCAGCTTCTCATATAGCCTTGTAGGTGATGCAGAGGGAAATGGGTCCGTAGCTCTTTGTGGATAATGGGTCTATGCCAGGTTTAGGGATTGCAACCACGTTGGCCTTTTCCCAGACAGAAGGGATGGTTTTCTGTGCTATGCATGTGTTCAGCATCCCCACAAGCCAGGTCTTTGCGTTGGGTCCCAGGTGCTGTAACATTTCTGCCAGTAGGTCATCAATCCCTGCTGCTTTTCCGGGTTTCAACTTTCCCATTGCAGTTTCAAGTTCTTCTAGGTCGAAGGGTTTGGTTTGAGGGCTGGCTGATTGTGGTTGGTCTGATACCACTGTGCGATGGTATTCTCCTGTGGGTCGGTGGCGGTCTTGGTCACAACTGGTGGCCAACAGTTGTAACCAACACCGCCACCGACCCACATAGAATACCATCGCACAGTGGTATCAGACCAACCACAATCAGCCAGCCCTCAAACCAAACCCTTCGACTTAGAAGAACGTGAAACTGCAATGGGAAAGTTGAAACCCGGAAAAGCAGCAGGGATTGATGGCATACTGGCAGAAATGATACAGCACCTGGGACCTATCGCAAGGACCTGGCTTGTGGGGATGCTGAACACATGCATAGCACAGAAAACCATCCCTTCTGTTTGGAAAAAGGCTGGAGTAGTTGCAATCCCTAAACCTGGCAAAGACCCATTATCCCCGAAGAGCTACCGACCCATTTCCCTCCTCTGCATCACCTACAAGCTCTATGAGAGGCACTACAATTTCTGAACAGACTATATTTACATCAATATGTCTGGGTCCCCACCTACTCACTCAGGGTTGACGTGTCACACCTGCAGTGATGGGAGGGGCACCAAAATGTGGTATTTTGATTGTTTAATGGGGGCACTCCCTTAGTATAAAAGTGTATGTTTTGTGTACACATGACCTGATGAAGATCAAATGGATCGAAACGCTGTCAGTATTTCAACAAAGAACGTCTTTCTTATACCTGTGGTGTGCGGGCTCCATCCAATACCTACACCAGTTGTGATGCAACAGAGTTTGCTGTGACCGTTGTGAATTATGGGTGGTGTGGTTTTTGCCAAGACGGTGGATTGTGGCCCATGCCTTCCTGCTGTTATTTGACATGTTGGTGTTCTCTATATCTTTTCGTCCTGGGCATGACGTTAAACTGTTCCGTTCGAGAGGACCAGCGACCCTCGAATGTAAACGGCCACGAAAGGAAATTATGTGTGTGTGAGGTGTTCTCTATAGGTTGGGTTTCAGGTGGTTGTATTGTAGTAGCTTGACATTTCTTGGAGGGCACTTTCAAGGACAGACTCAATCTTCTGGAAGTCTGCTTGTTGGGTCGTAATGCAGAGGTTGTCGGCGTAGATGAAACGCTGGCATTAGGCATTGGGTAGTGGCTGGTCGTTTGTGTAGATATTGAAAAGGAGGGGGGCGAGCACGCTACCTTGTTGGAGGCCGTTCTTTTGGGCTTTCCATTTACTCCTCTGGTCATTTAACTGGACATAGAAGCGCCTGTTGTTGAGGAGGCTTTTCCTGACCATTGTGCGGTGTTGGACAGTGTCGTAGGCAGCAGAGAGATCTCTGAATGCTGCTCCAGTTATTTGTTTCCCCTCAAACCCATCCTCAATGTGTTGGGTGAGGTTGAGCTCTGTCCAGCACAGGAGCGGCTGGGACGGAAACCAGCTTGGTCTTTAGTCAGCTTGGTATCTATGAGTGGCAACAAGGCGTTGGAGTAGCAGCTTCTCATATAGCCTTGTAGGTGATGCAGAGGGAAATGGGTCGGTAGCTCTTTGTGGATAATGGGTCTTTGCCAGGTTTAGGGATTGCAACCACTTTGGCCTTTTCCCAGACAGAAGGGATGGTTTTCTGTGCTATGCATGTGTTCAGCATCCCCACAAGCCAGGTCTTTGTGTTGGGTCCCAGGTGCTGTAACATTTCTGCCAGTAGGTCATCAATCCCTGCTGCTTTTCCGGGTTTCAACTTTCCAATTGCAGTTTCAAGTTCTTCTAGGTCGAAGGGTTTGGTTTGAGGGCTGGCTGATTGTGGTTGGTCTGATACCACTGTGCGATGGTATTCTCCTGTGGGTCGGTGGCGGTCTTGGTCACAACTGGTGGCCAACAGTTGTAACCAACACCGCCACCGACCCACATAGAATACCATCGCACAGTGGTATCAGACCAACCACAATCAGCCAGCCCTCAAACCAAACCCTTCGACTTAGAAGAACGTGAAACTGCAATGGGAAAGTTGAAACCCGGAAAAGCAGCAGGGATTGATGGCATACTGGCAGAAATGATACAGCACCTGGGACCTATCGCAAGGACCTGGCTTGTGGGGATGCTGAACACATGCATAGCACAGAAAACCATCCCTTCTATTTGGAAAAAGGCTGGAGTAGTTGCAATCCCTAAACCTGGCAAAGACCCATTATCCCCGAAGAGCTACCGACCCATTTCCCTCCTCTGCATCACCTACAAGCTCTATGAGAGGCACTACAATTTCTGAACAGACTATATTTACATCAATATGTCTGGGTCCCCACCTACTCACTCAGGGTTGACGTGTCACACCTGCAGTGATGGGAGGGGCACCAAAATGTGGTATTTTGATTGTTTAATGGGGGCACTCCCTTAGTATAAAAGTGTATGTTTTGTGTACACATGACCTGATGAAGATCAAATGGATCGAAACACTGTCAGTATTTCAACAAAGAACGTCTTTCTTATACCTGTGGTGTGCGGGCTCCATCCAATACCTACACCAGTTGTGATGCAACAGAGTTTGCTGTGACCGTTGTGAATTATGGGTGGTGTGGTTTTTGCCAAGACGGTGGATTGTGGCCCATGCCTTCCTGCTGTTATTTGACATGTTGGTGTTCTCTATATCTTTTCGTCCTGGGCATGACGTTAAACTGTTCCGTTCGAGAGGACCAGCGACCCTCGAATGTAAACGGCCACGAAAGGAAATTATGTGTGTGTGAGGTGTTCTCTATAGGTTGGGTTTCAGGTGGTTGTATTGTAGTAGCTTGACATTTCTTGGAGGGCACTTTCAAGGACAGACTCAATCTTCTGGAAGTCTGCTTGTTGGGTCGTAATGCAGAGGTTGTCGGCGTAGATGAAACGCTGGCATTAGGCATTGGGTAGTGGCTGGTCGTTTGTGTAGATATTGAAAAGGAGGGGGGCGAGCACGCTACCTTGTTGGAGGCCGTTCTTTTGGGCTTTCCATTTACTCCTCTGGTCATTTAACTGGACATAGAAGCGCCTGTTGTTGAGGAGGCTTTTCCTGACCATTGTGCGGTGTTGGACAGTGTCGTAGGCAGCAGAGAGATCTCTGAATGCTGCTCCAGTTATTTGTTTCCCCTCAAACCCATCCTCAATGTGTTGGGTGAGGTTGAGCTCTGTCCAGCACAGGAGCGGCTGGGACGGAAACCAGCTTGGTCTTTAGTCAGCTTGGTATCTATGAGTGGCAACAAGGCGTTGGAGTAGCAGCTTCTCATATAGCCTTGTAGGTGATGCAGAGGGAAATGGGTCGGTAGCTCTTTGTGGATAATGGGTCTTTGCCAGGTTTAGGGATTGCAACCACTTTGGCCTTTTCCCAGACAGAAGGGATGGTTTTCTGTGCTATGCATGTGTTCAGCATCCCCACAAGCCAGGTCTTTGCGTTGGGTCCCAGGTGCTGTAACATTTCTGCCAGTAGGTCATCAATCCCTGCTGCTTTTCCGGGTTTCAACTTTCCCATTGCAGTTTCAAGTTCTTCTAGGTCGAAGGGTTTGGTTTGAGGGCTGGCTGATTGTGGTTGGTCTGATACCACTGTGCGATGGTATTCTCCTGTGGGTCGGTGGCGGTCTTGGTCACAACTGGTGGCCAACAGTTGTAACCAACACCGCCACCGACCCACATAGAATACCATCGCACAGTGGTATCAGACCAACCACAATCAGCCAGCCCTCAAACCAAACCCTTCGACTTAGAAGAACGTGAAACTGCAATGGGAAAGTTGAAACCCGGAAAAGCAGCAGGGATTGATGGCATACTGGCAGAAATGATACAGCACCTGGGACCTATCGCAAGGACCTGGCTTGTGGGGATGCTGAACACATGCATAGCACAGAAAACCATCCCTTCTGTTTGGAAAAAGGCTGGAGTAGTTGCAATCCCTAAACCTGGCAAAGACCCATTATCCCCGAAGAGCTACCGACCCATTTCCCTCCTCTGCATCACCTACAAGCTCTATGAGAGGCACTACAATTTCTGAACAGACTATATTTACATCAATATGTCTGGGTCCCCACCTACTCACTCAGGGTTGACGTGTCACACCTGCAGTGATGGGAGGGGCACCAAAATGTGGTATTTTGATTGTTTAATGGGGGCACTCCCTTAGTATAAAAGTGTATGTTTTGTGTACACATGACCTGATGAAGATCAAATGGATCGAAACACTGTCAGTATTTCAACAAAGAACGTCTTTCTTATACCTGTGGTGTGCGGGCTCCATCCAATACCTACACCAGTTGTGATGCAACAGAGTTTGCTGTGACCGTTGTGAATTATGGGTGGTGTGGTTTTTGCCAAGACGGTGGATTGTGGCCCATGCCTTCCTGCTGTTATTTGACATGTTGGTGTTCTCTATATCTTTTCGTCCTGGGCATGACGTTAAACTGTTCCGTTCGAGAGGACCAGCGACCCTCGAATGTAAACGGCCACGAAAGGAAATTATGTGTGTGTGAGGTGTTCTCTATAGGTTGGGTTTCAGGTGGTTGTATTGTAGTAGCTTGACATTTCTTGGAGGGCACTTTCAAGGACAGACTCAATCTTCTGGAAGTCTGCTTGTTGGGTCGTAATGCAGAGGTTGTCGGCGTAGATGAAACGCTGGCATTAGGCATTGGGTAGTGGCTGGTCGTTTGTGTAGATATTGAAAAGGAGGGGGGCGAGCACGCTACCTTGTTGGAGGCCGTTCTTTTGGGCTTTCCATTTACTCCTCTGGTCATTTAACTGGACATAGAAGCGCCTGTTGTTGAGGAGGCTTTTCCTGACCATTGTGCGGTGTTGGACAGTGTCGTAGGCAGCAGAGAGATCTCTGAATGCTGCTCCAGTTATTTGTTTCCCCTCAAACCCATCCTCAATGTGTTGGGTGAGGTTGAGCTCTGTCCAGCACAGGAGCGGCTGGGACGGAAACCAGCTTGGTCTTTAGTCAGCTTGGTATCTATGAGTGGCAACAAGGCGTTGGAGTAGCAGCTTCTCATATAGCCTTGTAGGTGATGCAGAGGGAAATGGGTCGGTAGCTCTTTGTGGATAATGGGTCTTTGCCAGGTTTAGGGATTGCAACCACTTTGGCCTTTTCCCAGACAGAAGGGATGGTTTTCTGTGCTATGCATGTGTTCAGCATCCCCACAAGCCAGGTCTTTGCGTTGGGTCCCAGGTGCTGTAACATTTCTGCCAGTAGGTCATCAATCCCTGCTGCTTTTCCGGGTTTCAACTTTCCCATTGCAGTTTCAAGTTCTTCTAGGTCGAAGGGTTTGGTTTGAGGGCTGGCTGATTGTGGTTGGTCTGATACCACTGTGCGATGGTATTCTCCTGTGGGTCGGTGGCGGTCTTGGTCACAACTGGTGGCCAACAGTTGTAACCAACACCGCCACCGACCCACATAGAATACCATCGCACAGTGGTATCAGACCAACCACAATCAGCCAGCCCTCAAACCAAACCCTTCGACTTAGAAGAACGTGAAACTGCAATGGGAAAGTTGAAACCCGGAAAAGCAGCAGGGATTGATGGCATACTTGCAGAAATGATACAGCACCTGGGACCTATCGCAAGGACCTGGCTTGTGGGGATGCTGAACACATGCATAGCACAGAAAACCATCCCTTCTGTTTGGAAAAAGGCTGGAGTAGTTGCAATCCCTAAACCTGGCAAAGACCCATTATCCCCGAAGAGCTACCGACCCATTTCCCTCCTCTGCATCACGTCTTTCTTATACCTGTGGTGTGCGGGCTCCATCCAATACCTACACCAGTTGTGATGCAACAGAGTTTGCTGTGACCGTTGTGAATTATGGGTGGTGTGGTCTTTGCCAAGACGGTGGATTGTGGCCCATGCCTTCCTGCTGTTATTTGTCATTATGGTGTTCTCTATATCTTTTCGTCCTGGGCATGACGTTAAACTGTTCCGTTCGAGAGGACCGGCGACCCTCGAATGTAAACGGCCACGAAAGGAAACTGTGTGTGTGAGGTGTTCTCTATCATTTCATTCCAGACTTCACTGTCTATCTCCTGTGTTTTCCATTCATCTTGAGCGTTACACAGTCGTCTGATGTGCGGGGGGAGGTGCCGGCTAGCGCATAAAGGCACGGACGGGACAGGTGTTGTCTTGACCCATCCCGTGATGATGCGACAGGTGTCATTTAGGGCTGTGTCGACCAATTTGGTGTGACGTGATCGGCTCCAGCTTGAGCAGGCATACTCTGCTGTAGAGAAAGACAGGGCCATGGCAGTTGCACGGATTGTTTGTGGGTCTGCGCCCCACTTGGGAGTTCACTAGTTTTCACAGGATGTTATTGTGGGTGTTGACCGTGGCTTTTGTGTTCTCCAGGTGTTTTTTTGAAGAAGAGTGTCCTGTCCAGTGTAACTCCAAGATACATGGGGTGGGTATGGTTGGAGAGTTTGTGACCATCCCAAGTGACGCTCAGTTCTTTTCTCGCGTCTCGGTTCCTCAGGTGGAAGCTGCATAGTTGGGTTTGTGTGTCTTTCTTTTTCTGTCTTTCTTTCTTAGGACGGAGATCAAGGTAGACGCCATAGGAAGGCTCAACACTAGCCGATGCCCCTAGAGATCCATCCCAAAGCTTCCCTCAGGGAGCACAGCAAGCCAGCTAGCCAGCAAGCCTGCCCAGTCAGCCAACGCAGCCAGTCAGCTCCGCCAGTCAGCCAGTGTAGAAAGTCAGGCTGCCAAGCCAGAGCATATCAGCCCTTGCAGTCAGCCATTGCAGCCATACCAGCCTTGCTCAGTCAGCTCAGCCAGGCCTCTCTTGAGGCCTGGCTCTCTGTCTGCCTGGCCCGGTCTGCCCTGCCCTGCCTTGCAGCAACAGAACCAGCCTTTCTGGAAAGCCAGCCAGCTCAGAATGCGAGCTGAGCAAGCCAGTGCAGCAGCAAGCCCAGACTAGGTTACCGCAGCCTTACTGTGCAGCCACAGCCACTCAGTCTAGACCAGCAGGAGCTGGCCAGGCTCCAACCCTTGCAGCGCAGCCTTAGGCCGGACAGTCCCCCTGCCTGCACTTTGTTGCCTTCCTGGCCTGTCTGCCTGCCTAGGCGCCTCGGTCTTCCTGTCTGTCTGCCTTGGCCTGCCAGTCTGAAACTGGTTTAGACTAACTGCGTGCTTGCCAGCTGCGCTGGCTTGCTGAGCTCGTATTCTGAGCTGGCTGGCTTGCCAGCAAGGCTGGTTCTGTTGCTGCAAGGCAGGGCGGGGCAGACCGGGCCAGGCAGACAGAGAGCCAGGCCTCGAGAGAGGCCTGGCTGAGCTGACTGAGCAAGGCTGGTATGGCTACAATGGTTGACTGCAAGGGCTGATGTGCGCTGGCTTGGCAGCCTGACTTTCTACACTGGCTGACTGGCGGAGCTGGCTGGCTGCGTTGGCTGACTGGGCGGGCTTGCTGGCTAGCTGGCTTGCTGGACTCCCTGAGGGAAGCTTTGGGATGGATCTCTAGGGGCATCGGCTTGTGTTGAGCCTTCCAACGGCGTCTACCTTGATCTTCGTCCTAAGAAAGAAAGACAGAAAAAGAAACACACACACAAACTCAACTATGCAGCTTCCACATGAGGAAGGCAGGCAGGCACGCAGGCAGGCACAAGCTGCCTGCGTGCTTGCTTCGCCCTCCAGTTGCTGCTCCAGTTATTTGTTTTCCCTCAAACCCATCCTCAATGTGTTGGGTGAGGTTGAGCTCTGTCCAGCACAGGACGGGACGGAAACCAGCTTGGTCTTTAGTCAGCTTGGTGTCTATGAGTGGTATGAGGCGTTGGAGTAGCAGCCTCTCTTGTAGGTGATGCAGAGGAGGGAAATGGGTCGGTAGCTCTTTGAGGATGATGGGTCTTTGCCAGGTTTGGGGATTGCAACCACTTTGGCTTTTCTCCAGACAGAAGGGATGGTTTTCTGTGCCATGCATGTGTTCAGCATCCCCACGAGCCAGGTCTTTGCGTTAGGTTCCAGGTGCTGTATAATTTCTGCCAGTATGTCATCAATCCCTGCTGCTTTTCCGGGTTTCAACTTTCCCATTGCAGTTTTGAGTTCTTCTAGGTCGAAGGGTTTGGTTTGAGGGCTGGCTGATTGTGGTTGGTCTGATACCACTGTGCGATGGTATTCTCCTGTGGGTCGTGGCGGTGTTGGTTACGACTGTTGGCCACCAGTTGTGATGCAACAGAGTTCGCTGTGACCGTTGTGAATTATGGGTGGCTCCCTGAGGTCCTTGATCGCCATTGGGTCCAACAGTGGTCATTGAAGCGTGCACACACATGCACACATGCACCTACACACACAGGGGCACATGCGTATGCACACCTGGACCTTTAAATGAACAACAACACAAAAACTAAGGCACTGGTGTCGGACTTCTGGTTTACCGGAACGGGGTTCAACCTTAGAGTATATATTTCTAGAGAAGGCACCCAGAGGAAACCCTGAGGCGAAATGGACATAGTGGCCGGATTTGGTAGTGCAGCTCGAGCCAGCGCTGCTCCGTTGACTATCATTGCGCACGTTCATGTGATTGGGGCCATGACACGTGAACGAATGTTTCATACGTGAACGCGCACAAACGGCACAATGATAGTCAACGGCAGCGCGTTCATGTGTTTGTAACCAATCAATCCCAGAATGCACTCTGTTCCTACCAGGAAGGAGGAGTGAATCCGCCTCATGCGCTTTTGAGCAACTTAATGCAAGTGGATGGGAGGAGAACTCGGGTGTCTTCTCTATAGATATATAACTCTATGGGTTCAACTCCCTGCAGTGCCCTGCTCAATGTGTTGTATTTCATTCATTGGTCCATGGTCTCAGGTCATTGAGCGGCGCGCTATAGTGTGCAATTCTTCATCATTGTTGAGGATTTTTTAAAGGTGAAAATCAAGGAAAAGCAAAAGGCTATAGTCCATGGTCACGGACCGCATACTGGTCAAGGTCATTTATACTGGTGAAGATCATTTACTAGTCTTCTAAAGGTCATTTATACTGGTGAAGATCATTTACTAGTCTTCTAAAGGTCATTTATACTGGTCAAGGTCAATTACTAGTCTCATGAAGGTAATTTATACTGGTCACAGTCATATACTGGTCACGGTCATTTCTACTGGTGAAGGTCATTTATACTGGTCAAGGTCATTTGTACTTGTCAAGGTCATTTATACTGGTCAAGGTCATTTACTAGTCTTATTGAAGGTAATTTATACTGCTCAAGGTCATTGATATTGGTCAAGGTCATTAAGTGGCACGCTATAGTGCGCGATTCTTCATCATTGTTGAGGATTTGAAAAAAGGTTAAATTGCAGAAAAGCGAAAGGCTAAAGTCCATGGTCACGGAGGGCATACTATAGTATGTTGTTTTTCTCTTTTTTGGTGGTGTGCGGGCTCCATCCAATAACTACACCAGTTGTGATGCAATAGAGTTTGCTGTGACCGTTGTGAATTATGGGTGGTGTGGTCTTTGCCAAGACTGCTGTTATTTGTCATGTTGGTGTTCTCTATATCTTTTCGTCCTGGGCATGACGTTAAACTGTTCCGTTCGAGAGGACCGGCGACCCTCGAATGTAAACAGGTGTTGGGACAGGGTCAGGTGTTGTCTTGATGCATCCTATGATGATGCCACAGGTGTCATTTAGGGCTGTGTCGACCAATTTGGTGTGACGGGATAGGCTTGTAGGTGATGCAGAGGAGGGAAATGGGTCGGTAGCTCTTTGGGGATAATGGGTCTTTGCCAGGTTTAGGGATTGCAACCACTTTGGCCTTTTTCCAGACAGAAGGGATGGTTTTCTGTGCTATGCATGTGTTCAGCATCCCCACAGCCAGGTCTTTCCGTTAGGTCCCAGGTGCTGTATCATTTCTGCTAGTAGGTCATCAATCCCTGCTGCTTTTCCGGGTTTCAACTTTCCCATTGCAGTTTCACGTTCTTCTAGGTCGAAGGGTTTGGTTTGAAGGCTGGCTGATTGTGGTTGGTCTGATACCACTGTGCGATGGTATTCTCCTGTGGGTTGGTGGCGGTCTTGGTCACAACTGGTGGCCAACAGTTGTAACCAACACCGCCACCGACCCACATAGAATACCATCGCACAGTGGTATCAGACCAACCATAATCAGCCATCACTCAAACCAAACCCTTCGACCTAGAAGAACTTGAAACTGCAATGGGAAAGTTGAAACCCGGAAAAGCAGCAGGGATTGATGACCTACTGGCAGAAATGATACAGCACCTGGGACCTAACTCAAGGCCCTGGCTTGTGGGGATGCTGAACACATGCACAGCACAGAAAACCACCCCTTCTGTCTGGAAAAAGGCCAAAGTGGTTGCAATCCCTAAACCTGGCAAAGACCCATTATCCCCGAAGAGCTACCGACCCATTTCCCTCCTCTGCATCACGTCTTTCTTATACCTGTGGTGTGCGGGCTCCATCCAATACCTACACTAGTTGTGATGCAACAGAATTTGCTGTGACCGTTGTGAATTATGGGTGGTGTGGTCTTTGCCAAGACGGTGGATTGTGGCCCATGCCTTCCTGCTGTTATTTGTCATTTGTCATTATGGTGTTCTCTATATCTTTTCGTCCTGGGCATGACGTTAAACTGTTCCGTTTGAGAGGACCGGCGACCCTCGAATGTAAACAGGTGTTGGGACAGGGTCAGGTGTTGTCTTGATGCGCATAAAGGCACGGACAGGAGAGGTGTTTTCTTGACCCATCCCGTGATGATGCGACAGGTGTCATTTAGGGCTGTGTCGACCAATTTGGTGTGACGTGATCGGCTCCAGCTTGAGCAGGAATACTCTGCTGTAGAGAAAGACAGGGCCATGGCAGTTGCACGGATTGTTTGTGGGTCTGCGCCCCACTTGGGAGTTCACTAGTTTTCACAGGATGTTATTGTGGGTGTTGACCGTGGCTTTTGTGTTCTCCAGGTGTTTTTTTGAAGAAGAGTGTCCTGTCCAGTGTAACTCCAAGATACATGGGGTGGGTATGGTTGGAGAGTTTGTGACCATCCCAAGTGACGCTCGGTTCTTTTCTCGCGTCTCGGTTCCTCAGGTGGAAGCTGCATAGTTGGGTTTGTGTGTCTTTCTTTTTCTGTCTTTCTTTCTTAGGACGGAGATCAAGGTAGACGCCATAGGAAGGCTCAACACTAGCCGATGCCCCTAGAGATCCATCCCAAAGCTTCCCTCAGGGAGCACAGCAAGCCAGCTAGCCAGCAAGACTGCCCAGTCAGCCAACGCAGCCAGTCAGCTCCGCCAGTCAGCCAGTGTAGAAAGTCAGGCTGCCAAGCCAGAGCATATCAGCCCTTGCAGTCAGCCATTGCAGCCATACCAGCCTTGCTCAGTCAGCTCAGCCAGGCCTCTCTTGAGGCCTGGCTCTCTGTCTGCCTGGCCCGGTCTGCCCTGCCCTGCCTTGCAGCAACAGAACCAGCCTTTCTGGAAAGCCAGCCAGCTCAGAATGCGAGCTGAGCAAGCCAGTGCAGCAGCAAGCCCAGACTAGGTTACCGCAGCCTTACTGTGCAGCCACAGCCACTCAGTCTAGACCAGCAGGAGCTGGCCAGGCTCCAACCCTTGCAGCGCAGCCTTAGGCCGGACAGTCCCCCTGCCTGCACTTTGTTGCCTTCCTGGCCTGTCTGCCTGCCTAGGCGCCTCGGTCTTCCTGTCTGTCTGCCTTGGCCTGCCAGTCTGAAACTGGTTTAGACTAACTGCGTGCTTGCCAGCTGCGCTGGCTTGCTGAGCTCGTATTCTGAGCTGGCTGGCTTGCCAGCAAGGCTGGTTCTGTTGCTGCAAGGCAGGGCGGGGCAGACCGGGCCAGGCAGACAGAGAGCCAGGCCTCGAGAGAGGCCTGGCTGAGCTGACTGAGCAAGGCTGGTATGGCTACAATGGTTGACTGCAAGGGCTGATGTGCGCTGGCTTGGCAGCCTGACTTTCTACACTGGCTGACTGGCGGAGCTGGCTGGCTGCGTTGGCTGACTGGGCGGGCTTGCTGGCTAGCTGGCTTGCTGGACTCCCTGAGGGAAGCTTTGGGATGGATCTCTAGGGGCATCGGCTTGTGTTGAGCCTTCCAACGGCGTCTACCTTGATCTTCGTCCTAAGAAAGAAAGACAGAAAAAGAAACACACACACAAACTCAACTATGCAGCTTCCACATGAGGAAGGCAGGCAGGCACGCAGGCAGGCACAAGCTGCCTGCGTGCTTGCTTCGCCCTCCAGTTGCTGCTCCAGTTATTTGTTTTCCCTCAAACCCATCCTCAATGTGTTGGGTGAGGTTGAGCTCTGTCCAGCACAGGACGGGACGGAAACCAGCTTGGTCTTTAGTCAGCTTGGTGTCTATGAGTGGTATGAGGCGTTGGAGTAGCAGCCTCTCTTGTAGGTGATGCAGAGGAGGGAAATGGGTCGGTAGCTCTTTGAGGATGATGGGTCTTTGCCAGGTTTGGGGATTGCAACCACTTTGGCTTTTCTCCAGACAGAAGGGATGGTTTTCTGTGCCATGCATGTGTTCAGCATCCCCACGAGCCAGGTCTTTGCGTTAGGTTCCAGGTGCTGTATAATTTCTGCCAGTATGTCATCAATCCCTGCTGCTTTTCCGGGTTTCAACTTTCCCATTGCAGTTTTGAGTTCTTCTAGGTCGAAGGGTTTGGTTTGAGGGCTGGCTGATTGTGGTTGGTCTGATACCACTGTGCGATGGTATTCTCCTGTGGGTCGTGGCGGTGTTGGTTACGACTGTTGGCCACCAGTTGTGATGCAACAGAGTTCGCTGTGACCGTTGTGAATTATGGGTGGCTCCCTGAGGTCCTTGATCGCCATTGGGTCCAACAGTGGTCATTGAAGCGTGCACACACATGCACACATGCACCTACACACACAGGGGCACATGCGTATGCACACCTGGACCTTTAAATGAACAACAACACAAAAACTAAGGCACTGGTGTCGGACTTCTGGTTTACCGGAACGGGGTTCAACTCCCTGCAGTGCCCTGCTCAATGTGTTGTATTTCATTCATTGGTCCATGGTCTCAGGTCATTGAGCGGCGCGCTATAGTGTGCGATTCTTCATCATTGTTGAGGATTTTTTAAAGGTGAAAATCAAGGAAAAGCAAAAGGCTATAGTCCATGGTCACGGACCGCATACTGGTCAAGGTCATTTATACTGGTGAAGATCATTTACTAGTCTTCTAAAGGTTATTTATACTGGTGAAGATCATTTACTAGTCTTCTAAAGGTCATTTATACTGGTCAAGGTCATTTACTAGTCTCATGAAGGTAATTTATACTGGTCAGTCATATACTGGTCACGGTCATTTATACTGGTCAAGGTCATTTGTACTTGTCAAGGTCATTTATACTGGTCAAGGTAATTTACTAGTCTTATTGAAGGTCATTTATACTGCTCAAGGTTATTGATCAATATCAATGACCTTGATGACCCCAAGGTCATTAAGTGGCATGCTATAGTGCGCGATTCTTCATCATTGTTCACGATTTGAAAAAAGGTTAAATCGCGGAAAAGCGAAAGGCTATAGTCCATAGTCTCGGAGGGCATACAAAAATGTTTGGTGCTATACAGGCCGTTCTGGAAAATTTGGGACAGAGGTTCATCGTTGGCATCCAGGGAGTGTGTGTGCAAAATTTGGCATCGACCGGGTTAATGGTGCTGGAGATTAGCTGTTAACAAACTGACGGACACACACACACACACACACACACTCACTCAGAGTGCAAAACATACTCTATCCCCATGGCTTTGGCCTGGTGCCATACCGTTATTAATTATTGCCTACAATGTCAATTGTGAAATTACTTTACCGTTGCAATGCAAAATTTACATTTCAACGAATGGACCTCGTAAAACAAAACAAAAACCAAGGCACTGGTTGTGGTACTTCTGGTTTACCGGAATGGGGTTCAACTCCCTGCAGTGCTCTGCTCAATTTGTTGTATTTACATGGTTCATTTTTATTTTCTGCTCATTGTGTTGCCTTTTCATAGATGATAACCCCCAGGTTCTTTAATGTGTTTGCACTCCCTACAGTTAAATTACCAAGTCTATTTATTTATTATTTCTGTTCACTAGAACTAGAACCAATTACCAAAGTAGGCTTTCTAATGACACAACTCGCCTTTGTTTTTATGTGTAGCAAAAACGTTATTTTTATTTACGCCAAAGAGTAGAGGCTGGTCTGCATTCATGCGAGCGGGGAAGTTTAGAGTAACATAGCTCTAAATGAAACGCATTAGAGCTATGGACCAGAGCTAGTAGTCATAGCACTTCATGGTATATGCATAGTTTATATAGTTTCATTATAGATATATTAAACAGAGAGGACTGGAGTCAATTGGGTTATATTATGTTTAACACTAATTTGAAGCTGTCAAAATCTGACAGACTTCTGGCGGCCATGGCCACGCCCACCTTTTGGTAACGCCCACTTTCGGCCAAGCCCACAAAAAGGACCCCCCATGTCATTTGCCAGGCAGGCTCCACTCTCAGACAGATATTTGGCTCCGTCTTATGAGCTAATTTAGAACTTCCTGTCTGAGAGCTAGCTAATTTAAGACATCCGGTTGCCTTCAGAATAAAATAAGGTTATTTAATTCGTTAATTAAATAATTGTCAATGCCCCAAGGCACAGCACTTTTTTGAGCGTTGACCTCAGTAGAAGGTCTGCTGCCGTGAATTTTACACCTCTCCCACTTAGCGGAGAGTGGGGTGTGGTACAGGACATCTCCCCGAACGCGTGGGTATACTGCATCTACAAGTAGTACAAGATAAATTGAAACCATTGACACCTACTTCGATGGTTCAGTTGTCATCTATGCCGGGGAATTTAGCAGCTCTCATTCAAGCGTTTTTTCAAAATCCAGGTCACACATTTGATTGCAAAACAATCTGTGGTGTCACTCAACAACTAGTGAATAGCATCTTACTTGGCCTTAGGAATGCACAATGACCCATTAGATTTTATACACAAACTAGTAGTTTGGTTGAGTATGTGTGGTGTCCACACAGTTGTTCAAGCAAAACATACAGACATCTGTACATTCTGTGCCTGGACAGTTGAAAGCAATTAACAGAACAATAACGGAGGACAATTTGGAAGAAGATGATGATGATGTGGTTTTATGCAATGAAAGTCTAAATGACAATATGTGTGAAGCTATACCATTACCAATTCTAACATTTCTACAACAGACATCTGCTATCAAAAAATGTCACACACGGCTTGAAGAAGCAGCAGCGCAGGACTCAACATTTAGACGGAAACTTGAGAAATTCAATCTAGCCAACACATCAGTGTCATTAGTGTCTCAGAAATGTTCTAGGACAGAAGTATGCACCATATTAAATAGATTTGTAGAATACACACTTCGGTCTCCTTTCCTTGGAGATGACCTGCTTTGCCTGAAAAGTCTTAGTCTGTATAGTTGTACTCAATGTGGTGACAAGGCCTTACCATCTACAAAGAACATGTCACAATTCATAGTGCAGCCACTTGACGTGTCACAAAAAGGCATCTTAGACACTATTGCACAAATATTACCTGCTCAATCTGAACAATGTGAAACATGTCAGCAGGAAAAGAGCTTATCAACATATGAAGTAATTAACAGCCCACAGACCTTACTTCTCCTGTTAAGAGCTGGCACAAGAATTCCAAAAACGTTCAATTTATCCTGTCTGTACCACCAAAATGAGTATGCTTTGACCAGTATGTGTGTATTTTTCGACAGGCCACCATATGCGTCATTGTACATCCTTAAAGATCATAAATGGCATATCTGGACAAATTAATCGAATGACACAGCAGGCTATACCTTTGAGCTGATGCAAAGAACATCCGCTCGACAGCACACAAAGACAGTAGTCACAGGTAGTTTCTATGTCGTGTCATACGAGAAAATAAACAGTCGAGAAATAATCAAGTTTCGTCAGGACAAACAAATGCATAAATGCACAGACAGATGCAATCAACGCACACAAGTGACACCCATTCCAAAGCTAGAGGTAACTCCTTGACCTGACTTAGCTTGCGTAGAGAAAGTGATTTCATGTCAATGCCCCAAGGCACAGCACTTTTTTGAGCGTTGACCCCAGTAGAAGGTCTGCTGCTGTGAATTTTACACCTCTCTCGCTTAGCGGAGAGTGGGGTGTGGTAGAGGACATCTCCCCGAACACGTGGGTATGTCCAGATAGTTGCCTCGCGGAGGCCTCTTTGTCCAGTGTCCATTCTGGGTCCGGAAACGGTACTTTTTGTCAGCATTGACCCCAGTAGAAGGTCGGCTGCTGTGAATTTTACACCTCTCCCGCTTAGCGGAGAGTGTGGTGTGGTAGAGGACATCTCCCCGAACGCGTGGGTATGTCCAGATAGTTGCCTCGCGGAGGCCTCTTTGTCCAGTGTCCATTCTGGGTCCGGAAACGGTACTTTTTTCAGCGTTGACCACAGTAGAAGGTCTGCTGCTGTGAATTTTACACCTCTCCCGCTTAGCGGAGAGTGGGGTGTGGTACAGGACATCTCCCCGAACGCGTGGGTATGTCCAGATAGTTGCCTCGCGGAGCCGTCTTTTGTCCAGTGTCCATTCTGGGTCCGGAAACGGTACTTTTTGTCAGCCTTGACCCCAGTAGAAGGTCTGCTGCTGTGAATTTTACACCTCTCCCGCTTAGCGGAGAGTGTGGTGTGGTAGAGGACATCTCCCCGAACGTGTGGGTATGTCCAGATAGTTGCCTCGCGGAGGCCTCTTTGTCCAGTGTCCATTCTGGGTCCGGAAACGGTACTTTTTGTCAGCATTGACCCCAGTAGAAGGTCTGCTGCTGTGAATTTTACACCTCTCCCGCTTAGCGGAGAGTGGGGTGTGGTACAGGACATCTCCCCGAACGCGTGGGTATGTCCAGATAGTTGCCTCGCGGAGCCGTCTTTTGTCCAGTGTCCATTCTGGGTCCGGAAACGGTACTTTTTGTCAGCCTTGACCCCAGTAGAAGGTCTGCTGCTGTGAATTTTACACCTCTCCCGCTTAGCGGAGAGTGTGGTGTAATGTAGAGGACATCTCCCCGAACGTGTGGGTATGTCCAGATAGTTGCCTCGCGGAGGCCTCTTTGTCCAGTGTCCATTCTGGGTCCGGAAACGGTACTTTTTGTCAGCATTGACCCCAGTAGAAGGTCTGCTGCTGTGAATTTTACACCTCTCCCGCTTAGCGGAGAGTGTGGTGTGGTAGAGGACATCTCCCCGAACGTGTGGGTATGTCCAGATAGTTGCCTCGCGGAGGCCTCTTTGTCCAGTGTCCATTCTGGGTCCGGAAACGGTACTTTTTTCAGCGTTGACCACAGTAGAAGGTCTGCTGCTGTGAATTTTACACCTCTCCCGCTTAGCGGAGAGTGGGGTGTGGTACAGGACATCTCCCCGAACGCGTGGGTATGTCCAGATAGTTGCCTCGCGGAGCCGTCTTTTGTCCAGTGTCCATTCTGGGTCCGGAAACGGTACTTTTTGTCAGCCTTGACCCCAGTAGAAGGTCTGCTGCTGTGAATTTTACACCTCTCCCGCTTAGCGGAGAGTGGGGTGTGGTATAGGACATCTCCCCGAACGCGTGGGTATGTCCAGATAGTTGCCTTGCGGAGCCGTCTTTTGTCCAGTGTCCACTTTATAAAGTCCATGCACTCCAGTGAATAGCATTTATCCATTTAGATAACTTTATTATTATTATTATAAGGATTTAATTACTTATTCTTACACAGAAACATAATGTGTGTCTTATAGCATCATATAGCATCATTTAAATGCTTAATTTGTAAACTTTTTTTCAATACTCTAGAGGGTACTCTTATTTTGAAGAGATCGTCCACCGGAAGTCTTAAATTAGCTCACTAGATTAGCTCACTAGACGCTGCCCAGACTGGAAGACACGGGAAAAACAAGGTAATCGTTTCCGTTCATTGAAATAAATAAATGTCCAACAAAAAATATATAGTAATATAATAACAACAATAACAATGACACCAGAGCTTCAAGGTGTGTGTGTGTGTGTGTGGGGGGGGGGATTCAGTAATTCATACTGATATATTATATGTATTACACTGTCGCAGTATTTTCCTATGATCTTTTTTTGTATCCTCCTTGGTTGTTGATGGATTCGTATTAATATTTACACATGCAGCTGCTGTTGGCTTGATGCTTTGCTTTTTCTACCTGTGATTTGGGAATACATATGTATTCCCAATTTCCCAGATATATATTTTTCGCATGCACACACGGTCCGTCGTACTTTAATTGCGACGGACCTTAATATTTATGCAGTGCACGTTACGGGCTTTGGTTCACATGACGCTCGTACGGGTACAGTGAGTTCCAGGGCTAGTTAGTTACGAGTCCGTCGTGGGGTGTCGCACTATACGCTTGTGCCCCCAAAAGCTGCAGGTTTTGGTGAGCAACACGGGTCGTTTGTTTGACGAAGTCGTCACTGTGAACTTTGCATGCACTCGTTCAAAAGGTGGAAGGCACATTCCTGCGCGTACAAACTCGTGTCTCCTTGGTGGTCTAGTGGTTAGGATTCGGCGTTCTCACCGCCGCGGCCCGGGTTCGATTCCCGGTCAGGGAACTCTGTTTTGATTCGCTACACCACGATACCCATGGGCCATGTACCTGTCAAAATACTTCCTTATTGAACTAAGGCCAAGATCACCACAAACCATGTTCAACCCAGATTCGGCTCCAACAAGGCACTAAATTAATTTCGCTCCTATGCCACCAAAATAACGCCCCACCAACAGTCATTAAGACTTGTGAATTACTAGACTCCTTCAAAACCGCTCTCAAAGAGCACTTACGGGCAGCTGCAATTCAAAACTGGCCCCTGTAAAAAAGTTAAAGTCAGTTCAATTCAAAGTAGCTTTATTGGCATGAGGAACAAGCAAGTGTCAAGTAAAAACTAAGAAGTGTATGCACAAGAAGTACAGTAGTAGACTACTAGAATGGAGTACAGTAGCCTAATGATGTGTTTGTGTAAACAGAGAGCTGTCACAATTATAAAGGGCAAAAGCTCTCAGTTCTCTCTCTCTGCCCTGCCTCTCTCTGCGTAATGACGCACAGTGGTGGTCGGGGGTGGTGGGGTTAACCTCCCTGGTGATGTGACCCATTCATTCCCCCTCCTCTCTCTCTATTTCCAGACAGTGTCAGCCTGAGGGGGTCGCGCGCGGAGGCTTGGAATCCTGACAGCCGTGTGGCTCATCTCTCTCCGTGCATGTAAAGGGCAGCTTAAAAAAGCAACGCCAAAATGGTCCTCGCCAACAGACAGACACGGATACTGGTCCTCAACGACATGGAGCGCCTGGAGCGAACGCTGTTCCGCCTGGAGCAAGGTACGGATCCACACAACCAATTATATACCATACACAGTATATAAAACATGGTCTGTATTTAGAATACATGCAATGCATGGAATATATGCCACTTTACAGTTTGCCTTGCAAAGTAGCCTTCTAGATACAGTATATATTCTTAGATTATAGTGCGCTGTTGGTGTCGGGCACAAACCTCTTATCTCCATTTTGCCATCTTATGTGCCATTTTACAGCATGCTGTATAGCCTTCTACTAACTGCTACTAACTGTTACTACTAACTGCCCCTCTATGCAGTGGTACCATGTCATTGTATAGATCAGATTAACATTATTATGAGAGGTACATTATAGAGCCATTTAGCATTGCATTTGTAAGAGGGACATTATTGTGACATTCTAAGGCTTTGTGCAGTTTGCATGGAAATCTGATTTGTTTCTCAACTCTGATATTTAGGACTGACTGATCAGATCAGACTTGTATATTCAGACCTTGTTGCCTTGTTGACCAGTACGCATTGGTTTATGTAGTAAAAATTGGACACAGGCATGCTTGACTGCTGATCTACAAGCTCACAACAACGTGCCACAATGTGAAAAATTATAAAGCAGGCTTCATGTTGGAGTGTCATCAAATCTGATTTAAAAAAATCAGTTTCCATGTTGTTTTTCTCATTGCTGTTGACTTAATAAAACAAATCTAATCACACATCTGATTTGAGCTGCCACTCTGCCTAAGCGCTAGGCTCACAATTCTATAACCCAAGTGCCCTGTCGGGACTCGGAACAGGATTATGCAATGGTGTGTCACTAGAGCGAATCTCGGAGGCCGTTAACTTTACATAGCGTTCATGCTTGATGTCATGGTGTGAAATTCATGTTTAGCCTGATTTGTTCAATGATTTTTAGGCTGTACTGTTTGTTACAGAATGTTGTGTTTTAGCTATGCGTCTGCTTTGCCTCCTGTATGTGAATAGTGGTTGCTTCAACTTTCACTCGGAGTCGGCGTACAGCCACTGTTATGCTGTGTTCACATTAGCAGCGGGAGAAGCTACACAATTCTCAAGTGTGGCATTGCTGTCAAGTCAGCGCTGAAGTGTTGGCCAAGTCACACTGTTACACACTATCCTTTTTCATTGACACAGAGTAAACCGGTTAACAGCAAGAGATACTCTTCCTTTTACAGAACAGAGCAGGGATTATGTGGAGACGGAAATGGTGAAACATAAACATTTGATTGATTGATGCTTCACTGTGTTATTCGAGCGCTGAAAACTTTATGTCACTCAAGTGTCAAGTGTCAGAACGTAGCTTCATGTTGCTGGCTTCCATTGGAAATCACTTGTAACTTTTTGCCCTGTAGCTGGCAGCTGCTTGTGTGAAGTTAGTTACAAAGCAGCACTAACATAATATAATGTAGCACATTAAAGGGACACTTTTAACATGATTTAACGCAACAACCAGTCAGACTCCCTGCTGCTTTTAGCTTGCATGTCAGGCTTGTACACACTCATTTCCATGCATTATTTACATTGAGCCCGAACAGCCACCAAGACAGAGAGGAGAGAATTACGAGTAATGAAATGAACAAATTGGACGTGAAACAAAGTGTTAAAGTGAACTTGTTAACCTGTTATCCTCCAAAGGTAGAGATGGTTGACTAAATGTTACACAATGTCCATTATATGGAAATGGTGTGGATTCCCCAAATGTAACACAGCACAGTACCCACTCTGCAAAGCATGCCGTGGTCAGAACCAAGATGGGAAATCAGAGCAAATGTTTTCCATCATCACCGACTGTCCTGAATGAAACGTTATTAGCAACCGTATCGAGAGTATGAAAATGCGGTTCTAATCTAATGCGGTTAAACCAAACATATTACACTGCCTTTAAAATGCTCTATTGCCCCCCCCGTCCGTCCCCTGCAGGCTATGAGTTGCAGTTTCGCCTGGGTCCCACACTGCAGGGTAAACAGGTGCGTGTTCACACCAACTACCCTCCCGAGGGAGAGAGATTCGATCGCAACAAGTTCCGTCCTCTGGACTGGATCAATACAGCCCCTAATGGCCGGGAGGACGACAGCGATAAGTTCTGCCATCTGGAGCTACGGGTGGCTGGGTCATACCAGTACTACTTTGGAACTGGGTAGGTAGACTCAGACCGATGTTTAACTGTATGGCTGCGAGAGATGTAACGGTTCATGGTTTAATACACTTGTCACTTTTATGTCATTATGGGAACCCATCGGCAAAAAAGGAATTTGAATTTGCCTCTGGGGGCAGTGTCAAACAGAATGTGGCCTGTTTGCTCTGCCATAGGCGCTGTTCCTCTTCCTGTGGGACGTCTATGTTTTCATTCCCACTAACAACAATGTATACACATTCTGAATGCCCATGTCGACATATTCAGTTGTAGCGTAGCTCGGAATCTGTTCTTGAGAGATCACTTTGATGTTAACTCTCCCATCGAAGAGGCAACAATATGTGCATTCATGTTTGAAAATACACCCACTGCAAATTCTGCAATATCACATTACTCTAATCTAATTTAAGATTGACAAGAAACCCTCTCTTGACTGTTCTGGATTGTATTACAACTTTAGTTTGTTTGCAGCTTGCTACCGCAGTCAATGAAATGTTCCTTGTGTCTGTGAAATGTTCCTTGTGTCTGACTGTGCCTGTGTGTTTGTTGCCTGTGTGTGGGATTATTTTATAAAGGGACTGAGACAAGCCATTCAACAAATAAATAGTGAATGTAAGCATAGCTATTAATCAATAGCTAATTCATTTTGACATAATTTACTTTATAAAATATCGGGCGACACTGATGTGACCGATATGAGTTATAGTGACACGTTATTGTGTGTGTGTGTGTGTGTGTGTGTGTGTGTGTGTGTGTGTGTGTGTGTGTGTGTGTGTTCCTGTGCATGTAATCTACAGAGACAATGACAAGGCGGGCAGTGGGTACATAGTGGTGGACCCCGTATTGAGGGTGGGTGCAGACAACCACATTCTACCTCTGGACTGCATCACCATCCAGACATACCTGGCCAAGTGTCTGGGACCTCTGGACCAATGGACACACAGGCTCAGAGTCGCCAAGGAGGCTGGTGAGTAATTGAGTACATGTTACTTGAGCACTGTACTTGAGTACAGTTTTGAGGATCATTTACACCCAGTGTTTCCCCTAATCCAACTCTTGCTGATGCTAGCCTGGGCAGCATTCCTTTTCGGGTTTATGATCCGGTCGGGAGCGGATGATATTGTTACGTCATGTTTTAGTCATCAGGCCGGAACCCTCAATCTGGAACTTCCTTTCCCTCAAACTGATTTTTCCCAATAAAAGCCACAGGGTTCGGGAGATCGAGTCGCGCTTTTATTGTTATTCTTCCGGTTTGCGGGAAAGGAAGCTCCAGATTGAGGGTTCCGGCCTGATGACTACAAAACAATGACTACAACATGACGTACCAATATCATCCGCTCCCGACTGGATCACACAGCAATTTTGTAACACAGACCAGGCTTTCCTCCAAGGTGGAAAGCCTGGTAACGCAAGGAACATGCTGATGCTGAGTGTCAAGCAGGGTCTTTGGTATGTTTCAATCTATCCAGGCCATGTTGTTCATTCACTAATGCTTAGATTATCCGGTAAGCACATAGTTAACTGAGCTGAATATGAAACGATGAAGCTTTCTTCAAATAAACTGAACCCGAGCCGACTCATAGACTTCCATTGTAAACGCAGAGTCTTCACATAATATTCAGACATTAATTGCCAAAACCAACTTGCAGTTGATTGTGTGCGTGATCAGAGATGACGACAAGAACAAGAAAAATGCTGAAGTGACGTAAACGTGCATTGCAAGCAGTAGCAAGATCAAAGAGTCTGAAGTTGCGCAAAATAATATAACTTCAGTTTATACAGATATTTATAATTTACATTAATCAAGGAAGGAGACATCAACCCTTGTAGTGGCACTGATGCCAACATTAAATGTACTGTAGCAGTACATTGCAGGCATTCCAAGCACAGTGGGAACAGGATTTAACGATAAGCATGGCCATGGGGCCTTTGTTTGTTCATGTCACCATTCCATACGACCATAGTACAAGGGCTGCAGTCTGGGCAGTTGAACCTATAGCCTCTGTTGTACCTGCAGCTCTGATGAGAAATTAAACCACACTAGAAAAACACAGCGTGCGTGTGTGTGTGTTTTAGGCCCCTTGCTGTCAGAATTGTTTAGATACACTTGTGGTCACTGAACTGTTATGAAATATGAATACAAGGAACACAGACACAACACAGCCTTACTTACTCTCTTCTTACTTTGCTTTGGTTGTTGGCTAAACACTGTTGGTGAACTCAGAGACTGTAAAATGAACTCAAAATCCCAAATGCTCCAATTGGGCACATTTTAAACTCTAAGATGATAAATATACATTTCGATACGATCTCGATACCTAAGGTGCCTATTTGATTTATATTGCCATTCTTAATTATATTGCGATTCTACAATTTAACTTAACGCTATGTAAAGTTAATTTGTTGTGATTCGATATTATGATTTTTTGCAAGTCACATTTTAAAACATGTTCACCAGAGGCAATAAGGTCATTTACCTTATTGACTAGAGTTCGTGTTGTCTGCCATCACGGCTGCACTCTGGGAGAACAGAGGAGCTGATTCCTTTGTTTTGAAGATGCGTTCCATCATGCTTGTTTGAAGCACGGCTAGATAGCTGTTTCAACCAATCAGATTGCTTCCTCGAAATGACCTGTTGTATAAACTACACATGTAAATCACTCTGGATTAGAGCATCTCCTAAATGCCCTCTCTCTCTCTCTCTCTCTCTCTCTCTCTCTCTCTCTCTCTCTCTCTCTCTCTCTCTCTCTCTCTCTCTCTCTCTCTCTCTCTCTCTCTCTCCCCCCCCCCCCTCTTCAGGCTACAATATGATCCATTTCACCCCTCTCCAGAAGTTGGGTCAGTCGAGGTCCTGCTACTCCCTGGCGGACCAGTTGGAGCTGAACCCAGACTTTTCCCCTGAGGGGAAGCACTGCTCCTGGATGGACGTGGGCAACCTGGTGGAGAAGCTGAAGAAGGACTGGAACATGGTGTGCATCACAGACGTGGTCTACAACCACACCGGTACTGCGTGCACACAGTTATTGCATGTAGCCTAGCGGGAAGCATTCCTTTTGGGGTTCATGATTCGGTCGGGAGCGGATGTTAAGTAACCCATTTTGACCTGAGATCAGATTAAAAAAATGTCTTAAATCCTGACAAAAATAGCTAAAGCATAACGTAATGCTAACACCAAAAGGGGTTCCCGCCTAAAATGGTTTAACCAGATTTCTCAGGTTTTATGCTTGTACCCTCGTGTGCCAAACACGCACAATCTCAGGTTTATTTAATGTAATTTAATCTAGCTTTAAAAAAAAGAAATCTGCGGCTGGACCCCATAGTACTCCCACGGTAGAAACGGCCTACATGATAATCCTCAGTGCACACGGTCATTAGTGGTTTTTAGTGCTCAGAATGGGATAAAGTACCATGTTGGGAGCTTAATTAAACATTAATTCGAGATCGTACTAATAATTGTCTGGTCGGCGCTACACAGCCTGGCGCGGAAATGGAGGACAATCACTTCCGGGTTGGCCGGATGAGGCCTCTTCTTCTTCTTTGCTTATGTAGCGCATTTCACTGGCACTGGCCTCACGTTACCGCCTATGGTAACGGGAGGGAATCGGTTCATTTATTTTATGTCATGTTGTCACTCCTTTGTAGTCAGGCAGGAAACCACAAAGTCAGAAGTACCCCAAATTCCCCGTGATCAAGGGCATCGTCATTTTAGGTCCTACCCAATAAAAGCCTCGATGCGGCGTATGAATCCGGCACGTTTATTCAAGTACGTCTTGGAAAAGTTGTGACGTACTTGATGCCCAAAAAGCCGGAAACCTCAAACGGGGAATACGAGTTTTTTATTTTATTCTTTTTTTAAATGTTACCATCCGGTCTAGACTGGATTACACTGCGATTTAGAAACACAGAGCAGGCTTTCCTCCGAGGATGCATTCATGTGGAACACAATTGATTGATCGTTCAAATAAGAAGTAACTGAAAATGCATGTAGCCCACCCATCTGGCCACTTACATGGTCAGACGCTTTTCCGGTTTTCAAGTGGGCCCTGATCCAGAAAATTGCTTCCTTTCAAACCAAAGTGTAATGCGAGGTGACATCGACAGGTCCAGAGACCACTTCCAACAAATAATATGGATAATGATGACACACAATCTCGTAGCTCAGTAGTCAATCCCTCTTCCACACGCTAGAGTGAGGCACTACACTGTGTTGAATGTCAAACAAAGACGGTGGACACAGCTTTACAAAATAGGTACGCAGCTAAACAAACAATTGGAAATGTTTCTTTACAAGCATATACAAACGCTTAGATGAAAGGAAAGCACTGGAGCAGCTCAAGACGGATGCATTTTTCGTCATTGAACGTTCCAGACTAACGTTTCAGTGTTCATCATGAAGGTGGCATTTAAAAGAATGCCAAGGAGAGCTGGGCAGTCCTTTTAAATGTCAGAACATTCAGTGCTCAGGGTGTGACTTCATGTTGCGACCCCGACTGCTATATAGGCCAGAGAAAGTGCCAGCTCTGCCTAGCGATGACAGTGCTGTCTGGGCTTGACTGTGATGGACAGAATAGTTTATATCTGCTAATCCTGGTCTCTAAACTGCCTCCCCCTGGTCAGCCTGATGGAGGGGAAAGGAACTGGTTGGAATAATGTGTTCCTTCCACGCGCTACGTCCAACCGGGGAAATTCCTCCCGAAAAGAAGCGGCTTGTGACTCCTCGTGCATTGAAGGAAGCATGAGGTCAGTCCATTGCTCGCCCCAGGTTTGTGTAGAGCCCATGATTACATTCGATAATTGACTCTTGAGTGAAAAACATGGGTTCTTCATAGTGTGGTGCTTGATGCTAAATTACTTAATATAGCATCATTTTTATACAGCCATTATTTCTTTTAAATATTGGCACCGGTCATTGTCAGTCTTTCCTTTGTATATTTCAGTTATATGTATTTTTAAAGCCAGGTTAGGAAGAGCTGGAAGTGACTTTGGTAGTTAAATGTGGAGCATGGATATGCAATAGTGACAGACAGATGGCAGCACTGAGGCCGTGTGTAATCTCTTCATTCATACAAAGCCAAGCCTCTGGAATGTGCTACTTCCTCTGTCACTCTGCTAATCATCTACAATCACTTTGAACGAGTAAATATTTTGTCTGAACAGGGCCTTGGAGTCAAACTGACTGCAGTTGGTCTGGCTGAGTCAACAAACAAACACATAAATAAAATCATTGTGCCAATAATGTACTGTACTGTGACGGAATAGCATCAAAGCACCACTGTTGGCCTTTTGGCCAGTTAATCCTTAATGCAGCAGCTGTCTGTCTCTTACTCTTTAAACACTGCTGCGTTTGAAGGTCATGTAGACCTACGTAGATGGAGAGAGAAAGAGACCGTGCACGTTGATGCCGACTACTGTCATCAACCTGATGACGACAGCTGCCGTTTGCAACTTTCGGGAGGTGTTGTTTACAGACTCGGCAGCATTCGAAGATTGTAGAAGAATTGTCAGCATGAGAGACTTAAGCAAAGTATCCTCCACCTTGTTTTTAATGGCACTCTGCCAATAACAGCGGTGACTAGGGGTGTCACCGCGATTCCCGCTATGAACGATTCAAAATCGATTCATTTTTTCTTTTCTTTTTTTGTTGTTACAGTTACAGGAGTTTTCACAACATGGTGTTTGTGATATGAAATGTAATCACAGTAATCACAGTAAACATCATGTCTTTAGTCATTCTCAAGTTACTGTAGTCACTTCAGTTCAAGACTGGAGTCTAATCGAGTAGACATGTCTTCAGTCATTCTCAAGTTACTGTAGTCACTTCAGTTCAAGACTGGAGTAGATTGTGATGAAATCCTATGTATTAACAGTTTGACTGTTTTAAATGCTTAACCCGCATTTTAATCAACCCCCCATCACTGCCGAGATTGTTGTATTACCTTTAGAGCATACGCTGAATTATTTGGGCTTTTAATCCGCGAAAATCCAGCGAAAAAAGCTTCCTCCGTTTGTTATGAACGATTGCACCACCCGCCATTTTGTTGCACCCGGAAGACGCAGCACAGGAGCTTCCTCCATGAGGAGTTGTACCCCATTCGTTTGCATTGGCCTCAATTTCCCAGAAGCCCTAGCAGCCCACAGCATGTGACGATTTCCGGTTTCGTCATCAAAGCGGATGCATCTAGTCTCTATCTCCGCGACGAAGACGGAGTTTATTTTTATTTATTACAATACAGCGGATTAAACAAATAAAACAAAAGGCGGGTATGTCGTATATCGCAGCGACAGTAACCTGGATTAAACCATTCCCGGCACGGAAACTGTTAAATCGAGAATCATTTTGAATAGAGAATCGTTTTGAATCAAATCGTGACCCCAAGAATCGGAATCGAATCGAATCGTGGGACACCCAAAGATTCACAGCCCTAGCGGTGACGACCTTTACGTGATCTTGATTAGAGCTGCAACTAGCGATAACCCCTGATTAGCCTACTATAGACAAATAACAGTTTAAGTACAAATTGTATTCTGACCCCTCCACGAAAAGGCCTAGTTGTCCTGACCCCTTATCCATCATTTATACATTATGGATAATTAGTGTGGACTAGTGTGTTATTTGTCTATAGTACTATTGGTCAAATAGTACTATATGTCAAAGTTATTTTCTAATCGTGGTTGTTACCACTGTCACTTCATGTGCTTAGATTACTATTGTCCCAGTACTGTATGTCACAGTATACGCATGTTGATATTGCATAATGACCTGCAGTCCTCGTGCTCAGTAGTCCAGTAAGTCCACTAGACCAGTTGTTCTCACAGTGGATTCCAGGGATTCTCTGGTTTCCTCAGGGGGGTCTAAATTAGTCTGGAACTCTGACAGTATAGAGGGTATGCACGTGACATCATCATACCTGGAAGTTATGCGGGAACGCCCACTGAGTGGCAAAAAACTACTTTCTGGCCTTGACAGCCCATTCATCCAAACAGAAAAGTCCTGTCTGATTGCATTAAACAATGTTAAACTCACCAACATTGCAGCTGAACGAAAAGCTTGAGTTATCCTCTTTCTATCTGCAAAGTTTTTGTTTCATGAAAATCCACCATAGAAACGTTAGCTACTTTCTGCATTTGATTATTTGATTATTTATTAAGTGTCAGAGTTTGGAAGTGCTTGTTTTCAATAACACAACATTTTGCTGCCTCCTGCATTATGTGACATTTAGAAACAGGTGGTACGCAGGACTGTTGAGTGATTTCCAACGAGCGCTTCCAAACTTCAACGCTCAATGTTTTGCCACTCAGACTAGATGAGGGGGGCGTGTCCTGATGGGGAATTCATGTACTCTCTATAGACTAGAGCGTCCCCTTTCAGAACGACGAGCAGCCCGGAAGCGGATTTCCCATTAATTTATCCCATAGACAAGTATTTATTTAAAGACCTTTACGCCTCAGACAAAGACAACAAAATAATAATAATAATTACATACAATCTATTTGTATGAGTCCTCTCTCCTGATTGTATAAAATAGGAAACAACCAAACAAACAAGGTCTTAAACAGCTATGCAACTATCTAAAATATCACTTATACCACCTTTCAAAAACATTTTGTAATGGGTCAGAATGCGTTGTGAGCTTGTAGATCTGCTGTTTCCTCTATTGTTGAAATAGGGCTTACGTGGTTGTTAATACTAGGGCGGACCACAGTCTGTTAGAACCATAGACTGTAAAAATATATGGACAAAGCGTTCTCCGGGTCTGATATGGACGTAAGATGAAGCCAGTCAGTCCTTGAATTGTAAATCGCCATCTTTCTAGATCCGTTTGGGCCCAGCTGGCCATTGGCTGGCCCAGACAACGAGGCGGGACTTCCCCCCTTCTTCTTCGTTGTTTTTTATTTTGACTCGAACGGGGGGTGGCTCCCGATCATACACTGACACGAAACAAGACAGGAACGCCCAAAAACGTCACAGCCGGTTTTTTAACAAGACAGGAACGCCCAAAAACATCACATCCGGTGTTTTACCCTGGGCAGAATTTTCTATGGCTGCCAATGCAACTTCTTCCAATCCTTAATCACATACGGCAAACACCTATGCCGATAATATCTAACTTGCGGAGGTAACGTGCCTTGTCCGCGGGCAACAGATCTTTCAACGTATGGCATTGCAAATACGTTAGATAATCGCTACTCTGCGCAATATTGTTTTGAAAATGCCGCAAATTGCATTGCAGTGAACGAGAGCAAATCACAAATCTTACCCTGGGGGGTGGGCGGAGCCGCGGAGTCGCAGCTGACGCCCCTCCCTCCGCTCTGATGACGCGTTGTTATGTCAATGTATTGACTGTAACGCTAGCCACGCCCCTCAGAACATACGTGACTTTATGGTAATGTTTTTAATAAATGGGACCATAATTTTCCAAAAAGAATATTATGAGAAATGAGACTTTAAACTAGTGACTGGAAGCAGAAAGTATTCATGACCATGTTTATTAAGGTAATACAGTCTAGGTGAAGTTGGGCCCAAATACATGGACCTCTATGGAGATATGGGTTTTTTGGGGCCCAATGACAGCGCCACAACAGGCCATTATATGAACTTTCAGGAAGTCCCGATTTCCTTAGTGGCTTCACAAAATATCTGTCTGACTGCCCCCCTGGTTAGAACGCATGCTGAAACGATGCCGTTGGCCTTTTGTCATCTCGTCATGTATACAGGGTGTGTGTGTGTGTGTGTGTGTGTGTGTGTGTGTGTGTGTGTGTGGCAGGGTGACATTATGGTGTGGCAGTGTGACCAGAAGGTCACTGTCTGTCACACATTCCCCAACTGAAACACTATCTAGACACACACACACACACACACACACACACACACACACACACACACACACACACACACACACACACACACACACACACACACACACACACACACACGCACTCCCCATGTGAAACACAATCTGCACACAGGCACTTAGAGGAGAACCCCCTACTGGTGTGTGTGTGTGTGTGTGTGTGTGTGTGTGTGTGTGTGTGTGTGTGTGTGTGTGTGTGTGTGTCTGTACACTTTCACATGATAATCTACTCTGTGCATGTTTTCTCACACGTCTAAAGTGAATAGCTCCGTTACACAATGCAGTGTTTCTGCAGTGTTTGGCCTCAAGTACCCTTTTTACCCGACTACATTTTCATTTGAAAATGGCAAGAGGAAAATCATAGCTATGCTCAATATGATGCTATGAATGAATGATGGTAACCCACCTTCTGAAGAATATAACATTACGTATAGAAGAAACAGAGTTGCAGTTAGTGCCCCTTAGCACTAATATATTTGTGCAAATATCTCTGAGTGGGTAGAGAGGTTGGTTTGGTAATCAGAAGGTCACCTGGTCGCCTCCCGGACCCGGTCTACATGTTGAAGTGACCCTGACCAAGATACTTAACCCCTAACTGCTTCCCCCGAGCGCTGATCATGACCATCTGAGCAGTCATCAGCTGGCTGAAGGTGAAACTGAATTAAAAGAATTTCCATTTTATCCAAAACTCATCCGATCTGCCCAAATTGTTAATCACACATCGAGGGTCCTAAACAACACGGACTCAAAAGCATAGGGGCGCCATTAATGCTACAAATGTCACCGTTTGTTGTTGATTATATTATTCTGGGATGAATGGGATGAACAAACGTCTATATCTTTCTGCGGTGTCCTCCCAGCGGCCAACAGCAAGTGGATTCGTCTGCATCCGGAGTGTGGGTACAACCTGGTGAACTCTCCCCATCTGAAACCAGCGTGGGTACTGGACAGAGCCCTGTGGCATCTCAGCTGCCAGGTGGCCGAGGGCAAATATGAAGACCGGGGCGTGCCGGCGCTCATCCACACTGAACAACACATCAACGTGAGTCTACCTAGTGACCTTGCACATGACTCTGTGGTAATCTATTTAGGACTGAGGTCAGTTTCTACGAAATGTCTTCTAAATTCTAAGTGTTCTATTTCTATTGTCTTATATTTGGCCGCCGACCCCCATCAAAAATATTTGGTTCCAGGGACCTTACAGAAGCAAAGATATGAGTTAAGAATGTTCACGTGAAAGAATATTCATTAAAAGATTTGCACACATTTTCACGATTTTTCTAAAATAGCAGATCTACAAGCTTGTGGCCTGTAGATCCGCTATTTTTCAATAGCTAAAGTATAAACTTGCTTAAAACACCAAAAGGGGTTACCGTCCTGAATGGATTAAAACAAATGTTAAATAGCTCTACATTGTGATAACGTGTACCTGTATTTTCAGTTGTATGAGTCTCACCACTTCTCAGGCTCTGTTGAATTTAGATGTCACCAGACCTACTGTATCATGTTGAATTTAGATGCCACCAGACCTACTGTATCATCCAGTAGATGGCAATCTGTGGTCATCTGGGCTCAAGACTTTGTATCCCTGTCCGAGTGGATTAGATTTGGATTTTGGGTCGTTCAAAATCCAAACAAAACATGCTTTGGGATCACTTTGATATCCAATCTGTGATCATTTAATTTTCTCTACAAACACTTATGTCAATGAGACATGATGTTTGACCTGTCTGTCTAGCATCAAATGTTGGATGAGTGAGAACTTTCTCAAGCTAAATGAGGATAAGACAGAAGTTCTCATAATCGGTTCTAGTGAACAGAAAGAATCAATAATAAGCAGACTTGGCAACCTGACTGTAGAAAGTAGCAGTACAGTAAAGAACCTGGGGGTTATTATTGATTCTGAATTGAATTTTAATTCACACATTAATCATGTTACCAAGATTGCCTTTTTTCACCTTAGAAATATTGCACGAATCAGAGCCTATTTGTCCTTGGACGATGCAAAAACGCTAATCCACGCCTTTGTTTTTTCTCGGCTTGATTACTGCAATGCACTTTTTTCAGGACTGCCTAAGAAAACAACTGACAGATTACAACTTGTCCAAAATGCAGCAGCCAGAGTTTTAACTAGAACTAAGATGAGAGAACATATTACTTCAGTTTTGGCATCACTGCACTGGCTTCCGGTTGTTTTTAGGATTGATTTTAAAATTCTGTTACTTGTCTATAAAGCTCTCAATGGTCTCGCACCTTCCTACCTACATGACTGCCTGCCTAAATATGTCCCAAACCGCCCCCTAAGGTCTTCCACTGCTGGCCTGCTCGCTTTGCCTAAAAAAATGGCAACTAAAAAATACGGGGAAGCAGCTTTTTGCTGCTACGGGCCGTCGACATGGAACAAGCTCCCACTGTACCTTCGTCAGGCATTTTTAAAGCTCAGCTCAAGACCCACTTCTACAACATTGCTTTTAATTGATCTTTTATTTTGTATTTTTTGTTATTCATGTCCTCACTGTATTGCATTACTGCTTGTTTTTTGTCGTTGCCTTCCTTTTCTTTTATTCTCCATTGTTCTGTAAAGCACTTTGAGCTGCATTTCATGTCATGAAAGGTGCTATACAAATAAAGTTTTATTATTATTATTATTAATCAAATAATAATCCAAATCACCAAACCACTATCCAAATCTGTAGAGATTTAAAGTGTTGAACTCTTAGGCCGAAGGCTTTGAGAGGTACAATACACTAAAATGTGTACATTTTTGACACCATTAACAAACAATACAGTGCTGAATTGCTGGTGCAAAAATTACATTGCTCAAATCAAATGCAATTAATCTCAAATAGTCTACTGATGACTTCATGTTTCCATCAGTGATTCAGTCAGTGTTGTATCTCTCTCTCTCTCTCTCTCTCTCTCTCTCTCTCTCTCTCTCTCTCTCTCTCCAGGCTCTGCGGGGGGTATTGTTGGAGGAGGTGTACCCTAAGCTCAAGTTGTGGGAGTTCTTTCAGGTGAAAGTAGAGAAAGCTTTGGACCTCTTCAGAAAGATGCTGCAAGCAGGTACACACACACACACACACACACACACACACACACACACACAGAAACGCATGCATGCACACACACACACAGAAACCATATGACCTAATGATAAAGGATTTAAGCGTGTGTGTGTGTGTGTGTGTGTGTGTGTGTGTGTGTGTGTGTGTGCGTCCTTGTCCGCGTTCCTGTCCAGGCTCACCGACTGCGAGGTCCAGTCCTCCTCGTCATGAGGGGGCGCCACTGCTGAAGGTTATCCAGGACCCTCACTACCGTCGTTTTGGAAACACTGTGGACATAACCTCTGCCCTGGAAATGTTCACGCCACACAGGTGAACCCTCTCTCTCTACTGTAGTTGTAGTTCCATCGGGCAATTTGTAGTTCAGTGATGTAGTACAATTAGGGTTGCCAACAACTATCTGAAACTCGCCCGGCTAATTAGTACAAAGACAACTTGGGTCAAGTTTACTATGTTTTGAAAGTAGGTTTAGGTGGTTACTCTAGGTCGTCCTCAGACGAGCCTTCCATCGTCATCTCCAGTCATCCCGGTTCTCCATACATCCGGCCAGCTCCCGCATCTTTCTTGAGTACATCCACAGACATACAGTATGTTAGTATGGGACGTCCTCGTGACCGGTGCCCATGTGTTGGTTCCCACAGCACCAGTTTGCTGGCTGGCAGCTCTTGGTGTCTTTGGCAGTGTCCTGCGAGTCTCATTCTCCTGGCTGCTATTTTGTCGCTCACCCTGAATATTCCGGCATACAGATTCAGATACAGATGTGTACTCTTGCTGATGTTGAGCACTACACGTAACATTCTGGTATAGCACCCGGCTAGAGCCTTCTGCAGAGTTGGCTTCAGGGTCCAGCATTCACTGCCTGTGTGTGTGTGTGTGTGTGTGTGTGTGTGTGTGTGTGTGTGTGTGTGTGTGTGTGTGTGTGTGTGTGTGTGTGTGTGTGATAACAGCAACAGGCCATCAGACATGCAGGAGTGCTGCAATCGGTTCAAGAAGACACTGGAAGAGTTGAACGCAGATCGCCACAGAGAGATGAACTACCACGCTGAAAAGGTGTGTGTGACTGTGTGCTGTGCTTACTATTATTCAAAGTTTTCATTTTATGAAGCATTGACAAGTTTATTTGTACATCACATTTCAACATCAGACTCCATCTTAGCCTGTAGCACTTGCCCTAGCCTCGACGACCTTACAGGCATATGCAAAGCCTAAACTTATGTAATTTACAGTAGATGGCATTTTATGTAGACATAGCACTCTATTGTGTATACTCATGGTTTCATTTTACAGATATTCTACTGTTAGACGGATGTTAGGGTCTTTGCTTGCTTATGACTCTTGATGACTATTTCTAAATGTATTAAGCGTGTCTACTAAATTCCTGGTTTCTAAATTGTTTCTCAGTTTTCGGGATGTGTTGTTCCAGACTATATATAGCAGGGGTGCCCACACTTTTTTACTTGAGAGCTACTTTCAAAATGAAAGCTCAACAGCTCAACAGCTCAACAAGATCTACCTACCGGATAGAATATTATACCTGAAGGTGCTGGTGTTACATATAAGAGAAACACACGGAATGGAACTTATGTAATGCTTATGCTACTGACGTTTGTGTTCAACACTCTTGAAAACAAAGTATTGCATTGTCGATTTGAGCTGACAGGCCCTATTTGTTGTCAATCATCATATGCCACACTTAATTTGTGTGGCATATGCCTTTTTTATCATGTTTTTGGGCCATGTCATGTGATCTACCTGCACAGCCTTTGTGATCTACTGGTAGATCACGATCTAACTTTTGGGCACCCCTGATATATAGCATTCGGATATTCTGGAATAGTTGTCTACACAAGGCTAGTGCTTTATAAACCGTAGCATTTTAAACCGTTCAATGCTCAATAAACCAACAGTAATATGTTTCTGAATGAGTGAATGTCCCAACCTCCCCCCCCCCCCATCTCAGGCCATCAGTTGCATTGTGGGAACTATAGTTTATGAGCGCACTGCAGAGCACGGGCCTAAGCTAGGAGCTGTCACCAGGGAGGACCCTCTAGTCACAAGGTACATGTCGCACGCTCGACTAAAATACATGATCTTTGCTTAGAATTAGACGTTATGATTTAGATCAAGAGTTATTAACGTTTTAAGATTTTCGGTCTTGTTGGCTAAACAGGGGGGGAACATTTTCGTTGACGTCCCACGGTTGCGCAACATCGAGTGTTTCGCAACAGGCACTCCCAGGCTGTGGAGCGATGCGATCGGATTTGATATCAATAACCTCCGTCTTTTTTATCAATCTTCGTCCTGGGCGCTGGGTGTTACTAATTAAAAGATGTTCAACTTCGTCCTGGGCGATCGGGGTGTTAAAAAGTTGCAAAACGTTACACTCTATAGCAATGAATGATGATGTATTGTCCCTGCAGGTATTTCACCTTCCCCTTCGATGAGATGACCTTTGACCAGGAAATGCTTCTGATTGGCCAGGCCGATCAGGCGTGTCACTTCCTGGCCCACAACGGCTGGGTGATGGGAGACGACCCGCTCCGAAACTTCGCCGAACCAGGTGACCCCACAGGATGTGCATGCACACGCACGCACGCACACACATAATTATCTATTGTTGTCACATAAATTTTGCAATGGCCTTTATTGCGTTATATTCTTCCTGGCACAAAAAACTAAATAAACCAATTATTATTGCTATCACCGCATAATTTACATATTGCATAGTGCATAGTGCATCCTTGGTCCATTTGGTTAGATAATTCCTTCATTGAATGTAGGATTAATTTACTGTGTGGATATGGTTGTCTTCATTGATATTGAAGGAGCATAAACACACCAGTAGGTGGTGCCAGTAATCAACATTTTTGTCATTGCAACTGAGTAAAAAATGGCTAATTAACCCATTTAGATCTGGAATGCATCTGTGTCGCTTAGCTTTTAATTTGAACCATTATTTTAAACTTTAGCTGTTGAAATCTACAAGCACCGAGTGCCGCACTACGAGCTTGTAGATCTGCTATTTTTCTTTATTGTGAAAATGTGGCACAAATCTTTGAATATATATTCTTTCACAGCAAACGTTAATAACGCTTCTGGGGAATCCCTGGAACAACATATTTTCAGATGGGGGTCGGCGGCCAATTATATATAATTCAGGGAGTGCTTGACATGAAACAGTTTGAGAACCACTGATATAGAAACATACTGTCGTGATTTAGAAGACATCTGTAGAATGTATTCTTAATGGATGAACTCCTCTCCTCTCCTAACAGGGTCTCATGTGTATCTCCGTAGAGAGTTGATATGCTGGGGCGACAGCGTGAAGCTGCGCTACGGCGACAAGCCAGAGGACTGCCCCTACCTGTGGGCCCACATGAAGAAATACACGGAGATCACCGCCAGGCACTTTGCAGGCGTCCGACTGGACAACTGTCACTCCACCCCTCTGCACGTGGCCGAGGTACGCTATACCGTCAGTCAGCAGCCAATCAGGAGCTTTGATTTGTAAAAAAAAGAAAATAAGACTGGGTTAAAAACCGGGCGATATTTTGTTGTTTTGGAAATGAATGGTCGGTAGGGCTGAAAGATCTACCATTCACAGCCATAGTGTGAATCTGCCCTAAAGGTCTCAATAGAAGAGCAGGGAGACTAAATAAAGTTAGATTGTATTAACATACGGATTGGTCAAAATCACATTGTATTCACTAAGACAAGTTACATCGTGGTACTTTCAATGAACACAGGATTTATCTATGCAATTATGATTCCATCGTTCAGAAACTTTCTGTGTGTGTGTGTGTGTGTGTGTGTGTGTGTGTGTGTGTGTGTGTGTGTGTGCGCGTGTGAAGGCAATGCTAGCGGCAGCCAGGGTGGTCAGGCCCAACCTGTACGTGATCGCGGAGCTGTTCACGGGTAGTGAGCTCGTTGACAATGTTTTCGTAAACCGCCTGGGCATCACCAGTCTAGTGCGAGGTAACGCCCGAGCAAGCCATTCTGTAATGACGTGGTGCTGGCGATGACGTGGCACGCTGTGTGGCTTTGTGGGACGATGCACGATGCATTAAGACGATATGCAACTCTCAACATCGTTTAACCCATTTTGACCTGAGATCTGATCTAAAAATGTCTTCTACATCCTGACAGTTTTCTGAAAAAGCTATGTTCCTATGTCAGTCGTTCTTCGATTTTTCAAAAATAGCAGACCTACAAGCTTGTAGATCTGCTATTTTTCAATAGCTAAAGCATGACATAATGCTAACACCAAAAGGGGTTCCAGCCCAAAATGGTTTAATGTGTGCAGCTTTGTACCCATGGGATTAACCACAAGTAGTAGCCTACAGCGTCAGCTAGTAACTACAGTAGTATCTACGTATAACTAGTAACTGAGTAACTAAGCAGTAACTAAGTACAACTATTATCAAGTACTACTACTGACTATGTACAACTAGTAACTAAGTACACCTGGTAACTGAGTAACTAAGCAGTAACTAAGTACAACTAGTAACTAATTATACTAAGCAGTAAGTAAACAAGTAACTAAGTTAGCATACAAGTAACTAGGTAGTAGGCCTATCTAAGTAACTAACCAAGCTAGTTATTCAACTATATTGTACTTGACCACTTACATTTAGTTGAGCTGCACCAGGTTCCCTCCTTGTTCCCTCTCTACACCAAATCTCTTCTGTGAGGCAGATCGAAGCTATTTTGGTGACCACTCTGGAATAGGGTTATTAGGGTTCATGTGGTTTATCCCATATTACACCGGGGCTCCACCGGGGGCGCCAGCGTTGCGTCTCCGTCACCGTCAGGGAATGTTCCCTTTTTAATCAATGAAGGGTGGCTCCACTGCGTTGCGTTGCGTTGCGTTGCGTTGCATTGCGTTGCGTGACAGCATTAAAATTGCCCCGGTTCGTTTTGTGACGCACGCGACGGAGACGCAACGCGCCCGGTGGAGCCCCGCCGTTATGCATCCGTTGGAGAATGTGTATGACACTGAATATCTCTTCTCTCTGTCTTTCCCCCTTCTTGTTTACCCATTTCTCTTATGAATTAACTCTCACCAAACTTTCACTTATTTCTGACAAATCATCTACTTTCATTTCAACTACCACTCTCTCTCTCTCTCTCTCTCTCTCTCTCTCTCTCTCTCTCTCTCTCACTTTGCATGTCTCCCTGCATCTTGTGCTGTTCTCTCTGCCTCTCCTCCTCTCCTCCTCTCCGCCTCTCCGCCTCTCCTCCTCTCCGCCCTGGCTGTGTGTGTTTTCACTGCCCTCCATTGCTGCATGGTGTGTGTGTGTGTGTGTGTACATGCAGTACATGCTGGAGCAGGCTCGTGCAGTCAGGCCTGACCTGTATGTGGTTGCTGAGCTGTTCACGGGCAGCGAGGAGCTGGACAATGTGTTTGTCACCAGACTGGCCATAACCTCACTCATCAGAGGTAAGGGCACAGACAGTATCGAAGTAGGTCTGCTAAAGTACTGTACTGCAAGTACATTGGACTATTTTTCTCTGCCACAATAGAGGGTATGCACGTGAGATCATCATCATACCCGGAAGTTATGTGGGAACGCCTACTGACTGAAAAACGATCTATCTGATTGTATTAAGCAAATTTATTTGACCGTTTTAGTCACAAGTTACTTCAGAGAATTAGATTGCTATTACAAAGCATATACAGTAACCATTTAAGCTCTATTTTATTCTTCATTAGGAAATAGCAGATCTACAAGCTGCCAACGAGTCTAGCCCATTCTGTGATCAAACAGAGCGGCAGTGTGCCGGTGTGAATTCAGTGTTCAAGACTTGTCTGTCTGTCTGTCTGTGTCTTTCCGTCCGTCCGTGTGTCCCAGAGGCTATGAGTGCAGGGGACAGCCATGAGGAGGGCAGGTTGGTGTATCGGTTTGGAGGTGAGCCGGTGGGATCGTTCGTCCAGCCCAGCCTGCGGCCGCTGGTCCCCTCCATCGCCCACGCCATGTTCCTGGACGTCACCCATGACAACCAGTGTCCCATACAGGTAGCTCCTTCCTCTGTCACCATGACAACCAGTGTCCCATACAGGTAGCTGCAACTGTCCCCTCCCTCTGTCACCATGACAACTAGTGTCTCACACAGGTAGCTCCTCCCTCTGTCACCATGACAACTAGTGTCTCACACAGGTAGCTCCTCCCTCTATCACCATGACAACCATTGTCCCATACAGGTAGCTCCTCCCTCTGTCACCATGACAACTAGTGTCTCATACAGGTAGCTCCTCCCTCTGTCACCATAACAACTAGTGTCTCATACAGGTAGCTCCTCCCTCTGTCACCATGACAACTAGTGTCTCATACAGGTAGCTCCGCCCTCTGTCACCATGACAACCAAGGTCTCATACAGGTAGCTGCAACTGTCCCCTCCCTTACAACCATTTTCTATACTTATTTATATGCAAATATATACAAAATATTCTCAGATGGGAGGGCCCGTGGCCAAATACAAATTAATTTGGGGGTCCCTGATGTGAAAACGGTTTGAGGACCACCGGTCTAATAACATTGTGTCGCTGTGACATTGTTGCAGATTCGCTCCGTGTTCGACTCTCTGCCCAGCTCTGCTATCGTCTCTATGGCCTGCTGCGCCACAGGCAGCACTAGAGGATACGACGAGCTGGTGCCTCATCAGGTAACACAAGAAAATAACAGACAACAATGTTAAGCTCTTACTAGAAGATCTTTTTTAATCTCTCTCTCTCTCTCTCTCTCTCAGATCTTCACTTCTGTGTTTTTAAATCTCTAATATTTTATAGGCACCATGTGGCTATAATCATCTGACTGTCATGTTTATCATGTACTGGAAAAAGATTGAATAAAGAAGTCTTGAAAATCTCAAAAATCTCTCTCTCTCTCTCAGATCTCGGTAGTGAGTGAGGAGCGTATGTACCCGTGTTGGAACCCGGAGGCCAAGCCCTGCAGCCCAGGAGAGGTGAGCCTTCAGACGGGCATCATCGCTGCTAAACGTGCCCTCAACAAGCTGCACCAGGAGCTGGCTGTCAACAGCTTCACACAGGTGAGAGAGACACAGTGGTGGAAGAACTACCCAGGTTGAGGGTGGCTGGCCATGTCCCTTAAGACATTTTGACCTCAGATCAGATTCAAAAATAGCAGACCTATGAGCTTGTAGCGTGCCACTCAGTGGCACGCTATGAGCTTGTAGATCTGCTATTTTTCAATAGCTAAAGCATAACGTAATGCTAACAGCAAAAGGGGTTTCCGCCCAAAATGGGTTAAGCCAAATTCCCAATACCCAAAATATCGGGATGCAATGTCGCACTAGGAGGAGGCCATGTGGGGCCGACCAACGACCAGATTTGGGGGATTATACCTGTAAACCGGCCATTGGATCCCACAGGATGAAGTGGCCAATGACACGCCCGCCGTCCTAAAAGTGTGTGTGCGTGTGTGTGCGTGTGTGCGTGTGCGTGTGTGTGGGTGTGTGTGTGTGGGCGTGTGGTGCGTGCGTCTCTCCCAGGTGTATGTGGACCAGGTTGACGAGGACATCGTGGCTGTCACCAGACACTGTCCCAGCAGCCACCAGTCTGTGGTGGCCGTGTGTCGCACCGCCTTCAAAGACCCCAAAACACACACGTACAGAGACAGCGTGCCCCCTATGTTTATACCAGGTAATACACGCACACAGACACACACACACACATGCAGGCGCACACGCACGCACACCGGTTTATAGCCGATGCTAATTTGCGACCCCAGTCCCTGGTTAGGCCTTTCCATACAATTATCTATCTATACTAAAAACAATAGTTTAATACAAAAAATACATGCATGAAACTCTAATCTAAAGTACAAAGTACATAACATTCCCAAATTGCATAACTATTTGAAAATGTGCTTAACATATTAGTGTTCGCACCTCTGGCCCGACTTCAACCAGTGTTAAATATAATGTGTGTGTTGGTGTTCCCAGGTAAGATAGAGGAGGTGGTGTTGGAAGCTCGTATGGTGGAGCGGAGAGTTGATCCCTACGCGAAGGATGAGAAGAACATCAACGGCCTGCCTCAATACACTGTGGAGATCGCTGAACACCTCCAGGTACACACACACACACACACACACACAGTCGCACATGCACACACGCACACGCACACACACACACACACACACACACACACACACACACACACACACACACACACATGCACGCCGCACGGATAGATTAGATGAAATTATTATTACATTACATAACATATTTTGCCTGTTTCAAAAATAGCTGATCTGCAAGCTCACAACGTGTTGCATTATTTGACATGTGCTATTGCGTTGTAGCCACACGCATTGTTTTTTTGAGTGGCGCTGGACACTCCAAGACACAGCTTTGTCTGTATAGATCTGTCCGTTTGAGCACGGAATTGTCTGTTTGTCCCATGAGCTGCAGCTGTGGCGTAGATAGGGTTTATCAGCCGTGGGATTTCTTATCAGAGGGGCCCTGCGCACGCGCGTGCTCGTACACACGTACAGCGTGCAAATCGTTACTTTGGCCAAATATTAATCTACAAACTCATTCATCAGCAGCATCACGTGATGGACCCTTACGGGTCCATTTGGTTTCATTTTAAGCTCTCAAGAGTTAATTTTTTGTTAAACATTTGCATTACTTAATTTACAAGAAGTCTACACAAACAATTAGAGAATTGACATCACCTCTCGAGGTTGTGATGTCATTGTGTTTACAGCTGAAGGACAGTAACATGGTGAAGCGTGCTGACGTCACGTCTCAGGGCTGTGATGTCATTGTGATGTCATTGTGTTTACAGCTGAAGGACAGTAAAATGGTGAAGCGTGCTGACGTCACGTCTCAGGGCTGCAGTGAGTTTGTCCAGGAGATCGTGTTCCAGCGTCTCACTCCAGGCAGTGTCATCGTCTTCAGGTGAGCCCCCCCCCTCCCACCCATTCCCTATTCTGGTGAGTCCTGTAGTAAAGAGCTTCCGTGCTCCAGACTGTAGGACGGAAGCATTTTAAAATTGCGAGAGTCAACAGTCTGGCCTGATGTGGTGTCTAATGCAGGGTGGTCCCTTATGTCCTTGTCATGCAGGGTGAGTTTGGACCCTCGCTCTCAGGAGCTGGTGGGGACACTGAGACGTCACCTGATCCAGTTCAGTCCCCACTACAGAGCAGGAAGCCTGGCCGACAACAATGTCCCCGCCATCCTGTCCACGCCACTGGAAACGTAAGTACTTTACCCACTACTCACCAGGATTAATTAATGAATTCACAACTAGTGTGTGTGTGTGTTGTCGCATATCACTTCCGGTCTTGTGATGAGGACAGAGAAACCATGATCACGGGGATCACAGCGTCGGCTATGGGCCGTGGAATAAACCTTGTTTTGACCAGAAATGTCATGTGGGACAAAAGGAATTGGAGATATATGCGATTGAAAGGAACAGATTGAATGGTTGGGGGTGTGCACGGCGAACAAGATGGCGCGCCGTAGGGTGCGAGAGAAACGCTACATTGTACAGCTGCAGCATCTCTGTATACTCTCTCTCTCTCTCTCTCTCCTCCTGCCCAGCATCATGTCCAAGCTGTCTCTAGCGGACATGAACATGTTGCTGTATCGCTGTGACGCTGAAGAACAGGAGGACGGAGGAGGATGTTACGACATACCGTCATGGCAGCCGCTCAAGTACGGAGGCCTGCAAGGTACAAAACAAACTCACTGCATCTGACCAATAGTACAGCTGATATAGTGACATTTGTTCTCCGCAATTGACCCATCTCTTGGAGTGGTGAGCCGCAGCCAAGGAGCGGTGAGCTGCAGCCGTGCCACGCTCGGGAATCATTTGATTAGTTGATTTGACCTCCCAATCCAACCCATTGATGCTGAGTGCCAAGCAGGGAGGCTTTGGGTTGGGTCCCTTTTTTACAGTCTTTGGTATGACCCAGCCGGAGTGTCGAAGCCCGACCTCCCAGGGCGGACACTGTAACCACAAGGCCACTATCTGGTCTCAGGATCTCAGGATTTGGAAGACGTGTAGAAATGGCCTTCTTAGGTCTTAAGGTTAATTAAATTGACTGTTTTAACCATAATGCTGCTGTTCCCACTTTCCTGTCACCAAGGTGTCATTTCGGTGATGGCTGATGTTCGACCCAAGAACGACCTGGGCCACCCGTTCTGTGACAACCTGAGACAGGGAGACTGGCTGATCGACTTCATGGTCAACCGACTAGTCGCAAAGGGAGGGGCTCTGGGAGAGGTGAGACATCAGTCAATCAATATTCTCCAGCGCTTGCTCCGTGCGCACCCACCCCTCTAGACCGGAGTACCGGTATTTGGCAAGTTATTCAGGAATAGTGACACCTCTCTTACCTAGTACTCCTTTAAAAAGTAACAATATTACATTACATGACCTGGTATCAAGAGTTTACGTTACAGACACTATATATTACAAGTATTATTTTACTTTTGCTAGGAGAGGAATGAAGGTTAGCCGCAGCAAGACAGAATACATGTGTGTGAATGAGAGGAACCCATGTGGAACAGTGAGGTTACAGGGAGTAAACGTGAAGAGGGTGGAGGACTTTAAGTACTTAGGGTCAACATTTCAGAGCAATGGAGAGTGGAAAAGAGGTGAAGAAACGAGTGCAAGCAGGTGGGATTGGGTGGAGAAAAGAGTGTGATAGGAAAGTATCAGCAAGAATGAAAGGGAAGGTGTACAAGACAGTTGTGAGACCAGCTATATTGTATGGTTTAGAGACAGACAGACAGCTATGTTGTATGATTTAGACTCAGAGACAGACAGACAGCTATGTTGTATGGTTTAGAGACAGACAGACAGCTGTGTTGTATGATTTAGACTCAAAGACAGACAGACAGCTATGTTGTATGGTTTAGAGACAGACAGACAGACAGCTATGTTGTATGGTTTAGAGACAGACAGACAGCTATGTTGTATGGTTTAGAGACAGACAGACAGCTACAGTATGTTGTATGGCTTAGAGACAGTCGCACTGAGGAAAAACAGGAAGCAGAGCAGAGACTAAAATGTTGAGGGAGTAACAAGGGTGGATAGGATCAGGAACGAGTACATCAGAGTACATCATCAACTACATTGTGTTGTATGGAACATAACCTACTGTGAACTGACTACAGGGAAAACATGCACATGTACATAATTTATGTTACTATTATTTTTTACACTTTGATTGCTCTTTCTTGCATTCTTATTCTTGTTTGCTGTGCTTGCTGTGGTATTGTTGTTTTTAAATGTTATGCTATATATGCTGCTGCGTTGTCTGCTGCATTGTCTGTAAGGAAGCCAAAACAAAAATAAGTTTTACTCTTATGTACCTGTACACAAGATGTAACAATAAAGTACAACCTTGAACCTTGAACCTTGAGGGACAGCGGATGTCAGATATTCTGGAGATAAAGCCAGAGAGGCCAGACTGAGATGGTTTGGACACATACAGAGGAGGGATAGTGAGTATATCGGTAGAAGGATGCTGAGGTTGGATAGTGAGTATATCGGTAGAAGGATGCTGAGGTTGGATAGTGAGTATATCGGTAGAAGGATGCTGAGGTTGGATAGTGAGTATATCGGTAGAAGGATGCTGAGGTTGGATAGTGAGTATATCGGTAGAAGGATGCTGAGGTTGGATCTTCCAGGCAGGAGGCCTATAGAGAGAAGATCTACAAGCTCATAGCGCGCCACCGAGTGGCGCGCTACGAGCTTGTAGGTCTGCTATTTTTGAAAAATCTAAGAACGACTGACATAGAAACATAGCTTTTTCAGAAAACTGTCAGGATTTAGAAGACCTTTTTAGAATCTGATCTCAGGCCTAAATGGGTTACTAAATGGTGTTTGTGCTGTAGGTGGGCCAGTGGCTCCAGGCCATGTTCGGCCTCCTGAGGCACATCCCTCGCTACCTGGTGCCGTGCTACTTTGACGCCATCATCCTGGGGGCGTACACCACCGCTCTGGACCACGTCTTCAAACACATGACAAGGTTAGTTAGTGGGTTCATGTTTTGACGTCATCGTTCCATTACGTCCAGCTGGCAAAGCCTCGCATCGCTTGTAGACATTAACTGACTTCCAAGGTAACAATGGGGGGTTCGTGCTCTCAAACTACTGCTTTTGAGCGGTGCCAACCGCCACCATTAAGTGACCTTGTGTGTATGTCTGTCTGAGTATGACCTATTGACCCCTGCAGCTTAGCCATTTACACTGAGCACACACACACACACACACACACACACACACACACACACACACACACACACACACACACACACACACACACACACACACACACACACACACACACACACAGAGTAACTATAACAATAAAAGTATAGTTGCACCGCTCAGTTCACAACACATCCACATCCTTAACACCTTAACACTACAACTAATAAAAAGTAAACTAAAACTAAGGACTAAAACTAACAAAACACGGAATAAAATAAAATTGAAATTGAAAACCAATAAATAAATAAGTCCAAATGAAAAGACTAATGAAATGACCTTGGTCTCTGTATTTGCGGCTCCTTCCGGGGTGGGTGCCACAGCTTCGTGCAGAACGGTTCCACGCTGGTCAAACAGCTGGCGCTGGGCTCGGTGCAGATGTGCGGCGTGGGGCGTCACCCGGCCCTGCCCCCCCTCTCCCCCCACCTCAAGGACGTCCCCTACCGCCTGAGTGACATCACAGACAAGGAGGAGCAGTGCTGCGTGTCCCTGGCCGCAGGTCTGTCTGTCTATCTGTGTGTCTTTTGTGATGGACCACGGTTTGGATGGTCCATCCGTCCATGTCTGTCCGGGGGTGTGCGTGTGCGTGTGTATGAATCTCATATTATATTGTAATGTCAGCTACATTGTAACTGAGGGCCTACCCCTCAATTGAACTCCCGAGTTTAAATAAAGATGATGATGATGATGATGATGATGATGATATGGGGCTGTTCCAGGTCTTCCACACTTCTCGTCTGGTATTTTCCGCTGCTGGGGTCGTGACACCTTCATCGCCCTGCGGGGCCTCATGCTGGTGACGGGAAGACACCTGGAGGCCAGGTATGTCTGTTGTTGTTTATTATTATTATTATGCTCCAGCCCTGAATCACTAGCCAGGCCCATTAGTTATGGCGATTCAGGTCTGGTGACTCTGAGTCTGTCTATGGCGGCGTTAGACTGTTGAAAAGCTGATACAGCGGCTGACAAACATGGCTGCCCCCACTGTGGTAACTGGTGACCGTATCCATCTGGGTTTTAGAAACACCGTCATGTGACATATTTTACCATGTTAATTTACATGCTAGCAGTGCTCCTTGACTGTGTTTTTTGAGAGGCGCAAGCCTCTCCTATGTCCAGCTTTGAGGGTTTTTGTAAACACAAACATTGAATGCCAGAGCATTTCTAAAGTTTATTTGTTTTTTCCATGGGGACCTGACTACATAACATGATATCTAAATGAACTCTAGATGTGAGGAGCCCCCTAGTGGCCTCTGTCTACATAACATGATATCTAAATTACATTTTAGCCTTTGCATAAGCCATTGTCGTCGAGGCTAGGGCCGATGTGGTGTCTGCAATGGTCTTCAGATTAAATAAATGCTAAAGGGTGCATATGTTGTGCATATATCTTGTTTTATTGATGCAGTAGGCCTTTATATTGGACTACAGATGTGCAAAATGTGCATTCTTCCCAACTCCGATGTATTTACACTGCAACTAGTCTCAACTCTGCTTTACGCAGTTGTCTTGCTGTGTTCACAAATTAAATATGTTGTGTCCTTTCCAAATAAACAAATGAGACCAGTAAGTAATCTGTCAAACCCTTTTTAAACACCATTTGCTGTGTGTGTGTGTGCGTGTGCGTGTGCGTGTGCGCGTGCGCGTGCGCGTGTGTGTGCATGCCGGTCAACAGGAACATCATCCTGGCGTTCGCCGGTACGCTGCGGTACGGTCTGATCCCCAACCTGCTGGGGCGGGGCAGCGGGGCGCGCTACAACTGCCGTGACGCCGTGTGGTGGTGGCTGCAGTGTGTGCAGGACTACTGCACCCTGGTGCCTCACGGGGTGGACATACTGATGTGTCGCGTGTCGCGCATGTACGTCACCAACGTGTCCCCACCGCAGCCCGCCGGACAATGGGTAAGAAGGACCTGCTGCTTGTCATGAAGCTGTGGCTCAGGACTCAGGAGGTAGAGCAGGTCGTCCAATGATCCCTGGGTCGGCGGTTCGAATACCGGCTCCTCCTGTCCAATTGCCTCCGATGAGTTGGTCGTTGTGAGCTTGCCACCATTGGTGTGTGAATGAGGGAAGTGGGGACGCTGGCGTCGACTGTTCGCCGCTTCACCTCCCAATGTATGAATGAATGAACCATTGTAAAGCGCTTTGAACACTTGGAAAAGCGATATAAACATGCAATTCATTAACACAAGGCTATTTTTAGGGATGTCCCGATCACGTTTTTTTTTCTTTCTCCCGATCCGATTCCGATCATTTGATTTTGAGTATCTGCCGATACCGATCAGATATTTATATTTTTGTGGAAGACTTATGCCATATCACAATAGTACAATATCCCAAATCACACATGTACTGTATACACATATGTAAAATTACTAATATCACAATGGATATAATATAGATACTAGGGATGTCCCGATCAAGTTTCTTTTTTATTTCCGATCGTTTGAAAATTACAGATCGGGACAACCCTAGTTATTATAGTTAAAGGTAATATGTCTGTGATATTTCCTTGTTAAAATGTGTTTTTATTCTACCAGTAATATGGTATCAGAAATCTCTTTTACAAGACAGACCTGGCCTAGCTACAGCTGTAGCAGCAATATAAGAACACAACCAAATCACATTACATTAAATGCAACATACATGTCTATAAAATCCACAATAAAAACCTTGCATATAGGTATATATAGGTGTATATTGCTATAGAGTGTTTGTTCAGTAACAGGGGTCTCGCATGCTGTAGACTTCACATAACATTTCAGCGGTGAGATGATTGTCTTGCTTTAAATCCCCACGTGTTCACAATGCATCCATAACTGTGTGTTTACAGGAGCAGCCTCTGTACGACGTCATCCAGGAAGCCATGCAGAGACACATGCAAGGAATCCACTTCAGAGAGGCCAAGGCTGGGCCAGAGATAGACCGCAACATGACTGATGAAGGCACGCACGCACGCACGCATGCACGCACGCACGCACGCACACACACACACACACACACACACAGAAAGAGAGAGGAGAAGGCTGGGCCAGAGATAGACCGCAACATGACTGATGAAGGCACACATGCACGCACGCACACACACACACACACACACACACAGAAAGTGAGGAAGGGCATGCAAATCCAAATAAAGATTTAAATGAACAGAAAATAAACACCCAGTGTTGATTTTGACAGCATTTTTCTTGTGAATAAAAAATAATTGAGTTCTAGTCATATTCTAGTTTTAGTTGAATAAATATATGATTTTAGTCAACAAAGTCTACAGTTGATTTGACTAAAAGTAAACTAAACATATTATCCATTGTGACATGACAGTGTCTCTCGTGTTTGTGCGCACGCAGGCTTCAACGTGGAAGCCGGCGTGGACGATGACACTGGCTTCGTGTTCGGAGGAAACGCCTTCAACTGTGGCACCTGGATGGATAAGATGGGGGAGAGTGAGACGGCACGCAACAAGGGTGTTCCTGCCACCCCCAGGTAGCTAACAAGGGTGTTCCTGCGACCCCCAGGTAGCTAACAAGGGTGTTCCTGCCACCCCCAGGTAGCTAACAAGGGTGTTCCTGCCACCCCCAGGTAGCTATAGTCACCACCAGGTAGCTATAGTCACCCCCAGGTAGCTATAGTCACCCCCAGGTAGCTATAGTCACCACCAGGTAGCTATAGTCACCCCCAGGTAGCTATAGTCACCCCCAGGTAGCTATAGTCACCCCCAGGTAGCTATAGTCACCACCAGGTAGCTATAGTCACCCCCAGGTAGCTATAGTCACCCCCAGGTAGCTATAGTCACCCCCAGGTAGCTATAGTCACCACCAGGTAGCTATAGTCACCCCCAGGTAGCTATAGTCACCACCAGGTAGCTATAGTCACCACCAGGTAGCTATAGTCACCCCCAGGTAGCTATAGTCACCACCAGGTAGCTATAGTCACCACCAGGTAGCTATAGTCACCACCAGGTAGCTATAGTCACCCCCAGGTAGCTATAGTCACCACCAGGTAGCTATAGTCACCCCCAGGTAGCTATAGTCACCCCCAGGTAGCTATAGTCACCCCCAGGTAGCTATAGTCACCACCAGGTAGCTATAGTCACCACCAGGTAGCTATAGTCACCACCAGGTAGCTATAGTCACCCCAGGTAGCTATAGTCACCACCAGGTAGCTATAGTCACCCCAGGTAGCTATAGTCACCCCCAGGGGAGAACTTGTGATCGGAAAATATCGGAAAATATCGCATCCCGGGGAAATACATCCGATGGATGTTTTCCGGCCCGATACTTCCAGCTATGCCAGCTAGGTTGTGACCAGGCTTTTCTCAGCCAGGGAGGCCCATGACCAAAAAAAGGGCGCTCTCCGCTAGGGAGCTCTCCGTGGTTTTGACCTAGCTATACTTCTGTCATTTCTGACTTCAACATGCCTCTCGCCCGGAATATTAACGCTTTTAGAGAGTCTCCATCTTAATCATAGTAAGGTAAGCAAGCAACAATTATGCAATTAGGGCGGCGGTGGGTCAGGGGTAGAGTGCCTGGATGGTAACCGTAAGGTTGCCAGTTCGAACCCGGGCTCCCCCAGAGTTACTGTCGAAGTGTCCTTGAGCAAGACACTGAACCCCTAATTGCTCCCGATGTGCTAGTTGGTGCCTTGCATGGTTTCCGCTGCCATCGGTGTATGAATGTGTGTGTGAATGGGTGAATGTAATGCACAATCTCTGTAAAGCGCCTTGGATAAAGGCGCTATATAAATGCACCATTTACCATTTACCATTTTATGCCTCCCGGTTTTTGTACGGAACGGAAGCCCCCGGCTTTCAGAGTAAAAGCTGCCATATCTGCCCGACACCCCAAGCTTCTATTTTGAAAGAAATCCCGGCGCTGATTGTGTTAAAGTGAAAGTGTGTGTGTGTGTGTGTGTGTGTGTGTGTGTGTGTGTGTGTGTGTGTGTGTGTGTGTGTGTGTGTGTGTGTGTGTGTGTGTGTGTGTGTGTGTGTGTGTGTGTGTGTTTCTCAGGGACGGGTCGGCGGTGGAGATCGTGGGCCTCTGTAAGTCCACACTGCGTTGGCTGGTGGAGCTTCATAAGAGCGGCCTGTTCCCCTATACCACCGTCACCATCCGCAGAGAAGGTACGCTGTGACACTTTGGGTGGAAAATACGGCATGAGAGAACTGCATTCTTCAGAACAATCAGAATTCAGAAAAGTATATATTTTAACTTTAAGTGAATAGGCTCTTCTATGCACACAGAATAACTATTCCTATACTTCCGGGCCGCTTCCCTACTTCCTTCACAGGTGTTACCGATGAAAACTAAACTTTTTAATTGCAAAGACCACCATAACTGTGAGAGTGTACTCTCTACGTCGTCCTCAGATGAGCCCTCCATCGGCGTCTCCAGTCATCTCGGTTCTCCATACATCTGCCCAGCTCCTTTGTGCTTTCTGCAGCGGGGGGGAGGGGTTTCAGGCCCCCATGACGATTAACATTTTGTCTCTGACCCTGACTGTGTTTGACCAGAATGGAACAGAGCCTTCATTAGTATCATCGTTAAGACCTGTGAAGGAAGTAGGGAGAGTTCCCAAATAGCATGTATGCATAGAGCCCCTCCCACATCATGACATGAATATGAGGACTTTTAGGCTAGAATCGCATGAATCCATCCAAAAATGTTTCACCGCAGACAGGAACCTCTCCGTGCCGTATGCCGACTGGGAGCACAAGATCCAGGAGAACTTTGAGAAGATGTTCTACGTCTCCCACAACCCCTTGGACCCCGACGAGAAACACCCCCAGCTGGTGCACAAGAGAGGCATCTACAAGGACAGCTACGGGGCCTCCAGTCCCTGGTGTGACTACCAGCTGCGACCAAACTTCACCATAGCCATGGTGGTGGTAGGTGACAACTAACTAAACGTTACCAAGACTTCACCATAATGGCAAAGTAACTCAGTAAGGATCATCTAATAATAACAATGTGGAAAAATTCATATACGTACGCATATAGACTACTGTAAACAAGCAAGATCTAAATATTTTCAATGATACAAAACTGCCATTGGTAGGTTGCAACTGGCAAGTAACTAAAGCCCTTCTCTCATATTAACACTGTGCAATTGGCCTTTCACAACGGGAGAATGTCTGTTTCAAATGCATTCACACATGAAGGTAAATAGCCCGTAAGGGTGAGGGGTGGTGTCTGGGTAGTAGATGCACACTTTAGCTAGTCGTCGTCTCCCCCCCCCCCCCCCCCCCCCACACACACACACACACACACACACACACACAATGCAATGACCAAATGCCATCTTTTATTTATTTCCATCCACAGAAAATGACACATTTCCAACGGTGTCGCTCTGTGATGCTCTGTGACAAGTAGATCAGCTATTTTTGTTCTGCGACACCTGTGTGCAACTATGTGCTCATTCCTGTGTTTGTGCGCGCTTGTTTGTGTGTGCACGTGTGTGTTTGCGTGCGTGTGTGTGTGTGCGCAGGCTCCTGAGCTGTTCACGGTGGAGAGGGCGTGGGAGGCTCTGGATGTGGCTGAGAAGAAACTGCTCGGACCTCTGGGAATGAAGACCCTCGACCCTGAGTGAGTACCTCCTCTCCTCTGGTTGTTTACACAGATGCTACAGTAGGTTTCATGTTTACCTGTTAGCCTAGTTCCTTTGAGGCACTACAGTATGTTGTTCCCTTACCTCTTTTACCCTGTAGTTGTTTGACTAGAGTTCATGCTTACGCTGATCTCACACCAGTAAGTGGCTTTGGATAAGAGCATCTAGATTGTGGATGCCCAAAAGGTAGATTGTGATCTCCCAGTATAGATCATAGCAGCTGTGCAGGTAGACCACATGACATGCCCCTAAAAAATAACTATTACAATCACAAAACTCCTCTTGAATTAGGTAGCTATAGTCACGTCAACAAGTGGCACTACCACTTGAATTAAGGTGACTTGATTGATTGACACACACATTATTTCCCATTCAAAGTGTGTTTGTCTTAACGCCAGCGCTGCTATTTGAAAGCCCTCTTTCAGTGGGTAGAGCTTGTTGAGCTGGCCATTTTAAAAGTAATTATCAAGTCCAAAAAGTGTGGGCACCCCTGATCTAGATTGTAAGTACAGTAGGTCTTGTGTCGGTGACTTAATGGAACATTGTGTGTGTTGTGTCAGTGACATGGTGTACTGTGGCGTCTATGACAACAATCTGGACAATGACAACTCCGCCTTGGCTAAAGGCTTCAACTACCATCAAGGACCGGTGAGTTGGATGTTAAACCATCCTGACATCTCCTGTTTCCACTTAGAAGCACTCTTTTACACAACAAAGCACAACATTTACCACTCTAGTTAATGTGAGTGTTCAATAAGTTCTTTAGGTTTAGATACACCAACTATATCAATGTTTTTGCCATTTGCATGCATATCTGCCAACCTGTCAGAAATACCAAAAAACGTGGGTGTCCACAAAACTGTTACTTTTCAGGAAACAGAAGAAAATAACCTGTGTTCCAATGAAACCAATGTAGTTATTATTTAGTCACAAGTGCTTGTTAATACTATAATATTGAACCAATTATTACCAAACCCCCAGGGGTTCCGGGGGTTTCTTCTATTGGCGAAGTGCTAGGTTAAGAGTGACAAGGCCTGGACTGGAAGTTGGCAGAATGCACTGGACTGGAGTTGTCACTGTGCAATACTTTAAAACAGTTTTCATGTTGCACACATGCCTGGTTGATATTTGCGCCGCCCTTGTTGAAAACAATGTTTTTCAAACTCCAGCTTGTCACACTCCAGGGCTGCATGAACAGCGCTCGAGCGCTGTTTTCTGACCCCTCAATGGTGCAACTCTCTCAGCTCTCAGCTGGCTCTGGTTATTGGTAACGCTGAGCATGCACCGCTCAGAGTTATCAGGGTTCATGACCCCAGTGCATAGTAAACTGGGGGTCCTTGAAATTAAAAGGTTTGAGAATCATTGATTTTAAAAAGAAATAGAAAACAGACACACTTTCACCCTGGTGTCCCCATAGACACTATCTTTTCAAAAGGTAGCAAAAAATAGCCCACGACCTTCCCTGGTTTATAACACACACACACACACACACACACACACACACACACACACACACACACACACACACACACACACAGCTTGGTAATGAAGGTGTTTTAATTTGTTATTGTGACCTGATATCATAATAAAGTCACCATAATAAACTGTGCGTGTCACGCGCACGCATGACTGACTTTGACTTTGTGGTGTGGTTAAGAAATTAAGCCCTATACTTAGCAACACATTGAAGATCTGTAGATATGCTTTTTTTTATATTGTTTGGATTCTGTTACTATAGTCTTTCAGATGCAGATGCGTTGGACAAACGAAACGATCATGAACTAGAAAAAGTGCCCTTCCGGGCACAGGTCTCCACCAGGTTATCCACAGATCCGTGCAGTTAGAGGTAAAAACACTTTTCGGCCAGTTATAGCGCCACCTTGAGGCTGAGTTGAAATTGTTCATGTGGCATTTCGTCCTCGGCCTAGTGGGAATGTGGGTGCACAATTTCACGGAAATCACGCGATGTGTTAATGATTTGCAGCATTTTGTTTGAAACTGAGCACTCCTGTGAACTTTGGAAGCCAATCTTAACCAATCAGGATGGAGTCTGATAAATCTGAAAGACCCGTTTCGTTGAATGGCTCTAGAGAGACTGTGTACCAATTTGCGTGATGTTTGGACAAAATCTGTAGGTGTACTGTGCAAAAACTTGTTTTGCACAAAGCGGCCTCCTGGTGGCGCTATAACAGGCCGTTCTGGAAAGTTTGGGGCAGAGGTTCATGGTTGGCATCCAGGGAGTGTGTGTGCAAAATATGGCATCGACCGGGTTAACGGTGGCCGAGATTAGCTGTTCACGGACACACGGACACACGGACACACACACACGGACACACGGACACACGGACGGACACGCGGACGGACGGAGTGCAAAACATACTCTCCCCACATGCCTTCGGCCTGGTGGAGACAATAAAACTTCATGAACAGAAATCCCGCACTCTGCTCTTGCTCAGCACTGTCAGCAGCATCAATTTTATTCAAATTGACATGGCGTTTCTGTGACTCTGGACCTTCATTGAGAGTGTCTATTACTCCAGCCAATTAATTTGTTTGTTTGTTTAACCTTATTGTTAAATCATAGTTAAGTAGGTAAAGGCCAAATTATTTGGTGTTGGTTCCTTGGCTCAACTTTGTAGCAACAATAACAATAGAAGTCAGAAAGAGAATAACACAGTTTATACACTGAATGATATGTGGCCGTTTAGAAAGCTACTCAAAAGCTACTCAAGTACAGGCTTGAGGAGTTCTTGATATACATATTCAGATTATACATTATATATAGAGAAGAAACGGCGTGCACTCTCTGTAGAAGTCTTACGAGTCTTAAGATCCGCAGCAGCATTCAACGGAACAGACACGCTTTGGCACACAGGACACCGGCGAAGGCCTGCGCACCAAAGCGTGTCTGTTTGGTTGACTGCTGTTGTGGATCTTAAAACATTATTTTAAAAAGCATGCAGGTTGATTCTTCTCTATGCTCAAAATATGCTCCAACATTTTGCCAGTCTGCTTGTTATTATTACCCCACAACCTCTCACCAAAATAACATAATCTGTCTGTCTGTGTGTGTCTCTCTCTCTCTCTCTCTCTCTCTCTCTACAGGAGTGGTTGTGGCCTGTGGGATACTTCCTCCGTGCCAAACTCTGCTTCGCCAAGAAAATGGGACAGGAGACGTACGACAAGACTGTCTACCTGGTGAAAAATGTTCTGTCCCGCCACTACGTTCATTTGGAAAGGTGAGGCTCCATTTTTGTCTCCGCCAGGCTGAATGTGAGGCTGAGACTACAGTATGTTTTAGAGAGCCAGAGCAGCAGACTACATTTTTCATGCATGTTATAGCGATCAGGAGGCCACGTTTTGCTAAATAAATGATCAACAATTACCATACTTTTAGGCCTGAATACCAGAAGAAAAGGTGTCTTTATGCGCTTAATGTCCTCAAAGTTACGCATCCAACAAGCTTTGAACTGAGCAGATTAGACATTCCGGTCCAGCGATAATGGCCAAAACGGACACTTTTTCAATGATCGGTTGGGTTTCGGCCATTGTTGCCTGTTTTTCTTTAATAATACGGGCTAGGAAAGTCGGGCTGCGACAAACCAGATACCAGAGTAAAGGTCACTTTGAGCTGCATCCGACATATCCACTTCCCTTTCTGTCAGCCTTACCATTGCCCTTAGCAGCCTGCTAAAGGCAATTGAAATAGCTTTTTGGGGGGTTCAGATCTGAGCCAAGTCTCCTGAGGAGGCGCATCTGAAGCCTGCATGTCCTGGACGGGGTATCCGGACGTAAAATCAAATCCCTCCATCCTGTGCTCCGAGGAGCACCCTTTTGTAGCTACCAGTGATTCTCAACCTGTGGGCCGCGGACAGGTTGGGATACCAATTCCATCCGATCGGGAGAGAGAACTTATATAGGATATTATACACGATAAACAAGTCAATATTGTAATTGATGAAACAAAATATTCGCGCAGAATGATTTGAACTGGATAAATGGTCTTTGTGGGGATCATTCTCTGCAACATTCACACATATCACATCATGTGTTTGTGTCCCTGCAGGTCGTCATGGAAGGGCCTTCCTGAGCTGACCAATGAGAACGGACAATACTGCCCCTTCAGCTGTGAAAGCCAAGCATGGTCCATCGCTACCGTGCTAGAGGTCCTACATGACCTGTGACAGACACACACACACACACACACACACACGATGTGCGTATTACAATTTTACTTGTGTTTAAAATTCTGAAGAAATGGCTTGACTGCTAAGAAATACTGGCAAGTTATTGTCAAGATGTTGTTTACTTTATTATTATTGTTATTATTATTAATTCAAATACAACTGTTAGACCTCCTCACACTGTTACATGTTGACATGTTCAATAGAGTAAACCCTAAACTCTGAGATATTAGCATTGTGTTACTGTATGTACAAACCTCTGCACGCTGTATGGTCGTGTTGCGACGCCTTGCCTGCACGCTGACCAAGACCTAGCCGCTTGAGTTTCAAAAATGGATGTACCGGAACTTAAGTACTGCCCAAGGAAACAACGTTGAGGCTTTACAAACCTGTTTGTCCTTTAGTGTTGTGATTAGTCGAAAAAGATGGTTTCCAAAGGGAAGTCGCGCCCCCCTATTGACCCTCTGTGTTAGGTTGTGGCCAGGCAATGAGAAATGGCTGGGAACGAGGCTACGCATTACGACGTGATGCGAGATGTTAGCTTGAAAGTCATGTTGTTTGAAGCTAAATGACGCAAAGTGACTTGGTGCAACTGAATTCCATTCTAACAACGCATCACGTTATTGTTATTATTATTAGTATTGTTATTAGTTCAAATACTGCTGTATTTGCTGTATCAGTACATAGTATATACTAAACTAAACACTGGTATGTTCATGTTTTGTTAATACAAATTACAAACCATATAAGCTTTGTGGTCATGATTAGTGTACTTCACTGTTATGCTGTTCATCGTAATCTGACTGTATCTGCATCACTTGTAATTCCACATGACCAGAATATGACCATAATAAATCTTATCGTTAAATCTTCCCCAAGTCTAATGAATTAATATTGATATATTGATATTATATATATTGATATTATATATATTGATATATTGTTTTCAGCGGCTTGTGTGTGTGCACGTGCGTGCGTGCATGCGCGTAGTGGCTTACAATAAAGAGTGATTTGTAATCTAACGTCAATGACCTACATTGCTCAGTTACATTTGCTTAATGTCGAGTTCAGACTGCAAGATTTCTGCCGCATGCTTCAAAACTATACCACTTGTGCACGCTGTGATTGGCCAGTGCACTTGTGCACGCTGTGATTTGTGCAAGGATGCACTGTGATGCGCTGTGTGTGGCCAGTAGCCACTTCTTGAGTGGCAGTCGGGGAAAACAGAACATGATTTACTATTCTTTGCCTATCGGCTCGCAACCCGAACTGACCCTTTGCAACGTTCGACACGGCAAATCTCTCACTTTAGCTCACTCGGTGGTGTCTCACGTGGCTCAAGTTTGCTTGAGACGGCGAGCCTCTGTCGCTGTCTAGTTATATATTTAGGTCTAGTCCGCAGATGTTGTAGGCGATTGGCACTTCCTCGTTGGCCACAGAAGCGGGGCGTTGTTATAAGCACAAGCAGCATAGAGTTTTGAATGTTGCATTTCTGCAGTCTTTGAAAAGGTTCAAAGACTGAGCTCAGCGTGGTAAAATTATGAGACGATAATCGTTATTATTGTTTATCGCAATTAAATAAAATGCTCACATTAATCATATCGAGATATCGAGTTAAAGATTGCATATTATCTTATTATGTCAACACTTCAATCAAGATATAGTACATTTTCTGTAGCTGGCGGTAGGCCTACCTGCACACAGACCTTGTGAGTGGTGAGACATTACTCTGTGTGTGTGTGCACGTGTGTGTGTGTGTGTGTGTGTGTGTGTGTGTGTGTGTGTGCAGGGCGAAATCCTGATTGTGACATGTACTTTTTTTTGTACTATTGTTTGATCACTGATTTACAGTCCATACCTTAAATTGAGATATGAAATTTCCCCTCTTGACTGTTTTTGTATTCTGTTGATTCTATGCCCTGTTGAATGTATTTCTTTGTTTAAGTCTGTGTTAGCCAGCATGTTGTGATTGCGATGACATGCTGTCTCTTGTCTGCTTGCTGTTGAGCTACCGTACAGAATCAGATTAATCAATCTATAAATGCACCATGTCTGTGTGTACGTCTGTAATCCACATAACTCGAGAACCGTTCGCCCCAAGACTTCAAATTTGACACACGTGTTCCACACCCCCACAGAGAGTCCGGTGTCCCGGTGTCCGGAACCAGCACAAAAGCCTCTGCCCGGGCTCTGGACATGCAGGGCCCAAATCCAGATCTCCATAGTCCATATATGGAGCTGGCCTGTTCTGACATCACAATTCTGACATCACAACACTTATTTTGGCATGCCTGACACAGAACTCCATATATAGGAATAAAGGGACACAGAGAGACAAATACATAATTCTCCATATATGGGCATAAAAGAGACACAGACAGATGGGTGGAACGGGTACAACGGGTATTGCATAGCCGGGTGGGGCATGGATCTCCAACTTCCATCGTTACCGTCACTCTACAGCCAGGCACCGGTCTAGTATAATAAATGCAAGGATGTTGATATTAATACAGTACGACTTAATTAGTTTTAAATTCAATAAAACAAATACAACATTGTCTCATGAGAAGGCTCTGGGCGAATGTTGCCATGTCATGGTCTATTCATCACGAGCCTGCTTACTCCCACATGTCCACGTGCACACGGACACACACACACACACACACGGACACAAGGACACACATTCCTGTCAACACTAAGCTGTTGTAAGATGATGATTTTTGGCAGTGGTGGAAAAAGTACTCAAATGTTTTACTTAACTAAAAGTATAAATACTGCAATGTAGAACTACTCCATTACAAGTAAAAGTCTGGAATTCAAAATGTACTTGAGTAAAAGTACAAAACAAGCAAATCTATTTAGTTTACAATTTAACGCTGATTAATACAATAAATATCAAGGGTGTGAAATTTAAATTACTTTTAATAATTCAGTTCACAATAAGAATAAAGTAATTGTAATTAGTAATTGAAACCATCGCTCAGGAGTCTGAAGTTTCAAGCTCTGGGATGTTTTTTGCTGCGTCATGGTCTATTCATCCCCAGCATCCTGCCTCCAACAAGCATAAACGCACGTACGCACACACACTTGCACGTTCACACTCTCTCTCTCTCTCTCTCTCTCACACACACACACACACACACACACACACACACACATATACAGTGACACACTAGTATTACTATACTTGTGAGGCAGTGAGCACATCAGCATTTTAGGATGGCGATTTTAAGAATGCCATTTTTACTATTAGTTGCCATTTTTAAACCACCTGCCTAAAGTGAGGTCAACAATAGCAGATCCACAAGCTCAAAACCACCTTGAAACATACAATAATGGGACCCACGTGGGCTGGGACACTGCAGCACATTTTGAACTTGTAGATCTGCTGCATCTGAGCCATTTAATTTAATTTAATTCCCTAATCCCTCTCATCCTTAACACTCCCAAGGACCAGGAAAATTGCACACCCTATGGCTGTTTCTCAACTACTATACTTGTGGGGACATTTGGCCCTGGCATACATGTGCACAAATATGTGTGTGTGACACACGCACACGTGTGCGATGCTTCCAGGAATTAATTAGTGGTGTTGTTATTTCCACTAGATTTCATCTCATTCCAAAACACCTCATTTGACTCTCAGCCACTGGGAAAAGTGCTGACTCACCATTTGTTGTTATGGGTGAATAAAAAATGCACTGTCACGGTTGGCAACTTGGCATGTTAATCATGTCAGAGTCAGGTCAGCTACAATGCTCGGAAATCATGTCTGAAATGGAGAAATGCAGCGGATATACTCAAGTATAGCTACTTTAGGCTATACTTATAAGTGCAACTTTTAGGTACTTTTTAGGTTTTTGGTGTATTTCCACTTTATCAAAACTATATATTATATTATTATAAGAATGTTGTATGTTTTTTGGCCTATGTACTCCTTGAAATATTTTGATTATTACTAAACAGTAGGCTATATTAACCCCTTTATTAGCACTATCATAGACTATTTGAAGAGCTACAAGCTCGATCATTGTGAGCTTGTAGATCTGCTACTTTTGCAAACGTTTGGAAAAGCAGATCTACAACCTACGTTTGGAAAAAAAAATCTGTAAATGGAACATTCATATTGAATCCAATTATCTATATAGGCCCACTCAAAATTGTAGCCTACTTGTAACAGAGTTGTCAGTTTTGTATTGCCACTTTTACTCAAGTAAAAACTACTAGGCCTACTGCTGAAAACTGTTGCTTTAATCTGTCTCAATTATCCAAAATACTTTTCACAGGAAGACTCCAATCACCCTAGGGTTTACATTTTTCACAAAGTAGCCTAATCCACACACCACATCTGTGAACGTGTGTACAGTGTGTGTGTGTGTGTGTGTGTGTGTGTGTGTGTGTGAATATAAACAGAGCAGCAGGTCTCCTAGTCGGCTAGTCCTCCCATCTCTCTCTCTCTCTCTCTCTCTCTCTCACACTGTCACACACACTCACACACACACACACACACACACACACACACACGCATAATAAAAACTCGTCATAATTAAACGGTAGGTCACCTTTCCTTGTTGTCGCGCGTCACGCGCGCTCTGTCGCCTCCAAACACACTTTTTTTGATTCCACGCTTCAGGCTTCACTGCGCTGAGCAGCTGCAGTTTAAGGAAACATATTCTTGATCCAACGGATTGATTTCGAGATGGATCGCGTTGCTTCCCTGATAGTAGGAGCGGCTGTTGTCCTGGCTGCTCTCCCCGTGGTTTGGAGCTACGGCTCGGGTGCAGTCACCGGGAGTTGCGGGGACCTCACCCCGGGTCACCGGGGTAGCGCGCAGACGAACCCCGCACCTTTCACCGTCATCGCAGACAGGCTGAGCTACCAGGATGGAGACCGCATCACAGGTGAGAGAATAGCCCCATATAGCCGCCTACTGTATGTCCCCATTATGATATGCCCCATTGCCCCCAGTCGCTCACTCACTCGCTCCGAGCTACAGAAGTGGCGTACTTGAGTAAAGATGGAAAGAGATTCACAGATTAGCAATCTAATCTCTTTCCATCTTTACTCAAGTAATGAGCGTAGGGACTGAGGGCACTGGGCACATATGGCTGGGGCACCTCTGATCAAAGTTAGGCACCTGTAGGCTAGGCTACTCTCCTTAGGATTTAGAGCCAAATGGAGACATTTCATCATTTTGGACCATTTCTTTAGTGTGTGACTGTACAATGTTAATTAATTCATTATTTCATTGCTCATTCTTCTCTTTTGAGCTTTTCTTTAATCTCCTTTCGGTTTGCTGACCGAACGAAATACTTTCCTTATAAGAACACACACTATAGTTTGATTGTGTTGTTCCTCCAGTTCAGCTGCAGGCTCAGGATCCATCGTCTCCATTCATGGGCTTCATGTTACAAGCCAGAGAGGAGGGAGGAGACGGCATTCCTCTGGGATCCTTCACTGTGGAGGATCAGGATCACCTGGCACAGCTTCTCACCTGTAACGGAGCACCTGTGAGTCGCCAGCTCATTGTTTACACCCACTTTTCAACCTCACCTCCCAAATTCTCTTTTAGCTACAGTGACAGTGACACACCCAGTGGTTATCAACGTGCGGTCCGGGGACCCCCCCAGTGGGACTGTGAGCCTGTTCCAGAGGGTCCCCTAGCATTAGTGCAGGGGTTCTGCAACGATGTTGGCTGGGGACCCCCGGAAAGGCTTTGGCCATGTCTCACGCCCCTCGCCCCTGCTACTTAATTATTTTCGGCTAAAATTGCCAATCTACAAACTTGTAGATCGCTATTTTTCCAGTTTTAGCTTCCTAAGATCATCTTAGAAAGCTAGAACTGGAAATAGCGTTAACCTTTTAAGGTAAAGACTGGTCTCTAAATGTAATGTACGTGTCTGTGTAAGGAGACGCGGGGAGCAAAGTAGGTTACTAAATCACAAAGAATCTTCTGGAGTGTATGAATGCTTGCAAATATTTTGGTTATACGGAGCTGTGTCCAACACTTGTGTTTTTGTGTTCTTGTGTTTTCTTGCAGAATTCGGCAGCATCACACACATCGAAGGTTCAGAAGACGTCAGTGCGAGTCATATGGACAGCAGCAGCCTCAGTACAACCCAAACCCATTCAGTTCCGGTAATTACAAACGATATGTAAAATGGCATGCTTTTCTGTTTCCATGATTGATTTGTTATTTATGCCATTTGTATGTTATTATATCTTCGCTGCATTGATTTGGAAACCAAAGCTGTTACTTTTCAGGGAATGGATCCAACTTTTCATTGATCCAGTATTTATGGAACCCACAGACACACTTTTAAGGCCCATTCATACTCCAGGTTTAGGTGATAAGGTGAACACTGAAATGGTGGTTAGTAAAACAGAGAGATGTGTTTGGGTGAGCGGTAACCACCGCAGCGTGACGTCATATTGTAGTTTTCGGTGGTCACCTTATCACCTAAAACTGAAGTATGAATAGGCCTTCAACCACTTTCAATATAGCATATGGTGGAAATGTCATTCTCGGCAAAGAAAACATTAAAATATGAAAGAGGCTTCCACTCGACCGTGACAATATTTTATATTCTTAATTATAGATCATACATCGATTAAAGTCTAACTGGTGACAATTTAAAGGGGTGGGTGTGTGCTGTGTGAGTTGAGTGAATCGCTGCATGCCTATTCTTAATACTAGAGCTAGAAATATTTCCATAACATTCTGCGCCTCTTTTCCTGCAGTGCGACGTTCGTGCAGAGCTACAGTACGTATTGGGTAGGAGTCAGAAGTCCTTCACTGTCGTACAACAGTACAGTCAGCGTGAGTACACCGTCATACAGTAACGACAGTGTGTTTACAACACCGTCTTACAATAATGACAGTGCACTTAATGACTCCTCAACCACAGCTGTGTCCACCGTTAACGTCAACACCAGCTCCTCCCCGCCCGCAGTAAGTCATGTGAAGCAGTGTTTCCCACATGAAACCAATATGTTTTCATTTGTGTGTTTGTTTCCTGGTTTGTTTGTTTTTAAATTCAGAACTTTTTTAGATGGTGAAAATAACCAATCTCACAATGTGAACCACTGGTGGTCCGTGAAGGTATTGCATGTGGTCCCTGACAGTAATGTAGGATTGGTTGAATTTTTGTAATTTTCCTTCTACTAGTTGAGAAACAGTGAACTGAATGACCTGGTGACCTATGATGAGTCTGACTGTCCATTTAGTCATTTACTGACAAGTTGGAGGTTATGAAATTTAGAGTTAGAATCTCAAGAGGGGGAAGTGCACCGAATTGTCTGGATGAGTCAATATTATTAGGAAATGATTAGTAGTCAATGTACCATTGGTTGAGAAACAGTGGGATGTATGCACATGGGGTGCATAGCAAGTGTTACAAAAGCACTAAGCTGGGTGGTGGTGGTCCCTCGTTCACAATCAGTTGAAAACCCCTGATTTATATAATGTGTTCTTGTACGTTTGGGTCCTGCCGGGGGAAAGCTGAAAAGCTTTTTGAACCTCTGGTTTTAAGACAACCAATGACTGTGAACCTTAGATAATAATAATAATAATAATAATGGATTTTATTTATAACGCACTTTATATTCGCAAGAATCTCAAAGTGCTACAGCAGTGAATAAAAGCAAAAGAAACAACACCATTAAAAACATCTAAAAGAACAGGAACATTTAAAACATAAGGGCAAGGCTATAAAAATGCTTTGGTAAAAAGGAAAGTTTTGAGTCCTCTCTTAAAAGCGTCTACCGACTGTGGGGCTCTCAGGTGGGCGGGGAGAGCGTTCCACAGTTCACATGGTGCGTAGGTTGGTCTTTGTGGGTTTGAGGAGGTTGGTGTTTGAGGAGCGGAGGGAGCGGGTTGAGGATTGAAGGGTGACAAGTTCCTTGAGGTAGGGGGGGGGGGCGTTGCCGTGGATGCACTGGTGGGTTAGCAGGGAAATCTTGTATTCAGTCCGGAATGAGATGGGGAGCCAGTGGAGTGAGCGGAGGATGGGTGTGATGTGCTCGTGTTTACGCACTCTCATCAGGACCCTAGCAGCGCTGTTATGAATGTATTGGAGCCTTTGAAGGCTCTTGCTAGGGATCCTGATGAGAAGTGCGTTGCAGTAGTCCAACCTGGAGGAGACAAAGTCGTGGACAAACTTTTCAGCATCAGGTAGAGTGAGGGTGGGACAGAGTTTGGCAATGTTTTTGAGATGGAAAAATTATGTTTTGCAGAGGTGTTTGATGTGGGCCTCGTAATTGAGGTGGGGGTCCATATTAACACCCAGGTTTGTGACGACAGATGAGAGTGGAATGTCCTGGCCAGAGAAGGTGATGCTTGTGATGGGGGATGATTGAACCTGGTGTGGGGTGCAGATGAGAATGGCTTCTGTTTTAGAGCTGTTTAGTTGCAGGAAGTTGTGTTTCATCCACGCCTTTATCTCCTCCAGGCAGATGGTGAGTGTGGATGAAGGTGATGTAGATGGTGACGGGGAGGACAGTGGGGCAGCAGAGCGGGGAGGGGTTGGGTCCAGTTTTATGTACAGTTGTGTGTCATCAGCATAGCAATGGAAGGAGTGGTTTATTGCATGGGTAATCTGAGGGCTGATGGCTTGGATGTGTAATTTGAGCAGGGCTGTGGGGAAGGGGTCCAAGGTGCAGGTGGAAGGCTTCATTCGCCTGATGGTATCCTCGATCTGTGGTGGGAGTGAAGCAGCAGAGAGGCTGGGGGGGTCCAGGCTGTGGGCTGGCAGTCGGGGGAGATGAAGAGGGGGGGCAGAGAGGGATGAACGGATGGTGTCAACTTTCATTCTGAAAAATGAGAGGAAGTCGTTGCACTGTTCAGCTGTGGTTGCTTGGTTTGTGGGGGTTTGGGGTTTGAGAAAGTGGTTTATGGTTGAGAAAAGTTGTTTTGAGTTGCCGGGGTTGTTATTTATGATGTTGGAGTAGAATATGGATTGTGCATCTCTCAGGGACTTTGAGTAGGCCTTTTGGTGGTCTCTGTAGGCCATTTTATGGACTGTGAGTCCTGAGGCCTTGAGGCGCCTTTCAAGGACACGCCCTTCTGCCATTGTTTTCCGCAGCTCACTGGTGTACCATGGGGCTGAACGTGAAAATGTGACAGTCCGTGTCTGTATTGGGGCATGAGTGTCGAGGAGATTGCTAAGTGATTTATTGTAAAAAGCCACCGATTCCGTTGCTGATGGGTGGGTGGCAGAAGACAGGTGATGGAGGTCCAGGGTCAGGGTGTCTGGGTTGATGCTTTTGAAATTCCGGAAGTGGATTTGGCGTTTGGGTTTGGTATGGGAGGGAGGGAAAAGCAGCTCAAAGGAAATTACTTTATGGTCAGACACACCCATGTCATACACTGGATATACCTTACATCAGTAGGAATAGGACAATTGTGTGGGAAATGTCTCTATTCAGTGACCTAAGCCATTGGTGGAGTACTTCTCACTCACCCAACAGTAATCAAACCAACATACTGAACAGTATAAGTGTATACAAGTTATCTATTGATTACTTTTGACCATTAAAAAGTAATCAACAAACTAATTTATTAAATAAAAAAGGTCAGACATTTGGCCAAATTGTCAAATATTACCCAAGTCCTAAGAGAGAGCAAACATTTAGCGAAAATAGCCAGTCTACTACTAGACTGTAGTACTTTAAGTACACTGGATCCCCAATTCAAATATAATTATTAGTAATTAGTATGAGTATAAAAGTATGAGAACCACTGGTATATGGTAGACGGGGAAGGATACACTGGTGTAGTGCTTTGCAAGGTACTCAAAGCTAGCCTGGCTAATAAGCCAGACAATTTATTTTTGCCAACGGCTGATTCGGTCTGGCTTTAGCCAGGCTAACTCAAAGCCACTAACCTGCTAGAGGTAACAGTGAAGATCACCTTTAAAATAGTCTTGCGTAGCCAAACTTATGATGAGTCTGCTGATGTTGTAATTCTGTGGGCTAGAAGTGTGTGGTAACAAGTCGGTTCTACAATATATTGTATTGCAGAACCGATGTGAACGAGGGAGCACTGTGCTTCCTAAATTGGGGCGAAGCCATTTAGAGTATGTGGTAAAGGCTGTGTCCTAAAAACCAACACACACACACACAGTTGGCGTAGCCCTGTCACCGCTTGCCTTTGCCGTTAGTCAGCAATCCAAGAAGGCCATACAATGGATTAAAATGTATTCCAGATGGAGATAGCTGATCGTCTGGTAATATTAGTTAGTTAGTTTCATTTATTGTCCACGTGTGGAAATTCGTCTTCGGTCTCAACAGTAAGAAACAAACAGTTACAACAACAACAGCAACACTTAACTTAATTATTTTCTCATGGCAAAAAAAAAGTGCAGGACAACAGTGGCAAATACATTGGAAAAACAAACAAATCTAGCGAGACATGAGTAGTCTATATGGGTGTGTGAACGCTACCTCTTTTGACCACTGGGGGGCGCCACTGAGTCAATTATGCAAATTAGTAATAAAATAGTAATTAAAAATTCTTTACATTCCTTGAATTCCATACATTCCATAAATCATAAATCATATTGTATATATATATATCATAAATATAATTACCAGAGTGTCATTATTAAATAAAAGAAAAGCTACTAATAGTTTTTATAATGTATGTGTTCTAAAAAGCTGGTTATCTCTCTCTCCCCTCCATGCCCTCTGTCCCCAAACCTAACAGACACCTCCGTTTTTCAAAGGTGTGAAAAGAACAATAGAAATGCAGATGACGCTCGGGTGGGGGTGGGGAGGGCTCCACTATGTTGAAGAGCAAATGAGATGCTGATTAAATGCACTTTAAAGTTAGTGTTAGTGTTATTTAGTGTTAGTGATATTTTTATAAAAGTAAAATGTAGTCTTATTTTAACATAATAGAACATTTTTGGCGGCTGGGCCTTTTTTGAAATATCATGATTGTAGTCTTAGTTAGGTTCACTGTCAGGGCTCATGTCTGGGGGAATTTGTGTAGGAGATCAAGTTGCTGCTGTAGTCCTTCCTTAGCAGACATGCAGTCTCCAGGTGTGAATAGAACAATAGAAATGCAGATGACTTTGCAGATGACTTTTTTGAAGCGCCAGGTGCCAGTGGTAACTTGTGAAACCCCCTCAAAACACGGTCGCGGTGTTAGGATGTGTTAATTAGATTAACACCAGGGGTGGGGGTCCTTATCTTTGATGTGACTTGTATGCATGATGTGTGTGTGGGCCATGGGTGGGGGGGGGTCCCTTATCATTGAAAGTGGCAGGTGACAGGTGACAGGTGACAGTTGACAGGTGACAGATGACAGCTGACAGCTGACAACAGCTGATAGTTGACAGGGAAAACACATGGCTTTTGTTATGTTTAACTCCAGCATTACATTTTCCATGTACATATATACGTCAGTGTAATGGGAGGTACAGTAGGTGTAGTGTAGTCTAGGTTATATTAGACAATGTTTGTGGTATCAGAATGAATGCATCTGACTTTGTTTATTTATTGGGTAAGTCAAGGATACCCCCCTAGTGTTCAATTTCTATATATATAATTACACTGCAGTACCAACTATGCCCTGATGTGATTTTAATGATTCGTGTTTTGTTTTGTGACTGGAGAAGGTAAGTGTGGTCCTAATATTGGTGGTTAACGTAGGGTCTTGTATTATTTTGGTGTTTTGTGTTGTGTTTTTAGAATTTTGTAGGTTTCATGTTTTTTTTCCTAATGTTGGTGTTGTGTTTTTGTGAATCTTGTAGTTTTCATGTTTGTCCTAATGTTTTGGTCACCGTAGGACTTGTATTATTTTGGTGTTTTGTGTTGTGTTTTCAGAATTTTGTATGTTTCATGTGGTCCTAATAGTGGTGATTAACGTAGGGTATTGTATTATTTTGGTGTTTTGTGTTGTGTTTTTTAGAATTTTGTAGGTTTCATGTGGTCCTAATGTTTTGGGTTAACGTAGGGTCTTGTATTATTTTTGGTGTTTTTGTGTTGTGTTTTTAGAATTTTGTAGGTTTCATGTGGTCCTAATGTTTTGGGTTAACGTAGATCTTGTATTATTTTCGGTGTTTTGTGTTGTGTTTTTAGAATTTTGTAGGTTTCATGTTTTTTCCTAATGTTGGTGGTTAACGTAGGGTCTTGTATTATTTTTGGTGTTTTGTGTTGTGTTTTTAGAATTTTACAGGTTTCATGTGTACTAATGTTGGTGGTTAACGTAGGGTCTTGTATTATTTATGGTGTTTTGTGTTGTGTTTTTGTGAATCTTGTAGTTTTCATGTTTGTCCTAATGTTTTGGTCACCGTAGGACTTGTATTATTTTGGTGTTTTGTGTTGTGTTTTCAGAATTTTGTATGTTTTCATGTGGTCCTAATATTGGTGGTTAACGTAGGGTCTTGTATTATTTTGGTGTTTTATGTTGTGTTTTCAGAATTTTTTAGGTTTCATGTGATATTTTTAAAATTAATATTTCATATTTTCAAAATTATTTTTTCAAAATTAATATTTCATATTTTTCAAAATTCATATTTCATATTTTCAAAATTCATATTTTCAAAATTCATAATTAATATTTTCAAAATTCATATTTCATATTTTCAAATTTCATATTTTCAAAATTAATATTTTCAAAATTCATATTTCATATTTTCAAAATTCATATTTCATATTTTCAAATTTCATATTTTCAAAATTAATATTTCATATTTTTAAAATTAATATTTCATATTTTCACATTTATTTCAAAATTTCAAAATTATTTTTTTCAAAATTCATATTTTCAAATTTCATATTTCATATTTTCAAAATTCATATTTCATATTTTCAAATTTCATATTTTCAAAATTAATATTTCATATTTTTAAAATTAATATTTCATATTTTCACAATTATTTCAAAATTTCAAAATTATTTTTTTCAAAATTCATATTTTCAAATTTCATATTTTCAAAATTATTTTTTTCAAAAATTCATAATTCGTCCTAATGTTTTGGGTTAACGTAGATCTTGTATTATTTTTTGGTGTTTTGTGTTGTGTTTTTAGAATTTTGTAGGTTTCATGTTTTTTTTTTTTCCTAATGTTGGTGGTTAACGTAGGGTCTTGTATTATTTTTGGTGTTTTGTGTTGTGTTTTTAGAATTTTACAGGTTTCATGTGTACTAATGTTGGTGGTTAACGTAGGGTCTTGTATTATTTATGGTGTTTTGTGTTGTGTTTTTGTGAATCTTGTAGTTTTCATGTTTGTCCTAATGTTTTGGTCACCGTAGGACTTGTATTATTTTGGTGTTTTGTGTTGTGTTTTCAGAATTTTATATGTTTCATGTGGTCCTAATATTGGTGGTTAACGTAGGGTCTTGTATTATTTTGGTGTTTTATGTTGTGTTTTCAGAATTTTGTAGGTTTCATGTGGTCCTAATAGTGGTGGTTAACGTAGGGTCTTGTATTATTTTGGTGTTTTGTGTTGTGTTTTTAGAATTTTGTAGGTTTCATGCGTTCCTAATGTTTTGGGTTAACGTAGATCTTGTATTATTTTTGGTGTTTTGTGTTGTGTTTTAGAATTTTACAGGTTTCATGTGGTCCTAATGTTGGTGGTTAACGTAGGGTCTTGTATTATTTTGGTGTTTTATGTTGTGTTTTCAGAATTTTGTAGGTTTCATGTGGTCCTAATAGTGGTGGTTAACGTAGGGTCTTGTATTATTTTGGTGTTTTGTGTTGTGTTTTTTTAGAATTTTGTAGGTTTCATGTATTCCTAATGTTTTTGGTTAACGTAGATCTTGTATTATTTTTGGTGTTTTATGTTGTGTTTTAGAATTTTACAGGTTTCATGTGGTCCTAATGTTGGTGGTTAACGTAGGGTCTTGTATTATTTTGGTGTGTTGTGTTGTGTTTTTAGAATTTTGTAGGTTTCATGTGTCCTAATGTTGGTGGTTAACGTAGGGTCTTGTATTATTTTGGTGTTTTATGTTGTGTTTTCAGAATTTTGTAGGGTTCATGTGGTCCTAATAGTGGTGATTAACGTAGGGTCTTGTATTATTTTGGTGTTTTGTGTTGTGTTTTTAGAATTTTGTAGGTTTCATGTGGTCCTAATGTTTTGGGTTAACGTAGGGTCTTGTATTATTTTTGGTGTTTTTGTGTTGTGTTTTTAGAAATTTGTAGGTTTCATGTGGTCCTAATGTTTTGGGTTAACGTAGATCTTGTATTATTTTCGGTGTTTTGTGTTGTGTTTTTGTGAATCTTGTAGTTTTCATGTTTGTCCTAATGTTTTGGTCACCGTAGGACTTGTATTATTTTGGTGTTTTGTGTTGTGTTTTCAGAATTTTGTATGTTTTCATGTGGTCCTAATATTGGTGGTTAACGTAGGGTCTTGTATTATTTTGGTGTTTTATGTTGTGTTTTCAGAATTTTGTAGGTTTCATGTGATATTTTTAAAATTAATATTTCATATTTTCAAAATTATTTTTTCAAAATTAATATTTCATATTTTCAAAATTCATATTTCATCTTTTCAAAATTCATATTTTCAAAATTCACAATTCATATTTTCAAAATTCATATTTCATATTTTCAAATTTCATATTTTCAAAATTAATATTTCATATTTTCAAAATTATTTCAAAATTTCAATTTTTTTTTTTCAAAATTATCATCATATTTCATATTTTCAAAAATTATTTTTTTCAAAAATTCATAATTTGTCCTAATGTTTTGGGTTAACGTAGATCTTGTATTATTTTTTGGTGTTTTGTGTTGTGTTTTTAGAATTTTGTAGGTTTCATGTTTTTTTTTCCTAATGTTGGTGGTTAACGTAGGGTCTTGTATTATTTTTGGTGTTTTGTGTTGTGTTTTTAGAATTTTACAGGTTTCATGTGTACTAATGTTGGTGGTTAACGTAGGGTCTTGTATTATTTATGGTGTTTTGTGTTGTGTTTTTGTGAATCTTGTAGTTTTCATGTTTGTCCTAATGTTTTGGTCACCGTAGGACTTGTATTATTTTGGTGTTTTGTGTTGTGTTTTCAGAATTTTGTATGTTTCATGTGGTCCTAATAGTGGTGATTAACGTAGGGTCTTGTATTATTTTGGTGTTTTGTGTTGTGTTTTTTAGAATTTTGTAGGTTTCATGTGGTCCTAATGTTTTGGGTTAACGTAGGGTCTTGTATTATTTTTGGTGTTTTTGTGTTGTGTTTTTAGAATTTTGTAGGTTTCATGTGGTCCTAATGTTTTGGGTTAACGTAGATCTTGTATTATTTTCGGTGTTTTGTGTTGTGTTTTTAGAATTTTGTAGGTTTCATGTTTTTTTTTTTCCTAATGTTGGTGGTTAACGTAGGGTCTTGTATTATTTTTGGTGTTTTGTGTTGTGTTTTTAGAATTTTGTAGGTTTCATGTGGTCCTAATGTTTTTGGTTAACGTAGATCTTGTATTATTTTTGGTGTTTTGTGTTGTGTTTTTTGAATTTTGTAGGTTTCATGTTTTTTTTTTTCCTAATGTTGGTGGTTAACGTAGGGTCTTGTATTATTTTTGGTGTTTTGTGTTGTGTTTTTAGAATTTTACAGGTTTCATGTGTACTAATGTTGGTGGTTAACGTAGGGTCTTGTATTATTTATGGTGTTTTGTGTTGTGTTTTTGTGAATCTTGTAGTTTTCATGTTTGTCCTAATGTTTGTGGTCAACGTAGGACTTATATTATTTTTGGTGTTTTGTGTTGTGTTTTGCGAATTTTACAGGGTTCATGTGGTCTTAATATTGGTGGTTAACGTAAGGTCTTGTATTATTTTGGTGTTTTATGTTGTGTTTTCAGAATTTTGTAGGTTTCATGTGGTCCTAATAGTGGTGGTTAACGTAAGGTCTTGTATTATTTTGGTGTTTTGTGTTGTGTTTTTTAGAATTTTGTAGGTTTCATGTGTTCCTAATTTTTTGGGTTAACGTAGATCTTGTATTATTTTCGGTGTTTTGTGTTGTGTTTTAGAATTTTGGAGGTTTCATGTAGTCCTAATGTTTGGTGTTAACGTAGGGTCTTGTATTATTTTTAGTGTTTTGTGTTGTGTTTTGTGAGTTTTTACAGGATTCATGGTTTCCTAAGGTTTGTGGTTAACGTAGGTTCTTGTATTATTTTGGTGTTTTGTGTTGTGTTTTTAGAATTTTACAGGATTCATGTTTTTCCTAATGTTTTGGGTTAACGTAGGTCTTGTATTATTTTTGGTGTTTTGTGTTGTATTTTAGAATTTTACAGGCTTCATGTTGGCCTAATGTTTTGTGGTTAGCGTAGGGTCTTGTATTATTTTTGGTGGGTTGTGTGGTGTTTTTTGTGAATTTACAGGCTTCATGTTGTCCTAATGTTTTTGTATAACGTATGTCTTGTATTATTATGGGGTATGAGAGAGAATATTATATTATTACAAGCCGCGTTGTAATAATATAATATTCTCTCTCATACCCCATAATAATACAAGACATACGTTATACAAAAACATTAGGACAACATGAAGCCTGTAAATTCACAAAAAACACCACACAACCCACCAAAAATAATACAAGACCCTACGCTAACCACAAAACATTAGGCCAACATGAAGCCTGTAAAATTCTAAAATACAACACAAAACACCAAAAATAATACAAGACCTACGTTAACCCAAAACATTAGGAAAAACATGAATCCTGTAAAATTCTAAAAATACAACACAAAACACCAAAATAATACAAGAACCTACGTTAACCACAAACCTTAGGAAACCATGAATCCTGTAAAAACTCACAAAACACAACACAAAACACTAAAAATAATACAAGACCCTACGTTAACACCAAACATTAGGACTACATGAAACCTCCAAAATTCTAAAACACAACACAAAACACCGAAAATAATACAAGATCTACGTTAACCCAAAAAATTAGGAACACATGAAACCTACAAAATTCTAAAAAACACAACACAAAACACCAAAATAATACAAGACCTTACGTTAACCACCACTATTAGGACCACATGAAACCTACAAAATTCTGAAAACACAACATAAAACACCAAAATAATACAAGACCTTACGTTAACCACCAATATTAAGACCACATGAACCCTGTAAAATTCGCAAAACACAACACAAAACACCAAAAATAATATAAGTCCTACGTTGACCACAAACATTAGGACAAACATGAAAACTACAAGATTCACAAAAACACAACACAAAACACCATAAATAATACAAGACCCTACGTTAACCACCAACATTAGTACACATGAAACCTGTAAAATTCTAAAAACACAACACAAAACACCAAAAATAATACAAGACCCTACGTTAACCACCAACATTAGGAAAAAAAAAAACATGAAACCTACAAAATTCAAAAAACACAACACAAAACACCAAAAATAATACAAGATCTACGTTAACCAAAAACATTAGGACCACATGAAACCTACAAAATTCTAAAAACACAACACAAAACACCAAAAATAATACAAGACCCTACGTTAACCACCAACATTAGGAAAAAAAAAACATGAAACCTACAAAATTCTAAAAACACAACACAAAACACCGAAAATAATACAAGATCTACGTTAACCCAAAACATTAGGACCACATGAAACCTACAAAATTCTAAAAACACAACACAAAAACACCAAAAATAATACAAGACCCTACGTTAACCCAAAACATTAGGACCACATGAAACCTACAAAATTCTAAAAAACACAACACAAAACACCAAAATAATACAATACCCTACGTTAATCACCACTATTAGGACCACATGAAACATACAAAATTCTGAAAACACAACACAAAACACCAAAATAATACAAGTCCTACGGTGACCAAAACATTAGGACAAACATGAAAACTACAAGATTCACAAAAACACAACACCAACATTAGGAAAAAAAACATGAAACCTACAAAATTCTAAAAACACAACACAAAACACCAAAATAATACAAGACCCTACGTTAACCACCAATATTAGGACCACACTTACCTTCTCCAGTCACAAAACAAAACACGAATCATTAAAATCACATCAGGGCATAGTTGGTACTGCAGTGTAATTATATATATAGAAATTGAACACTAGGGGGGTATCCTTGACTTACCCAATAAATAAACAAAGTCAGATGCATTCATTCTGATACCACAAACATTGTCTAATATAACCTAGACTACACTACACCTACTGTACCTCCCATTACACTGACGTATATATGTACATGGAAAATGTAATGCTGGAGTTAAACATAACAAAAGCCATGTGTTTTCCCTGTCAACTATCAGCTGTTGTCAGCTGTCAGCTGTCATCTGTCACCTGTCAACTGTCACCTGTCACCTGTCACCTGCCACTTTCAATGATAAGGGACCCCCCCCCACCCATGGCCCACACACACATCATGCATACAAGTCACATCAAAGATAAGGACCCCCACCCCTGGTGTTAATCTAATTAACACATCCTAACACCGCGACCGTGTTTTGAGGGGGTTTCACAAGTTACCACTGGCACCTGGCGCTTCAAAAAAGTCATCTGCAAAGTCATCTGCATTTCTATTGTTCTATTCACACCTGGAGACTGCATGTCTGCTAAGGAAGGACTACAGCAGCAACTTGATCTCCTACACAAATTCTCCCAGACATGAGCCCTGACAGTGAACCTAACTAAGACTACAATCATGATATTTCAAAAAAGGCCCAGCCGCCAAAAATGTTCTATTATGTTAAAATAAGACTACATTTTACTTTTATAAAAATATCACTAACACTAAATAACACTAACACTAACTTTAAAGTGCATTTAATCAGCATCTCATTTGCTCTTCAACATAGTGGAGCCCTCCCCACCCCCACCCGAGCGTCATCTGCATTTCTATTGTTCTTTTCACACCTTTGAAAAACGGAGGTGTCTGTTAGGTTTGGGGACAGAGGGCATGGAGGGGAGAGAGAGATAACCAGCTTTTTAGAACACATACATTATAAAAACTATTAGTAGCTTTTCTTTTATTTAATAATGACACTCTGGTAATTATATTTATGATATATATATATACAATATGATTTATGATTTATGGAATGTATGGAATTCAAGGAATGTAAAGAATTTTTAATTACTATTTTATTACTAATTTGCATAATTGACTCAGTGGCGCCCCCCAGTGGTCAAAAGAGATAGTGTTCACCCACCCATATAGACTACTGACATGGTATAATTTAGTGCCTCAATGGCATTTGTTATTTAAAAAAATGTTACGGTTAGCTTTTGGTACGTCTACCAGAGGGAAGTAGTTCGAACTCCCTGCAGAGTGGATGAGAGGGGTCGTTTGCTATCTTGATAGCTTTTTTACGAAGTACCTCCTTGTAGATACAGCATAATTGTTGCTGTCTCTTCCCAATGATTTTTGAGGCTAGGTTTACTATTCGCTGCAGCTTGCTTGTGAGACACAGACCATCATCTATAGTGTCTCTGTTCTCCTTATGCTTCCCCAGAGCCTCATCTCCAGTGCAGGCTGCGGTGTCACTAAGGTGTGTTTCAGCGAGCCTTTGGACTGTGACCCGGCAGTGAGCAGCAGCAGCTGTTACTTCATGTCGGCTCTGATGAGGTCTGGCAGCCAACCTGCCGTCCAGTTTGAGGTGACCGGTCCCTCAATGGGATACGTGGCCTTCGGGTTCTCCGACGACCAGATGATGGTAAACACAATGTCACTGTTCCAATAAGTATGGAATATGTAGACAGACAGACAGACAGACAGACAGACAGACAGACAGACAGACAGACAGACAGACAGACAGACAGACAGACAGACAGACAGACAGACAGACAGACTGACTGACTGACTGACTGATGGTCTATCTTTTCTCCTCTCTCTAGGGTAATGATGACATCTATATCTGTGTTGTTAACAGCAGTGGAATGGTCCAGGTGCAACATGCCTTCTCAACAGGAAGAAAGAGACCGAACACTCTTCCTCTGGTACGCCAAAACCTTCACACACTCATGCTAAAGTGTTGAGAATGAATCTGAAGTTCTACAAGCTCACTCAATATTTTTAGATGGGGGGTGCGTGGTCAAATACATGACAACCTGGGGGATTCTTGACATAAAATTGTTAGATATTGACAACCCCTGGCAATGAGAGCTGGTGAATCATCACGTAAGCGATTGTTGTAAGCGAACACAACATTATTTTCCACCTTCACTAGGGGAACGTCGCGGACGTGAGGGGCTGGATGAAGGACGGGGTGATCAGCTGCTCCTTCACCTCCATGAACCCCATCTCCACTCAGAGGACCAGCGGCTTCAATACGCCCTACTATATCATGATGGTCCACGGGCCCAGCCATGACGGTAGGCTAACTGCCGTTATTGGTGGTCTTGGTGCTGGGAAGAGCAGCACAAAAAAACAATCTTCATCTTCATTGTTCTTCACTGGACAGGTCATATCAGTATCCACAGCAGCACCTTCACCAGTGATACCAAGGTGGACATTTCACATCCTCAGCGTGTTGACAAAGCTGCATGGCCGCCCCAAATCATCAAAGCACATGGTGAGTACACACTGAGCGCTATTCCCTCGCATGTTTTGCTGACGTCACGTGTACACACTCCAAGGTGGTCTCCCTCCCTATCTCGCCAGCTCTTTAGTAAACAGAAATACGATGTCAGACATGGCTGTCATGTCAGCATACCAATTTAATCACACAAAACAATAACACACATTCACAAAACAAACAAAAAACTGCATGTGCAACATTGGACCTGGAACACTATAAATCTGATGCTGGAATGAGCTACAGATAGATACATGAACAGATATAGATAGATACAGACGGTGTGTACAGTACTAGTGTAAACACTCTATACAAACCCTGATGTTAATGAATCCCCATGGGAACGATTAGTGTGCGCATGTGTTATCCTATGCCCTGTGATACATGTTGTTGTCATGCATGTCATGACCCTCAGTCCAGTATGGACATGCCCATACTATATGTATTACTTTAACATTTTTTAACTATGACAGATTTTTTTTATTTTTATAAATTGATACATATCGTCAGGGGCTCGGGATATAATATCGATATATATCGATATAAAATATATCGTTACATGCCTAATTAGCTATACTAGCCCTTACCCGTTATTTACCGTTATTTACCTTACCCATATTTGGGTGCGTTTTTAATTCACTAATAAATTCATTATTAATAATTAATGTGTCAAATCGAAAAAAGGGCTCCGTTACGCCCTCCATATTCATATGGTCAATGCCTGTGTGGGAGCGATTGGTGCAGGCAATGAGGAGATAAGTGTTTGTTTCTGACAGACACACACACACGGACAGACATTGTTAGAATTATAGTATGATTAGTGCTTCTGATGAAAGCGAAAGTATCTACCGGCTGCCCCGGAAATGAATGATTGTTACTTCCGGTTCACAAAATCTTCAAAATAAGGGCTTACGGCTGAAACGCTCTTTGGTGGCAGAGAAGCTTAATCCAGTTTGTGCTGGTGTTCCAGGAGCGTTGATGCTGATAGCGTGGATGACCACAGGGACACTGGGGATGCTGTTTGCCAGGTATCTGAAGGGCGTGGCCAAGGGACAGGGCTGCTGGGACAAAGATGTCTGGTTCCTGGTGAGACCTCAGAGTTTTACATCATCACTTCATGCAAGGCCCGAGGAATGTGGCACATTATCAAATATAATTTGTACCTCCACCGGGTGGAAACCTTGTACAGTATGTATAGCTTGTAGATCAGTTATTTCCACTACTGTTGTGGCAGTGAGACACTTGCACAACAATTGATTTCCATTTAAAAAAAAATATATGTTTTTGGAATGTCACACTTTCTTTGTTTTGAAATTTTGTAACTCATTACGATTATACTTTGTGTGGGTGCGTGTGTGTGTGTGTGTGTGTGTGTGTGTCTCCAGGTTCATGTGGCTTTGATGATATTGACCGTGGTAGCCACCAGCATCGCCTTCATCATCGTATTCGCTCATGTCCGGGGCTGGAGTAGCTGGAGTGGGGTTAGTGGTCTGACTTACACACCATGCACATCATTTACACACACCAGGCCTTTCACAGTGCAGTAATATGCACATAAACACTTATAACCAGTAAGACGCCTGAGGGCGAGAAGCAACCTCGCCATAAAGGGCGAGGTCACGTGCACGCATTCCGCCTTGTTGACGGCAGACTGCTGGGCAAGTGTAACCCGTGTCTCGTTGGAAGCTAGAGGATCAAAGGATGCATGGGCTAGATAAACAGAAGATTCTAGATTTTCGTTGAGGGAGATGGTTGCTGTTTGTACAACAGAATGAAGCACATCAAGACTCATTTAAATTTCAAAGGTAAGAATAGTTTTTTTTCTGTTTGTTTCTCAATACCTTTTAGTTTTATTTTATTGCATAACAAATGGCTGAACTTGCCAAATTTACCCAAAAATAATAATGTATGAAGAAAATAAAAAAATAAAAACCTGAATGTTCAAATTAGTTTTTATCAACACTCGACACTCTATATTTTACTTCCTCTGGTTCCACTAAGCTGTAGCTAATTATTTCGGTTTGTTAGATATTTTGTGCTGACCTGTTAATGTCCTAGTTTGTTTTGTTTTGTTGTTGAAATGTTAGAGCTAATGTTAGGTAACTACTACTCACTATGGAACCAGGCTCCTATTTTATTTATTTAACTATATAATTTTTTTATCAACCTGAAACCCTTTAAATACCAGAAAAAACAAAAGTGTGACCAGACCTTAATGAAAAGAAAAATGAAACTCTGAATTAAATTCCAAATGTTAAACACCAACGGGATATCAGTCTCTAAACAATGTAAACATTCAAAATGAAACAAATCAAAAATCAATTGAACACCCAATCAAAAAAACAATTAATCTTCTGTTTTCGTTCTTTTTTGTATCTTTCAGTTCGTTCTGCTGGCAACAACTCGAATACTCAGTTCAGTTTGTGTGGTTAGTGTACCACTTGCTGCTGTATCTCAATAGTTTAGTCTTTCAGTGTGAAAAGATGAGCGATGCAACAGCACTTGTCCTACCACCACTGTAGACAAGGCACACTTCAAGGCACAACTATTTCTCCTTCTTTCAGGTTCAGGTGGGTTTCATGGGTAGCTCGCCAGTCTGCATGCTGCTGTAGGAATCCAGGAAGGATGAGCAGGCTGCAGACGAATCCAGGATCCAACTAACAATTCAACTCCAATACAACAAAAAAACCCGGCCTTGAAAACAAAGCCAGAAGACTCATTAGCAGTCTTACTCAAAATAACACCATGTAAAATGTCCCTTTGTCTTCATGTTCTCAACAATAATACTGTATGTTGTGATTAAACTGAAAGTATAACCAACCACATGTAGCTTATTCAATTACTGTTCACCTTATCAAAGTGAAACCATTACAGTAAACACACAACTCAATGATTATCATTTCTTATAATACCATGCTTTTAAATTATTTACTGGTAGCAACTTATTTAAAATGGAGCCTTACCAAGGGGGATGCCTCAAAGAACAATGCTGGACTGCTCTTGCAGTAAATGGAAAAGAAAGTAAAAAGATCGTTTTTTCACTGTGTTCACAGTGGGAGAAAAAACGTTTTTTGTATTTTTTTCTCTAAAAGTGTCTTTCTTCATAAACCTTCTGATTCTGTTCAATCAAAGTGATTTCTCAATCAAATATCTCTTAATCTTTTTTAGAATGAAATGTTTTCAATAATACAATCCACAGCAGCTCTCTGGCTGACACAGCAGAAAAACAAACATGTCCCTCCACTTCCTTGTCTAGAAGGAAACAACCAGCTGCCTGATTGGCTAACTCAGCCAACTCACAGCAAGCAGAATTCTCATTGGCTTACAAAACTCCCCATGTTTAGAGTGACTTCTGCTCCAACCACTCCATTATCTTGGAGTCACATAAATTAACCCCTGCAATGCCAGTTCAGTTATTGTGCTGACACTGGGTTTAGATTATGTTGGTTTGTTTCATCACATACTTAAGTCACTTTTAAATATGTTATCCTATTTATTTGTCACTGAATAAATTATTTTAATGATACCGATTAATAATGTTTGCATCATTTAACCCTGGGTTACACCCTCCCCCCCTTAAAGTAATGCACGTCCCGTTGCATCTATATAACTGACAGGGATCAGTGGGGCAAAGTGGGGGGTGACTACTGGCAGGATGTGGCCCATTCTGTAAGGCAGCGACAGCTACTTTGAGACTCTGTAACAATGTCTGAATAACTAAATTGAAAGGGTTCCCCAACTCATGATAGGTTAATCTGTCTGTCTGTGCAGGGTTTTGCCTGAGGGAACGCCTTGTAGTGCCATCCATGTCATCTTGTTGGTTATTTCCCTCCCCTTGATTGCCTTGCGGGATTTTGACGGCAGCTACTCCACTCCTCTCTGGTGTCTCGTCTTCCTCACTCTCAGATACATGCAAGTGGATGGGTAGAGTCTCATCCATTAGGTTTGAAATGTCTTCTGGGTGTCTGATCACAGATCTCTGTCCTGATGCTGTGTCAGGTGAGTCTCCGCTGTCATCATTTAGATCAAGTGATCTTCCGCTTGCAGGTTTGACCTGAGGTAAGTTCTGTCTTTCAGGTTCCACTTCAGGTAACTTCTCTCTTTCAGGTCCCACTTCAGGTAGGTTCTCTCTTTCCTCTCTTCCAGGTTCCACTTCAGGTAAGTTCTCCCATTCAGGTCCCACTTCAGGTAGGTTCTCTCTTTCAGGGTCCACTTCAGGTAGGTTCTCTCTTTCAGGTTCAGCACGAGCAGGGTGCAGCTCAACCTGAGTAAATGCAGTGTGCAGTGTATTATGTGTTTGCTGATTCCTCACCGACTGAACCAGTTCAGTGTTTGATCGGATTCTAGTATCAAACGCCACTGTCCTTCTGTGTGAGTCGGGATAGACTTCATCGTCCTCGGAATCAAATAGTTCTCCTGTGTCCTCGGGTTCATTAGTATTCTCAATACGAGAACTCCGTGTCCGAGGCCGATGAACGGTCTTTGACACATCTGGTTCAATGGGAATGACCAAAGGTAGGAATCCGCAGGGTAATAGCAAGTCACGGTGCAGGGTCCGGAGAGGACCATCTTTACTCTCTGGCCGGACTGCATATACAGGGAGGTCACCGAACCGTTGGACCACCACATACACATCAGTCTCCCACTTGTCGGCTAACTTGTGCTTCCCTCTTATTCGGACGTTCCGCACGAGAACTCGATCACCAGCTTCTAGTGTTGAGTCAACAACTCGTTTGTCAAATCTGCGTTTGTTGCGATCGGCCGTCTTCAAAGCATTCTGAGTGGCAACTTTATAGCTTTCTTCTAAACGACTTCTCAAATCATGTACATACTGAGAATGCGACTTGGGTGGCTTATTGACAGGCAGGCCAAAAGCCAAATCCACTGGTAATCGAGGTTGTCTTCCGAACATCAGCTCATATGGTGAAAACCCAGTCACATCATTTTTCGTACAGTTGTACGCATGTACCAATGGCTTGACGAAATCCTTCCAATGAGCCTTATTCTTGTTTTCCAGAGTGCCCAACATCTGGAGGAGTGTCCTATTAAAACGCTCCACTGGGTTTCCTCTTGGATGGTACGGTGTCGTTCTCGTCTTATAGATACCAGCAAAATGGCACAGTTCTTTGATGGTGCGTGATTCAAAGTCTGGCCCCTGATCACTATGAAGCCTTTCAGGGAACCCATAATGCACCAAGAAGTTGTCCCATAAGCACTTTGCTACGGTCTGTGCTTTCTGATTACGAGTAGGGATCGCAACAGCGTACTTGGTGAAATGGTCCGTGATCACCAATATGTCTTTGGTATTGCTCTGATCGGGTTCCAAAGACAGGAAATCCATGCAAACCAACTCCAAGGGTCTGCTCGTCTTTATATTAACAAGGGGGGCTGATCTCCCCTGAGGAGTCTTTCTACGAACACATCGTTCACATGTCTTTATCTTCTTGTCCACATCCATGGACATCTTTGGCCAATAGAATCTGGATCTCATGAGGTCGAGGGTTCGTTCGGCTCCCAAATGACCCAAGTCGTCATGTAAATTTCTCAATACACCAGGTCTCAGATCAACAGGGAGCGCCAGCTGATATGTCAGATTGCCTTGTTCTTGTCTCCTTCTGTAGAGCACCCCATTTTTCATTTCCAACCGGTTCCATTCTCGCAACCACAGCCCTAAGTCAGGGAGTTCTTTTCTTAGAGTGGGTGAAGGCTTTTCCTTGGACTGAAAGTGCTCTATAACGGCCCTAAGTTCTGGATCTGCGCTCTGTTGCTCGATCAAGTCATCTTCAGAAAGATGCGGAACCATAGGGAGACCATGGTCATCTTCCCATTGGAACCCGGTGGGTAGAACATCAGAGTGGAGTGCAAGCGATTCCACTAAAGTTACAGATGGGTACTGGTGTCCAAGGTCTGCATTGAAATGGTTGACTTGATGTTTTTCACAAATGGCTTTAACTGCCTTTGGAAGAACCACATCAGAATCTTCTGTATCTGCCAAATGGTGAAGAGTGAATTGCTTGATCCTCTCCCTTTCTTTCTGTGACACCAGGTCATCTGTAAGATCACCATGTGGTCGTCGAGAGAGTGCATCAGCATCCTGATTCTGTTTCCCAGCTCTGTACTGGAGTTTGAAGGAGAACGTAGACAAACTTGACAGCCATCTGTAACTTGTGGCGTCTAATTTGGCTGATGTCAGGATGTAAGTTAAGGGGTTACTGTCAGTTATTACTGTGAACTCTGTCCCGTACAGATAGTCACTAAATTTGGTAGTAACAGCCCATTTTAGTGCTAAAAATTCGAGTTTATGAGCAGGATATTTGGCTTCGCTCTTTGTCAGCCCCCTGCTCGCAAAAGCTATGGCTCTTTTCTTCCCATCCTGCTCTTGGTATAATGCTGCACCCAATCCAATAGTGCTGGCGTCTGTGTGCAGTATGTACGGACGTTTGGGATCTGCAAACCCCAAGACAGGAGCAGATGTGAGTTTCTCAATAAGTGTCTCGAAAGCTTGTTGACATGTCGGTGTCCATCTGCCGCCAAAAGGCTCTTTGGGATCAAGGTACTGACCACTTTTCTCCTTTTCTTTTCTGCAGCTCTTCCTGAGAGGGGGATATCCTGTTGTAAGGTCATTTAGAGGTCTTGTGATCTTGGAATAATCTTGAACAAATCTCCGATAATATCCTGAGAAACCAAGAAAGGATTTCAAGTCTTTGAGGTTCTTCGGCCTTGGCCAGGTTTTTAGGGTTTCGATTTTCTCCGGATTTGTCTCAACTCCATACTGGGACACGATGTGACCCAGGTATTTAACCGATGTCTGGAAAAACCTGCATTTTTCCGGAGCGAGTTTCAGTCCGTACTCTTTCAAACGTTGAAGAACTTGCAGCAGTCGGGATTCATGTTCCTCTAGGGTGTCGGAGAAGACTATAAGGTCATCAATGAAGACCAATACTTCTTTCCTGTTGAGATTTCCCATACACCTCTCCATCAATCTTTGAAAGGAGCTGGGCGCATTCGTAATTCCTTGTGGCATCCTATTAAATTCCCAGAACCCAAGAGGGCACACAAATGCAGTTTTCTGCTTATCGGACTCTTCCATCTCGATCTGATAGTAGCCCGACTTCAGGTCGAGGACGGAGAACCACTTTGAGCCGGTCAACACTGAGAAAACTTCTTCCAGATTGGGTAAGGCATATGCATCTTTTATAGTCTGGGAATTCAGTTTCCTGAAATCGATGCACAGGCGGACTGAATTGTTCTTCTTTCGAACCACAACTATAGGTGACGCAAAGGGGGATTCGGATTCACGAATTATGCCAGCTGCTAGCAGTTCTTGAATGTGTTTCCTTACGGCGTCAACATCATGAGGGTGAATAGGCCTGGCTCTATGCTTGAAGGGGGTCACATCGCTGAGTTTGATGTGATGCTTCACCTTATCCGTATGACCAAATTCAAGGTCATTTTGGGCGAACACTTCAGGCATGGAGTTCAGCTGTTCTGTTATTCTGTCCTTCCATTTGGATGGTAAGGGAGAATCGCCAAAATCAAATGTCATCCTGGGATCGGTAGGCTCTCTCTGTGTGTCACTGGAGTTACTTGAATCTGTGAGGGGCTTCTTCTCCATCACTTGCTGGATAACATGCAGCTCAGCTACAATGGTCTGTGGGGGAATCACTATGTCATCTTTTGTCTCATTCTTGAGCAGAATTGGTAGTTGGCATAGACGTCTAGCAGGTAAAGTGTGTAAGCAGCTAGCCACCAGCAATCCACGGGGCAGGGAGGACTTTGATGGTGGCTCTACAGTGACCCATTTCTCCGTGTGGACACCCTTAACATGGAGCAATCCCTCGAAGACCACTGTGTGGCCTGCTGGCACAACCTCAGGTGTGTTTCCTTTGACCTTCACCCATCCCAGGGTACCAGTACATGTCTTCTGTCTCATTTCAAGAACCTTGAGAACTGCTTGGTAGCCGGGAAAACTTGCCTGGGGGTGGCAAATGTTCTTCTGCACATAACTGGAGTAAAGGACATCTAAGCAGTTAGTACCAATGAGAACCTGTGGTGCACTAGTCATATCTGGAACCACAAGTGCCAACGTAGACACTGTAGTTTTGTTCCCCAAAAACTCCTTGGGAAACGTCACTCTTAGATCCACGTATCCAATGTAAGGCACACCCTGTCCATTTGCTCCTTCGACTTCCAACAGGTCCTTTAGCGATTTCATGGAATGGTTTGATAGATGGCTCTCATAGAACGACTGGGGAATCGTTGTGACTTGAGACCCGGTGTCCAACAAGCAGTTTACTTGTTTTCCTTCAACAATAATTTGGGCTGTGCTCTTCATTCCCACTAGCCCCTTTGGGAGTTTGATTGGCGACTCCTCACTTTGGACGCACTTGTTGTTCACTTGTTCAGTTTTTCTAGGACGTGTTTCTTTTCTTTCAGTCACTGTTTGCCCTTCAACAGAGACTCTTAGTAGTTTAAACGATCCCATTCCAGTTGCCTTTCTTTGCACAGATGCCTCTTTTGTTCAACTAGTTCAGGATTTGGTTCATTCTCACAGCTAGGCACGATATGCCCATCTTCTCCACAACGGAAACAGTACCAGGGGCGGGGTCTATTAGAGGTAGCTCCGCCAAATCGTTGCTGCTCTGCTGTTCTCTGGTCAGTGGGTCGGGATCCCGCTTTGATTACAGGCTCTTTTGAGCGTGCTTTCCTCCCCGTTTGCTGGTCCTGCACGTTCAGTTTGGTCATTTGAGTTTGGAGCTGTGCAATCTGTCTCTTCAGTGCATTGAATTCAACTGCAGAGTCGTCGATGGTGACGTCTGGGGTAGTTGGTTTCATGACAGCAAGTTGAGCTTTCATCTCAGTGACTTGTCGCCTCAGTGCATTTATCTCATCTGCTTCAGGGTGGTTGGTCTTGATCTTTGGTTGAGATGGTGTCTGTATCACTGCAACTTGTGATTGAAGGTCAGCGATTTGTCTCTTCAAATTGTCAGTCTCGTCAGCAGCAGCATCCGAACCATCACAGGGGTAAATAGTTTGGCGGTGTGCTACTGTTCGTAATTTCGAAGCACCCTGAGCTTGCTTGTGTAAGCCAAGGTGTTTCCTCATGCGATCTTGCTTTGAAGCCTGTCTGTCTTCTTCGGTCCTGATAAGGAACACCAGTTCAGCGAAAGATGGTGTTTTCTTTGTGTGTTCCAGCTGGAGGTCTGTGATCAAGTCATGGTCCCAGCAACCGAAGCAAAATTGCTTCAGAAGACGGTGATTTCGTTCCTGCTCTGAAACACCACCCCTTCTGATTGCTGTGCTCAGGATAACTTGCAATCTGTGTAAGTATTCTGAGGGTTTTTCACGATCATCCTGTAGGGTACTCATGAATTTAAAAAACAAGTCGTCCCCATCTTCCACTGAGCCATAGACTGAATCCAGGAGCTCAAGATATGCTGAAGGTGAAGCTTGAGGGCTAACCTGCTTGATGACATCTGTAGCAGGAGGCAGCAAACTGTCTAAGATTTTCTGGGTTCGATGTAGATCAGAAATAGAAGGATCAGTCATCAGAAATTCAACACCTGTACGCCAGGTGTAGTAGTCTGGTTCATTGTTAGGGCGAGGGATCTTTCCAGAAAAAGCTCGAAGGCGGAACGAGAGTCTCTGGTGTGACATGGCAGAATCATTCTTCACAATGTGTTCAATGACCATCTTTTGAACACTAGGGGGGTTGATATTGCTCATAGTGAGTGCTGGATGGACCATTACAGGAGCGTCAACACTCTCTGCACCTCCTAAACTGTGCTGTGTGACATTTGGGTCAATTCCCTTGGCTGGGTTTTTGGGGTCTAGATCCTCAGGGTTCCTCAATGGAGAAGCATACGGGGAATGTGTGGTTGTGGTCGCTGTGACAAGCTCTTGCTGATTAGAAATGTCACTTGTTTGGCTCTGATCTGTTGACAGTGCTTTTTCTGCAGGTCGGTCCTTACGCCTCATCGAGCCCATCTTGCTTAGCTCATCCTGGAGCACATCTTGAAAGGACCTCCCACTTGCTTCTGCAATATTCTGTAATGCTTCAAGGTAGCACTTGGTGGCGCTACTGCTGTCCTCAGGAGTGTAGACACTTTCTAGAGCACGTATAGTGAAGGTGGCATTTGGGTCACGGGGGCTCGTGAAATCAAAGGGCAGTAGGGGCCTTAGTTCAAGCATGGCGGAGCTTTCATCAAATTCAATAATCACATGGCCGTGAAATTTGGAAACTGTATCATCAATAATCAAGTGGCGTCTAATACGACCATAAGTCACTAACTTTTCCTCAAGCTCTTTGCTCAGATTAGGCTGGGTCGTGCCATTAATAATGACAGAGTTAGGGACGTTTACGTTTTCTGCTTTTACTACATCCATTTTAAAGGTTTGAGGGGACGTTTATCTATTTTGTGGTTTAGTGTGGTGCAATCACTCTCTGTACAAACACGATCTCCCTCCTGGCTAGCTCGCCATAAATTATCTGTAACCCGTGTCTCGTTGGAAGCTAGAGGATCAAAGGATGCATGGGCTAGATAAACAGAAGATTCTAGATTTTCGTTGAGGGAGATGGTTGCTGTTTGTACAACAGAATGAAGCACATCAAGACTCATTTAAATTTCAAAGGTAAGAATAGTTTTTTTTCTGTTTGTTTCTCAATACCTTTTAGTTTTATTTTATTGCATAACAAATGGCTGAACTTGCCAAATTTACCCAAAAATAATAATGTATGAAGAAAATAAAAAAATAAAAACCTGAATGTTCAAATTAGTTTTTATCAACACTCGACACTCTATATTTTACTTCCTCTGGTTCCACTAAGCTGTAGCTAATTATTTCGGTTTGTTAGATATTTTGTGCTGACCTGTTAATGTCCTAGTTTGTTTTGTTTTGTTGTTGAAATGTTAGAGCTAATGTTAGGTAACTACTACTCACTATGGAACCAGGCTCCTATTTTATTTATTTAACTATATAATTTTTTTATCAACCTGAAACCCTTTAAATACCAGAAAAAACAAAAGTGTGACCAGACCTTAATGAAAAGAAAAATGAAACTCTGAATTAAATTCCAAATGTTAAACACCAACGGGATATCAGTCTCTAAACAATGTAAACATTCAAAATGAAACAAATCAAAAATCAATTGAACACCCAATCAAAAAAACAATTAATCTTCTGTTTTCGTTCTTTTTTGTATCTTTCAGTTCGTTCTGCTGGCAACAACTCGAATACTCAGTTCAGTTTGTGTGGTTAGTGTACCACTTGCTGCTGTATCTCAATAGTTTAGTCTTTCAGTGTGAAAAGATGAGCGATGCAACAGCACTTGTCCTACCACCACTGTAGACAAGGCACACTTCAAGGCACAACTATTTCTCCTTCTTTCAGGTTCAGGTGGGTTTCATGGGTAGCTCGCCAGTCTGCATGCTGCTGTAGGAATCCAGGAAGGATGAGCAGGCTGCAGACGAATCCAGGATCCAACTAACAATTCAACTCCAATACAACAAAAAAACCCGGCCTTGAAAACAAAGCCAGAAGACTCATTAGCAGTCTTACTCAAAATAACACCATGTAAAATGTCCCTTTGTCTTCATGTTCTCAACAATAATACTGTATGTTGTGATTAAACTGAAAGTATAACCAACCACATGTAGCTTATTCAATTACTGTTCACCTTATCAAAGTGAAACCATTACAGTAAACACACAACTCAATGATTATCATTTCTTATAATACCATGCTTTTAAATTATTTACTGGTAGCAACTTATTTAAAATGGAGCCTTACCAAGGGGGATGCCTCAAAGAACAATGCTGGACTGCTCTTGCAGTAAATGGAAAAGAAAGTAAAAAGATCGTTTTTTCACTGTGTTCACAGTGGGAGAAAAAACGTTTTTTGTATTTTTTTCTCTAAAAGTGTCTTTCTTCATAAACCTTCTGATTCTGTTCAATCAAAGTGATTTCTCAATCAAATATCTCTTAATCTTTTTTAGAATGAAATGTTTTCAATAATACAATCCACAGCAGCTCTCTGGCTGACACAGCAGAAAAACAAACATGTCCCTCCACTTCCTTGTCTAGAAGGAAACAACCAGCTGCCTGATTGGCTAACTCAGCCAACTCACAGCAAGCAGAATTCTCATTGGCTTACAAAACTCCCCATGTTTAGAGTGACTTCTGCTCCAACCACTCCATTATCTTGGAGTCACATAAATTAACCCCTGCAATGCCAGTTCAGTTATTGTGCTGACACTGGGTTTAGATTATGTTGGTTTGTTTCATCACATACTTAAGTCACTTTTAAATATGTTATCCTATTTATTTGTCACTGAATAAATTATTTTAATGATACCGATTAATAATGTTTGCATCATTTAACCCTGGGTTACACCAGCACTGGCACTTTGGCATGGGGGGGTCAGATCAACATGGAATGAATTCTGTACTGACCATATAAGGAGCATGTCTTGAGTGTACAGGGTTTGATGAGGTCAGATCAACATATGGAATGTCAGAACAGGTCAGCTCCATATATGGATATCTAAGGGTGGTAGCAGGGGCAGTGTCTTGAGTGTACAGGGTTTGATGAGCCTTCATTTCCGGGCCTGTTGAGAACTCTAGTTTTCGCCGGGTGCGGTTGCACTAATAACTTTGGGGCAGGTCTGTCTAGAGTTTGAATGGACAGGTATAAGTCAAACGGGAGACATTGAAGAGGAAGTATGGATGGGGAAGGATCAACATATGGAATGTCAGAACCTGTTCTGACATTCCATATGTTGATCCTTATATCCATATATGGAGATCTAAGGGTTTGATGTTTGAGATCAGATGTAGAGTTGCTGGACAATATTGATGACATCAGGGATCTCCATATATGGGCTTAACTGCGACAGCAGGTCGCATTTACTATGACATCTCAATCTCTGATGTCGTGAGAACATCCACAGCACACAGAACGTAAATGTTACGCGTTGATGAAGTGACGTTAGTTTCACCAGATCTTTCAACGAGGTCGATGTTTCACTGTGAATGCAAAATTCAGCCTGCGTGGACCAAATTAATATAGCTTGATGTGAAATATTCACTGATATCCACAGTTACATTTGCAGATTTTTCTCTCTGTACTTTTTTTTTAATTTATAATTTTTATCCCACAATTTTTTGTAACCCATTTTTCACCCCTGTGTCAATTATCTAATGTGATCCTGGGCTCTACACACCCTCCGCCAACCTGGGGAGAGCAACGGACTTGAACTCATGCTTCCTTCATGCCTGAGTGTCCAAGTTGCTCCTTTACACCTGACAGGTGTCTGTACTTGACTCACATTGTGAGCTTGTAGATATAATTGTATATGTTCTGTATTGTTTGCAGGGGGCTCATTCAGTCTTGGGGTGTCTTGTGATGATTCTATGTTTGCTCCAGCCTGCTGTGGCCGTGTTCCGCTGCACTCCACACCATCACCTGTATGTATGGATAAAAATAAATGTAATTAAATGATTTACACTGTCAGAGTTGACTCAGTAATTTGCTGTGTTATTTGAATGGCTGTGTGTGTGCGTGCGTGTGTGTGCATGCGTGTGTTATTATGCTTAATATTTCTTAATTTTCTTCACCAGGAGGTTTCTGTTTAACTGGTATCATTCTCTGAATGCAGTAGCAATCAAAGGCTTGGCGGGTAAGGAACTGTTGATATTAATAATTTATGTGACACCTCAGTATTCCATTTATGTACTTACAGCGACCCAACCCAACTAAAACAATGTAGTATACAAATAAAACACAAACACAATGGCATGCACACATGGGAGTCAGTTCCATTCACTCTCTTCTACTTTCTGGTCAGTGCCGAGCGTTAATGCTCCAAATCAAAACCAATCGCTCAATCTATATCTATCCATCTATCTAGCCATCACTAAATCTCTCTCTCTCTCTCTCTCTCTCTCTCTCTCTCTCTCTCTCTCTCTCTCATATATTTCATCACACAGTGGCAGCCATATTCACAGGCCTCAAGATGATTGACAGCACAGAGGACAAATGGCTGATGAAGGTGATGGGCGGGTTCGTGGCCTGGGAGGTTTTATTCTACATCCTGTTTGACCTTCACAGCAGGTGGCTGCACAAAGGTAAACACACTACGGTAACCATGACAACACACTCTGTAACGGCAGTAACATGCCGGTACAGAGGTAAACAAATAAAATAATAATGAATGGGAAAACTTGAACCATACAGCTTACTTTGTCTCCAGTTTGAGGCATTTAGTTTCTAATTTAATAAAAATAATGTATTCACATTTTAATTCATTAATTTAATATGAATAAAGTATTAATTAAACTGGATAAAAACTGGATAAAGATGGATTACACCACATTTAAATGCATTACACCAAAACCTGAACCCTAAATGTCCTATTCTGGGGGCAAACATTTGGTAAAAATAGCCGATCGACAACTTGCCAACACGTGGGTTTGCAGTGCTTTGTGAGCTTAAAGATCATCTATTTTGAATCAATTTTAGGATAAAGAGAGTGGACCAAATACAGAGCCAACTCATGTCATGTTATTAAGTGACTAAACAATTTCAGAAATACAGTTTCTATAGCACGTTTGACTCTTCTGTTTCCTCTCTAGATGTTTCCTCTCTAGATACAGAAGAAAGTGACTCTGCAAAGGTAAGACCCAAACACAACAACCAAGCCTGACTGTACAGTAGATCAGTTAGAATTCATAGGTCACCGATTTCAATGTAACGCAACACAGGAACCCCAGCTAGTGTTTTTTGGTCGTCCAACAGTTTCGTAACCACTCTGTGGGAGGAAACAAAGAAAATGCAGATCCAGCGTCGGGGAGCAACCTTATAACTTTATGGGAGCAGCGGCGATAGTGCTGGCACGGTGGAACCTGGCAGTGCGCTGAATGCATGCGCGTTCATTCGCTGGGCGCGCAAGCGCTTTAGTTCTTGATTGTGTTACGCGCATGCAAATCACATGCACGCGCACAATGGGGCCTTTTGATTTTGTGTAGCGCCAGCGCCAGGGCCTTCGGAGGGGTTGATTCAGCACTGCGATCAACAAGCTTTCAGATCGCGTATTTTCACAAGTTTTTTAAAATTTGGGTTAAAACGGCATTCCCAAAGTTCTAATACTCTTGTATTCATTTGTGCTCTTTGCAGGACAGCTTGTATTTGATGGTGTTGGGGCTGTTTTCTCTCGGGAACCTCACCTTCCTCACTGCACTGCTGGTCGGAATCGGGATGTCCTGAAAACGACCACCAAGAGAGAGAGAGAGAGAGAGAGAGAGAGAGAGAGAAAAGACAACTATGAAAGCCTTTGGTCCATTAAGACCGGGAAAGCCTCTGTGTCATTTTCAGTTTTTGCTATAAAAACAGCACATTGGTTGGCTATTTAAAAATAGCAGATAGACAAGCTCATAGCGCATGACTTTGTGCCATGCCTATTTTTGAAAAGTCGTGAGAATCCTTGCAAATATTTCAATATATTTTTTAAATAGAAAATGTTCTACTTTCGGTCGGTGGCCAAATACATATCATTTGGGGGGTCCTTGACATCAAAAAGTTTGAGAACCACTGATATAGCAACATATGTTTTTAGAAGAATGTTAAGATTTTTTTTTAAATCACCTTGTAAAAAAATATATGATGAAATATATATATATATATATATATATATATCCACGTGCCAGAACTGTTATTTGCACCTCGTTTTGTATGTATTTTGTATATAATCTGCTGCTCGTACCTCAGTTGTACGGACAACTAAATAGTTTAACTCATATTTGATAAAGATATAGTATAAAAACTGATCTAGTGTAAAAACTCAAACTATTCAATAGGCTTGCCAAGGTGTACATATACTGTATTTAACCGGTTGTTTATCACTATAAGCACTTGTAGATTATGCTTATAGGCCTACTGTATATTGATGAACTTTGACATATTTCATATATTAAAAATAATATAGATTTAATGTGAATTATCACGTTATGGTGATTATCACGCTTGTCAGGAGAAAGATTGACAGTCAGAACTGGAGGGCTGCAACAAAGTAGGCAATAAGGGAATTTGTTGCATGATGATTGACTTCATTCACTAAGTATTAGTAGTAATACATGTATTTATATATGGTAAATAATTTCCATATTAGCCTTCCAAGTACCAATATAATATCTGTATTCCAACTGTGTTCAGGACATGCGTTTGAGTGGGTCGTTTTAATGAGTGAACCCCGAACTGAAAACTGATGTTTGGACGCCACCTAGTGTCCAGCAGCAAACACTACATGTGATGTCTAGTATAGCTCCTCTGACCGAAAGGAAGTGGGGGGTGGAGGTTTGTTTACGTGTTTCTACTGTCAGCTGCCTGACAATGTCAAAAAATCTTTTCGATTTTTTGTTTATGAAGTAAAATGAACTCATCTGGAGCTTATTATTGTCTCTCTCCAGCCTATGTACGACAATGTTCCGTTTTTTTAATTTTTTGATCGTGATTCTGAGTTGTTTTGCTGGTGGTAAGTACGTCGTTTGATTTCATCTACATATATAGCCTACAACAATAAAATCACATTTAACTTTATTTCGCTTCCTAATTTTAATGAGCAGCTCTGAACTTTACTAATCCGCAGTCCAGGTACATAATATGTACCTGGACTGCGGATTAGTATTATATTATAATAGAAACCGTGATGGTCGTGGAGGAGGAGGACTCGTCCGAGGTTAGCCCCTCTCGGAACCCCCTGGGTCAGCCCAATCCGAACTAAAATATGTCAGAAACTTCAGTACCATTGGGTTCTGCTTTTGGGGCTAGTCCGAGGTCAAACCAGGTAACAGTTTTGGAGGAAACTAGAAAGTTTTCGAAAATAATCACAAGATTCACAACACGTAGACCTGTATATATAGGTACAAGACAGTGGTCTCTGAATGCATTCATTCTGGAATTAAGTCACGATCGATTCACGAAACACCTCATGCATATGAACTCATCACATTATTCTTATTTGTCTCATTGATACTTCATTACAAAGAGGAAGGCACATCATTTGGTATCAAATACTTCACTTCACTCTATGACAGTGTTTGTAACAGTAGCCTATATTAAGCGATGTGTGTGCATCAATCACAGTAATAATGGAAGTATAAATCAGGCATGACACGACATGTATATTCCCAATCTTCTATTTGATTAATATTAATACATTAAGATATGAGGAGTCATGGGCAGCTGGTTTACATGTTTTTGCCACTGACATTCTTAGATAGGAAGACTAAACTACTAGTGGTGCCAAATCTCTTATTTTGTACTATTTTCATTTTGCATGTTACAATCTTTATTTGAGGGCCTACAAACTCCTCAAAAACAACTACAGACAGCTCAGAATGAATCTCTCAAGACAGATATTTTTCCTTTTTTTGCCGATGGGTTCCCAGATTGTCTCAGAAGAACATTTATATATTCTACCTATAAGGGTAGATTCTGCCAATCCTTTATTTTTCTTTTCTTTTTTTTTCTTCAGAAATCCGCAAATGGCAGCATACTGCTCCATTCCCATTGGAATGCATTGGCAGAATCTGCCCTTATTTGTAGAATGAAAGTGCAACGTGACCGTGCCCTAAAGATCATATTTGGTGTAGTCCATCCCCATATTATTTTATAAGAATTTCTTTACTAAGGGAATTTTACAGTTTTTTCACCAGAGCCAGCAAATTGGCTATTCCTATTTTTGAATGTAAAGTTGGCAAGGGAGTATTTACTTGCATATAGGAGCTACAGTGAAACAGCCCTGAAAAATAAAAAATAAAACTGTGTCAAACTGAAAACCAATCTGAGGTCCTTTAAGCAGCAGACTAAAGCATGCTATTAAAAATGGTTCCCCGATAGAAGGTACAATTTCTCTAGTAGGGAAAGATAGTGAAGCACTTGTTTTTATTGTAATGTATATATTTTTTGTAATTTATTAAATGACCTTTGTTTATGATCATATAGTTTAATCACGTATCTTACCTATGACATGTCTCTTGTTTCTAAGTCTCATATGGAACAACAATAGAAGTATGCTATGGGAGTGCTTTGACCACGGGCTGGTTTGACATGGGTTACACCTACAATCGTGGGATCATGGGGTACATCCTCAGCAACAATCTGACCATGTTCTTCACTCCAAGTCGACCTGGCAGCCAGAGGATACAGGTGTCTGACAACGGAGTGGTGAGTAACATATCTGAATTTTCAGATATTCATTCATCTACAAGCTCATATGAGCTTGTAGATCTGCTATTTTTGTAAAATAGTGAAAATGTGGTGCAAATCTTACCGGTATATATTCTTTCAGAGCGAACATTTTTAACTGAAATCTTTGCTTCTGGACGGTCAGATTGGGGGTCGCCTGCCAATTACATATATTTTTGGAGGTCCTTGACATAAAAATGTTTGACAACGACTGACATAGAAACATGGGTTTTTCAGAAAACTCTCAGGATTTAGAAGAAGTAGTAGAATCGTCCTCCGGTCTAAATGGGTTAAGTCTCTTGCTCAGGGACACCTCTACACATTGCCGGAGCTGGGAATTGAACCTGGGACCTTCTTCCATATGTGTTTGTGTTGTCCCCCATGCAGGTATTGGACCCACACTACAATTTCACTAATTCTAAATTCAAAGTACACAACGTGACGGAGAAAGATGACGGAAGGTTTTCTGTCCTGATGGACGGCATCTTAACAGACGTCCTGACACTGGAGATCATAGGTGAGGCTGATGGATGCTTCAATCCAGGGACATTATAGTTTATTATAAAATAATATTTCATGCATACACATTGTAGGTCATTTAGCTGTGCCTGTTTTAAGCCTTTTTGTCAAAAAGTGCCGAAAAGAATACATCCATGCACAATCTGATGAGACACATTGCATTGTGCTAAATATGGAGTGTTTCACAATTATAAACATGATGTTTACCACTTGAATGCATAAAGTTAGGTAAGTGGAATGCAAACTCAAATTGTAAATTATTAATTAACAATATTTGGAATCAAGTTAAATTAATTTGCCTCAAACTCTGACATTATATATTATATTTTGGGTACCAATCACGTTCTTCCCCCTGTGTGCGTGCGTGCGTGCAGATTGTGCAGAAGAAGTAATTTGGAAATATGGAGACACCTACAGCTTCTCATATCCTTATTTCTACCATGCGTATGCCCTCTACTTCGCCCGTCAATGGTACTCCGATGAGCCAGCAATGCTACTGTGGAATCGCACCGGCAACCCACAAGCCGCTGTGGGGCGCATGGGAAGGCTGGTGGGCAACAAGTGGACGATTGAGCACACCACACAGTCTGAGCACAGTGGCTACTACACGTTCAGGGACAAGAACGGGGAACTTGCTTTCAGAAGAAAGGTGGTAGTTGAAGGTTAGGATTCATTAACAGATAACGGTCCTTTTATTCACACTGGCAGTGTGATGAGATTTGACCAGTGGTTCTCAAACATTTTCAATGTCAAGGACCACCAAATGAATGAAGCAATATTACACGAGAAGGTATGCTTTACCGTCATTAATGGCACGCTTGCGTTGCTGCAGGAATGAGCCGATAGGCGAGTTCCGTAAGCAGCGCAGAAGTAAATATCGGTGCCAGGGACCCCCATTGTGTTTATTTAAAAAAAGAAAAAATAGCATTTGTTTTCAAGATAATAATAATAATCATATAAAATAAATGCTCTTGGTGTGTACAGAATCTTTATGCGTTTCATCTTGACTTTTTTTATCCACTGTGAAATTATTGTATTGTGAAGTTATTGTAATACATAACCTCTTGTTTCTCTTGTTTCGTATACAGAGATGTACGAATATTTTGACACATTAAATGGCGAGGAGTTCCTCTTCAGCTTAGAAATTGAATCTGATGTGTCGGGCATGACCTTCACCCCACATTATGGAGGCGCAACAAGGGTGCTGATGACGAGTGGCGAGATGGTGTTAGACTGGGAGTGGGTGTTTGACGGTAGAATGTCAATGTCGAGGTCCACCACGGGCCAGCTTCATATCAGGATCACAGACGTGCAGCCGTCTGACGCTGGTCTCCTAGAGATTAGAGACCAGCAGGGCAACCTGGCTCTGGTGGTGGAGCTGGATACACCTGAAGGTGAGTGATGCTGGTCCTTGTTGGTCCTTAACTGTTGGTTGGTAGAGTTTTTTACTACTACTAAAAAAACTACTACTACTACTACTACTAAAAACATCAAAAATAATTGTTTGTCCTACTATACAAGATGTCTGGCTTAAGTGGCTAACATCATGTCCCCCACACACGTGGCTATTATTCCATGTTATTTAGACAGACATTAGTTTCTTGGTTTACCTGTGATCCTAGTTTACAGAGGCACTACGACTGCACACACTCTGCATTTGATGTATTATGCTTACCTTGCATTGTAAGTCTCTCTGGATAAGAGCGCCTGATAAATGCCTTAACTGTCAATTGTATTCCTCTCGTAACATTGACCTGATCTTCTTGTTGTTCTTACAGGCTCTTCTCATGAGACTTACATCAGTATTTGCGTTGCCGTGGTCGTGTTATTGGTGCTGGTGGTCTGCTGTGTGTGTGTGAGGAAGCACAAGAACAAAAGCAGGAGGAACAACTCTGCTCCGCTCAGTGAAGCAGCAGCAGCAGGAGGAGCTGTATCTTTCACTGATGTAAGTAGCAAGAAAAAAAAACTAATATTTAGAACCAAGCAATTACCCACTTAAACTTGCTCATGTAGGTTTCTCGAATATTCAGGAAGCATAGAATTTAAACTTGTAAAAACGTTGTTTTTGTTTTTAAATAATCAACTAAATTGGTTAGTCTGATTAACCACTTATATTTGGTTGAACAATGGTGACTTGCAAAAAACAGCTTCTTATTTTCGCAATTGTATTTGAAAATAAAATAAAATAAATGTTTTTCTTTCATCATAATCGACGAAAAAAAGTTTGAAATATTCCCTCCAGCATATGGGATGTAAGGCAACTAGCTCTGTGTTTTCATGTCATTTCAACATGTCCTTGGTTCAGTTCCAGGACACCACTCAACCTTCCACTTCAGCTCATCCTAGTTCATCACATGGACACTCTGCCCCACTGTCCCCCAAAGAGCCTGGATCCACTGACCACCAACCACTGGTGGTAGGTGCTTCATACACCATTTCATCATTTGATCCGGGCCAACATTTCAGAGCAATGGAGAGTGTGGAAAAGTGGTGAAGAAACAAGTGCAAGCAGGAATGGTGTCAGGTGTGATGTGTGATAGCAAAGTATCAGCAATAATGAAAGGGAAGGTGTGCAAGACGGTGGTGAGACCAGCAGCTATATTGTATGGTTTAGAGACAGTCGCACTGAGGAAAAGACAGGAAGCAGAGCTGAAGGTAGCAGAGACTAAGAAAATGTTGAGGTTGGATAGGATCAGGAACGAGTACATGAGAGGGACAGCGCATGTCAGATGTTTTGGAGATAAAGCCAGAGAGATGGTTTGGACACGTACGAGGATGGTGAGTATATCGGTAGAAGGATGTTGAGGTTGGAACGAGGCCTAGACTAGAGGTAGACCAAAGAGAAGATTTATGGATTTAGTGAAAGAGGACATGAAGTTAGTTGGTGTGAGAGAAGAGTAGGCGGAGGACGGGGTTAGATGGAGGCAGATGATTCGCTGTGGTGACCCCTGAAGTGAAAAGCCGAAAGGAAAAGAAGAATGCAAAATGTCTTTTGTCCAGTGCTCTTATAGTTGTCAGGGAAAGTTGTCCAGTGCAATTTTGATTACTCCCTAAATATCCTTTAACTCCACCAGGACACATCTTTTCCCCGATTATTTTATTACCTCAGAGTGGAGGAGAGACTATCACACTTGCATGTACACAGTCACATATTAACGTGTATTAGTGTTAATTTTGTAGACTAAAACTATGTGCCTTGACTAGGTACCTTTTATTTTACTGCATATGTGTTGCGAACTTCCAGTTATTTTTCCTCTGCAGCTTTTTTTTATGAGAAACACAAATAACACATCTCTGTTAATCCCCCCCTCCCTCCCACCCCCCTGCCTTTTTGTGTTTTATCCTTGGACAGATAACGCAGAAACACTTTTATATGGCCATGTACACTATGCTTTCCTTGGTCAATAAAATGAATGAATGAGTGCATCAATCAATCAATACTGATAAGGACCGTTTGATCGTTCCAGGCTCCTGGTCCAGTACAGTCCATTTCAGCGTCTGGTCTTCCAGTCTTCATCCATCCAACAATACACTTCTAGTGTTACTCAACCGCTGGTAGGTGGACTCACTCTACTTCCCACAGTATCACCATCATTCCACCATTTATTTAACCTATGTAGGGCTATGACATTTTACCTGACGATGAATTGTTGCTTAAATAATTGTGCACACGGCATATATGACAGATAACGTTGATATTTAATAACTTTCAGACTTGTGAGACACGCTTTGAGCTTGTAGATATGCTATATGATTATGACGACTTTAATTGTGACTGTCTCTGCTTTCTTCAGGTGTCACCACCAGACCAGCTGTGCCTTTGAATTCTGACCTCTGAACTGTGACCTTCCAACCTCAGCTTTATCGTCACATTACGGGTTTACAGCATAGAGTTATAAAGGATAGAGAGCGGACCAGGAGCGACAGCCCCACTCCCCCCGCTATTCATTTCAATGGAAGTTGCTCGGTGGCGTTTTGAAGCACCCGGAAGAATGCTCTACTTCTGCATTTGCCAAGGAAGATTTTGGTTGGAAAATGTGTGGAAGTGGAAAGGAGCGCTCAATGTTGAACCCCAGCTGCGTGGGCTGGGAGGTGGGGTTACCTCGTGCTGAATGCAGGGGCCCGACTGCAGGTCCAGCTTTGACCAGTAGGCTCGGCGGCTTCAACGTCGGTCAGCCGTTCTGGGGACTTGGTTTACAGTCGTAAAAACTAAAAGGAAAATAAATGCCATGATTTATTTTTATTTTTTATTAAAGGTCAACATGATAGAAATAGAAAGAGAACTAGGAAAACAGGTCACCAATGTAAAATATTCCTTTATGAAACGTTATGCTTCTCTGTAAAGTAAGAATAAAAAATACAAATACAAAAATCTAAGTCGATTACTCACCGCGTGGAGACTTGAATTCATGGATATTGTTTGTTTTTGTCACATTCCTAAGCCAATAATGTGATGGCTATGCTCCCTATACGTATACTCCCTATGGAGACACAAAGGAGACTATTTGTGTCATCATAGGGAACCACTGCTGGTGGACAATATTAACATTGTCATCTGCAATCAATTATATTATGCAAAGTTATTATTGTGGTATATGTGATTATTTTGGGGTGTCGCTGCCTAAAATATTTGGGTACCCTTGATCTAGAATTCCTTGTGATGGGTCAGTGATGCTTATGGGTCAGGGCCTTGTCAGGGCCTGCCCAGTGCGAATGCCAAATATTGGAGGAGCAGGATCTCCATCTAGTGGCTAAAGGTGACCATTACAAATAATATAATCTAGAACTTTTATGGATTTGTAAATGCTCTTTTTATGCTAATGTACCCCCCAGCCCCCAGTGTTGGTCTGGCGAGTGGGAGGCCCGGGTTCAATCCCCGCTTTCTGCGCAATGCTACACTAACTATAAAATACATTATATGTATACAGTATGGTCATATAAACAAACAAATGTATAAATAGTAGATTTCATGTAAAACATTCTGGGGTGGAAGTAAGTGGAACTAAAGTTTCCTGTCAGCAAATCAAGACGGACCATTATTGATTGATGCACGTAATTACACACAGGTGGTGTGTGAAGCAGAGTGTAGAGCCGAGTAGGATATAGACTGCTTATAGCTTTATAAGCTGTAAACTTGCATTTTATATGTGATAGAATGTACCGCAAAAGTTATTAATTGAAGAGTCGGACGTCTGAAGCCATAAAGGTCTGTTGAAGGGACTTTTTATGAGGACTTTAAAAGATTCACGGAGCTGTTTCCCCACAACGAAAGCGGCTGCATCGAGGTATGTTATTCTATTTTTGTTATGTAATTGTAGGTATCTTTGATGTAATGTTGATCATGTCACCCCTGTTTGGTGGACAGCTCGAGCGGCGCATTGTGCATTTCTACATGTTTTGTATTTTCTTGTAGGCTATATGCATGTTTATTCAGGTAATGTAGGCGTGTGTGCGTGTGTGTCGTCAATGTTGTGAAAGGGGCTATACTTGGTTGGTTGGTTGGTTGAAAGTTTTATTCAGAATGGGTAGCCTGCGCTACATTTCAACGAAAGTACAGAAGTAAAAAACTGCTACGAGGATAAAACCAGAAAAAGCACTAATGACTTGTTTACATCAGGGTCCTTCAAGTCCTCTATCCATACAACATTCCGTTTCTGACTTCTTCAGGTGATTGTACTGGCAAGTAACACCCACTAGATGGAAGTAGTGTCAAACAGGTGATTGAATACTTTAGGCTACTTTCCTTGCCTTTTTCTGCAAACTGGTCAATACACGGTCTTCTGCAAAGAGGATGTAAACCCAAGAAAGCCTATGGCTTGTTTACATCAGGGTCCTTTGTACTCAATTACAAATAATGGGCTGTGTTAGAAGGAAAACAATAAAAAGACACCACTTAGTGGGCCTATTTTCTAATGTATTATACGTATTTTATTAGACTGACCCAGTGGTTCCATTGTCTCAAATGTCAGTTACCGGTAACCTCAAAATAGCATGCTAACGCATTAAAAACTCAATCTAATATTAAGTGGAATTATTAACCTCAAGAAAATGCTACAGATGAGATATTCATCATCCATCCATTTGTAATATATTGTTCTGTGTGGACTCGAGTTTGCATCTCCCCATGTCCCTATAGGGGGTGCCTTCACAAAAAACATGTAATCCTCATCTCTAAACTGCCTCCCCCTGGTCAGCTGGGACGCTTGATGGAGGGGAAAGGAACTGGTTGGAATAATGTGTTCCTTCCACTGGGGAAACTCCCCCTGTCAGGTGAAAAGAAGCGGCTTATGGACTCCTCATGCATTGAAGGACGCATGAGGTCAGTCCGTTGCTCTCCCCAGGTTGGCAGAGGGAGTGTAGCAAAACAAAACAAACAAACATCAAATTTTTCTTTTTTATAAAAAGGTCCCGGTCCCTGCTTAATTTCTCTCTCATCTAAGGGGTCCTTGGCCTTAAAAAAACAAACGTTGAAGACACCTGCATTAGGTATAGAGACCCTCCGGAAAAACATGGGCAAAAATCCTTGATTATGCGGCTTATAATGCAAAAATATATGTTTTTATGTGATTGTTATGCGGTGAAATTGCAGGAAGTTGTGAAATATGCGGAAGGTTGCAGACGATTTTGAAAAATGTGTGTGATTGTGCCCTTTTTGATACATTTTTTTACCCCTGCTCCATTTGGCTGATTTATAGGGTAAATTATGTGATCGCATAAACACATATTTGTCTGGAGTGTCTATTTAGGTCTATACATGACCAGAATCCCCTCAGGATTACTTTGTCAGTCGCCACCAAATCGCTACATTTACAAGCTAAGTACATGCCATTTTGGCCAACATGTTCACCCCGGGAAAAGGGGATGGCATACAGGGTTAATGGACGAAGTAACGGGAGAGCATTCTTCATACCGAAAGGTCAGAGCTGAAAAGAGCCGTTAGAATGCTCAGGGGAAATCCATCAAGTGATGGAAAAGATATTGAGAGCCTCTGCATGTCATTGATCTGAACATAGCTGCCGTGCGTGTGTGTGTGTGTGTGTGACTCCGTGTGTGTGCGTGCACGCACGTGTGAGTACGCGACTGCGTGCCTGTGTGTGTGCGCGCGCGCGCGTGTGTGTGTAACGATGTTGGCATAATATTCTCATTTGTGATAACATTTTGTTGTGCTCAAGTATGAAATATTTCCATCATTGACTCTCACATTCCTGTGTGTTTCCGCGGACAAATCAAGTGCTGTGTTGCCAGTTTAATTAGGTTTCGGCCCCAACAACACATGCCGCAAAGAATGTCATTGATTGATGATAGCTCTCTGAATGCGTTTTTTTATGCTTGCTCGCTTGTACGCACACACACACGCTCGCTTGCACACACACACACACACACACACACACACACACACACACACACACACACACACACACACACACACACACACACACACACACACACACACGTATTACTATACTTGTGAGAACATATAACATTTTACTCTTTGACTGCCCAACAGTACCATCTAGTAGTGGCTCAGACTGCCAAGGTTTTAGCCTCTTTTAAGAAGTGAGAGCGACGAAATTGACACACTTCCGGGAACACGGGAGCATTTCAGGGGTGCACCCTAGATACATGGTCAGTGATCACACCCTAGATACATGGTCAGTGATCACAGCCTAGATACATGGTCAGTGATCACACCCTAGATACATGGTCAGTGATCACAGCCTAGATACATGGTCAGTGATCACACCCTAGATACATGGTCAGTGATCACAGCCTAGATACATGGTCAGTGATCACAGCCTAGATACATGGTCAGTGATCACAGCCTAGATACATGGTCAGTGATCACACCCTAGATACATGGTCAGTGATCACAGCCTAGATACATGGTCAGTGATCACAGCCTAGATACATGGTCAGTGATCACAGCCTAGATACATGGTCAGTGATCACACCCTAGATACATGGTCAGTGATCACAGCCTAGATACATGGTCAGTGATCACACCTAGATACATGATCAGTGATCACACCCTAGATACATGGTCAGTGATCACACCTAGATACATGGTCAGTGATCACACCCTAGATACATGGTCAGTGATCACAGCCTAGATACATGGTCAGTGATCACACCCTAGATACATGGTCAGTGATCACAGCCTATAGGCAGTGCAGTGATATCACTGCACTGAGAGACATGCAGCTGCTCTATACGTACACCTCCTTACGGTTTACCGGATTTTGCCATTTGTGCTAAATAACACCATAAAACCGCCATTACGCTTTTCATGTCACGCACCCCCTAGAGGGCGTTTGTTGCGCCACAAGGGGTGTGCGCACCACAGTTTGGGAACCCCTGTCCTTCAGTAACGTGCATCTCTTCTGGGTTGGAGAGACGGCCTCAGGCCAGGGATGGTTGGTGGGATATATTATGTGTTTGAGGACAGCCCCTTGCAGTTGGAAGGTTAAACACAACCACTGGAAAAATCATTAACCATCCGTTTCCCTTTTCTTTCTCACTCCCACTCTCCCCCCCCCCCCCCCCCCCCCCACGTCGATGAGATCGCAAGTGACAAGGACAAGAAGTTAGATGTTTTTGAATCTCGTTTTGAAACTATTCTCTTTTTCCCCTCCATTTTCCCCCCTTCCTACTGGGAGAGAGGGGAAAATTGAATTGCAGATGTCAATAGAGCCCTATAATCCCTGCTGCATCTATGCCACACGCCCAGACAAGGTTAAAGCTGCATTTTGCCAGTTGAAAAATGAAAGGCTGCCATATGAAACAGCGTGTTTATTAACATTTTAGAGGCGGTTGTCCATCAGAGCTCTTCCGCGCAGACCCGTTGAATCATGTAATTCCTGTCACGGATGAGGGATGAGGAAGTTAGCAAGGCGCGACGACGACGGAGGCGGGTGCCGTTTGCTCAACTATGTACCTTCACAAGGCATGCAGCGGCCAGGTGAGCGGCCAGGTGTTGCCAGATTGTTTTGCGAGAGGAATAAGCAATCGCGTCAAGCCGTCAACCATATAGCCCAAAAGAAGTGACTATAATAGGCCAGTGGTTCTCAATCTTTTTCATGTCAAGGACGCCCAAATTTACACTAATTGCGGACCTCCATTTGAAAGGATATGCCAGGGACCCTCATGAGAAGATTTTTCCTGCTCTAGCAGTGATTCTCAACCACTTTAATTTCAAGGACCCCCAGTTTTATATGCATTAGGCTACGGACCCCGATTTATTTAGGCTACGGACCCCCATTTAACGGCATTTCTATCTCTGGGGCCCCAATGTATCTTTTAAAATCAATGTTAATTTAACTCAGAGTGTACATATGGAACCAAATCCATTTGGTTCCATTTGTACACTCTTAGTTACAGACACATAAGGATCCATTTGGTTACAAAATATAATTTAGCTGGGGGAGTCCCCAGCCTGGAACTCCCTCAAGGGAACCACTGCAATGATGCAACGTGTTGTGTTGAGATTGTTGATCTGCTAGAAATGGTTAGAAATTAATTATTTGAGAAAAGTGAGAAATTCATATTTAGTGAAACATTGGAAAACATTGACCAGGAAGCAGCTAACAAATCTTTAGAGACACCCAAATTTTATCTAACATAATGTTATGATTGAGAGGTTGAGAGGAGCGTTCGTTACTAAATAAAGAAACCAGCGCTTCTTTCAGCTGACAAATATCACTTTGTGATAATGTCTTGTTTTGTTGTGCTTTCCACTGTCTGTATTTGTCGTGTTGATGAAATGTTCTGTACAGCACTTTAAATGCAAATGTGCTTTATAAATAAACATGATTTGATGTAGGCCTACAGTAGGTATTTGGCATATGGCAATTTGGCAAAGTGAGGTATGACATTTGTATCGCACAGCCCCAGAAAGTGAAACAAATACTGTTAAATTGAACCGTAAATTCAGATATTACCTTTTTTTTAATAATGGACAATTAACCTTTCGGTCAAGTGGGCATGACCCTTTGGGCATGTAGAACATGACCTGTACTTAAGTGCCTCCCGAGACCTTATAGTGTCAACCCCTGGCTGCATTGCGAGCTTTGTAGATCTGCTATTTTCACAATATTTATCTGTGGTAGACACCATGGCATTGATTAGACCCTCACCCTAGTCTGCACGGAGTGAACTGTAGCTTCAGCATGATAATCGGGCTAGGGGGGAGGGGGGGGGGGGGGGGGAGGTTGTCAACTATAATTATTTGAAAAGTTTTGGAACACCTGACTTAATTAATTCCAGAGCATGTCCGTCACATTGACAGGGATTCAAATCAGCTCCATAGCGGCTAGTGGTGCTCCATAATAAGCTCACGGTCAATAACAGAGTCACAGCGTGGAAGCGTGTTAGCATGATTACTTATGGACTGCATTTATATAGTCCATAAGTGGGCTGCATTTATGTAGCGCTTTTCTCCTATGCGCTTTGCAATGTACTTCACAGAATCATCCATATTCTCTCTCACACACACACACACACACGCGCGCACATGCACACACGCACGCACGCGCGCACCTCACACACACACACGCGGCGCCGACCGACCGTGCAAGGCGCCGACCTGCTCATTGGTTCAAGGCTGTTGTTTTACTGTTGTGTACATCTTTTGTACAGGTACTTAAGAGCAGTGGTTCTCAACCAGTGGTTCTGGTGACCACCAGTGGTCCTTGAGGCGGTTCCAAGTGGTCCCCAGCTAACCAAAGGACCCTTATAGATCTTGTTAAACTTGGTAACTTCGGTTCCAACAGCTAAGAACTTTGGTGTTGTCCTGGACAGTAAGCTCGCATTCAAAGCACACACTACAGCAGTCACTCGATCCTGTAGGTTTACGCTGTTATAGACGCTACGAGTCTATAACATTCAATGAATTAGACCCTTCCTCAACTAGGAGTCAGCCCATCTCCTTATCCAGACATCAAGTCATATCAAAACTTGAAGTCACTCTCTCCTTACTGGCCTACCGGCATGCACAGTTGCACACCTCTCCAACTGATCCAAGATGCCGCAGCTCGCTTGGTCTTCAACCAGCCAAGATTCTCACATGTCTCCCCCCTTCTTCGCTCCCTCCATTGGCTCCCGATCGCTGCCCTCACAGAGTACAAAACTCTGATGCTGGCCTTCAAAGCAACCTTTGAAGGCCCTCCCATATCTTGCAAGTCTGATCGGAACCTACAAACCCTCCCGCACGCTCAGTACAGTCAACGCAGGGATGCTGGAAGTACATTCACTAAAAACGCAGCGACAAAACTCCACACATTCTGGCTCCAAAACTATGGAATGCACTTCCCATTGCAATCAGAACTACAACAGACTCACTCCCAATCATCCGCCGTAATCTGAAAACCCACCTCTTCAGACTCCATCTTAGCCCGTAGCACTTGCCGTAGCACTTGCCCTAGCCTCGACGACCTTACAAGCGTATGCAAAGGCTCAACTTATGTAACTTGGATAGCATTGTATGTAGACATAGCACTCTATAGTGTATATGCATAGTTTCATTATATAGATATTCCACTGCTTACGTATGATACATGATTATTTTTATGTATTTGATGTACAGTATTACCATGTTTTTCTATTGCTTACTGTAAATCTCCCTGGATTAAGAGCATCTGCTAAATGCCTAAATTGTAACCTCTGCATTACTTAATTTACAAGAATTAACCCAATTAGAGAATGTAGATCAATTGTTATTTTGATCAATGTTTGCCTGTCCTCTCTCCTATGGTACCACATCAACACAGCATGGAATTGTGGACACCATCTCATCCAACGATATTTTAAGTCTTGGGTCTGAGAGGCTTAATCTCACCAAAGAATGGACTGATATGAGGAAAAAAACACTGCTCTATAAAATCAGATAAAATGTGGGCTACATGTTTGTCATAATAACTACTATGCCTTGCTAGCAATTCACACAATCATAACACGATTATCGAAAATGTAATGTATACCTTAGTATTGACTGATATGAACTAAGTGGCAGGGAGACGCACAGCTTTCCAATCACATTGTGCTCTTTTACAGCCAAGCATCACATTACAATTATGTAGTTGGTCACACGGGGGCTGGTGGCTGAAGGCTGAAGGCTGAAGTGCGTGCGTTCGTGTGCGACAGTGTGTGTAGGCCGACTGATACAAAGTGATTTAGATCTCTTTATACGATCAATACCTGCTCCTGGGAAGCCTGTCCCTGACACACACACACACACACACACACACACCACACACAGCAGGGCAGGCAAACAAACTTGATTTGTTCCCGGCACTAAATAATAATAATAATGATATACATAATGCATCAGTGGTGCGTGCGGTGCCACATGGATGATGCCAAGTGTACGTCCCCCTTCATTAATTCACCCATAATGAGTTGTGCAGCACGCGCAGGAGAGCCGCACTACCTTAGAGGCGGCCCGAGAGTCGAAGCTAATTAAATCAGTATCCTAAATGCCAATCGACGCACATCTGCCTGTGCTTATGAAAAATGCCCGACTGTGAACCGCACTCTCACACAAAAGCACACGCTCTGTCTGTCTCTCTCTCTCTCTCTCTCTTTCTCTTTCTCTCTCTCTCTCTCTACGTGCCTCACACTTAATGGTATAGACTGTCACAATACATGATTTAGCACCCTTACAGTATGTAATCTTGCACATCGTGTCAGAGTCTCACACAGTGCCTTCACTGTTGCCTGGCTGCATGCACTATTAGAAAAAAGAATCAGTATTAACACCAGTAGGTGTCTCTATAACACTAAACAAAATGTGTCAGACGCTGCACCCACCTTTTCCCCCTCATAAAAGTTGCACATACAAAAAAAAAAGAACAGAACAAGAGAAGTATTGATTGTGTGCATAGACACATCCTGAAGGGGTGAGAAGAAAGCTGTTTTTACACTAGTTTAATTGGTTGTCAGAAGAACTGTGACCAGCACAGCTTTGCAGGATCTAAAAACGTTTGCGGATATTGTGTCTTAAGGCCTAACAAAATAATAGTTTGCTTTCCGATTGGCTGTCATTGTTGGGCTGAGTAGGTAGAGAATACATTTTATTATATTTTTTTATTAATTTTTTTCGTGGGAAGGATGTGTAGCAAGGATTCTTTTCCCCCTACGGCAATGATGGATACACTTCTTTTTTAAATAACTTCAATATTTGAATAATTCTAATGATTCAACTTCATATATATATTAGGGCTGCAACTAACAATTATTTTCATAATCGATTCATCTGCCGAACGAATAATCGATTAATTGGACATTTTCTAACTAACAAAAAATAGTTAATTCCAAAATGAATTTGCAGTCGCTACCATCAGATTGTAAGGGAAGGGAGATGGATCACTCCTCTTTAGTTTAGTTACACTTAACACTGGAAAACTATGGTTAAGTGGGAAATCACCTATGATAAATTGCAAAAAACTAGTGATTAGTTGCCGATTCGATTAATCGATTACTAAATTAGTTGACAACTAATTGAATAATCGATTCGATTAATTGATTAATCGTTGCAGCCCTAATATATATATATATATATTAGCACACCTCAATGGTGTGATGTAAATATATTAGGGATGCACCGATCCGATACTCGTATCGGAGATCGGCGCCGATCCAGGCTAAAATTCTAGATCGGGTATCGGATCGGTGGCCGATCCATTATCCGATCCGATCCGATAATTATGTGTAATTACAGTATGAAAACAACTCTACCTCCTCTGTGACACAGCAGTGTAGTATTGACAGTATAACATGTGGAATGCAGCCAGGCTAGCCTGCGCACACATTAACCTGGTCTAATTGTTGCACAGTTATTTAATAAATAATTCAGTGCATTTATATCTGTGTTTGTTACATTTAGTTTTACAAAGTTGGGAAAGTAATGTTTAAGTCAAGCCTTGATGTTGCCTTACACAAAATAATGATTCCAGACTCCACACAGTGAGGCATACAGCTTAATAGGTTATTACGTTTCTTTGTGGGGGGTATCGGATCGGTACTCTGTATCGGCAAATACTGGACCCCCATGTATCGAAATCGGTATCGAATGCCAAAAAGCCGGATCGGTGCATCCCTAAAATATATAATAGTTGTCCCTTCTCCCTGTAGTCCCTCTCTATAGGGAAGGATTACAGTGTTTCCGCACCTGAGCCGACAACCGTGGACGTTTTCTCTGTCGGTCAGCTTCTTTTCCGTTTTTTTTAGACAGCTGGTGGATGGAAATTAAGCTCCACCCCCGCGGCTGACTGCCGCGACGGACAGATTCCCGGAAACACTCTCCTGGAGCTTAATTTCCATCCACTAGCTGTCTAAAAAATGGAAAAGAAGCTGGCCGACAGATAAAACGTCCGCGGCTCTCTGGTAAGTGTGGCTGCACCTTTAGCCTGCCCTACACAGTGTGACGTCACAGCTGTCATTAATTAAGGGTCTTGATTGCCTATGCGGTCACGTTATAGGGTGAAATGCACAAATAGGCTCACCGTCTTACATAGCTGCTGCTGCCACGTACCTGGCAATATGCACATGACTTCCAAGCAATTTGGAACAAGGAAAGGACACACTCTAACATTGTGGATAGTTTTGCTGGTCAATTTGAGACAAAGGTTAGTAAGACAATCGAGGAGTAAAGAGTTGCTCTCTCTCTCTCCCTCTCTCTCTCTGTGTAGTGTAGAGAGGTGTGTGTGTGTGTGTGTGGGGGGGGTGGGTTGCTGCGCTGCGCACCCGAGTGATATACTTCTCCAGTAAGCGGTGCAGAACCGAAAAAGTGATCTACTTCTCCACTACAGCGGTGCAGGACCGAGAGAGTGATATCTGCACATTTAGTGAACGCATATTTAGAGTCGGTCGGCAACCGGAAACCAAAGTATTATTTTGTTAGGCCTATAAGTACCTTTTAGTCTGCATTAGTAGGCTACCCATGGGCAAAGTCAAATGTCCCCTGTATTTTGATTGGCTTAATGCTGAGAATATATCAAAACATTGGCTCCATACATGCAATATGTATGCTAATGTTTATTGAATGAGGAAACTGTGCGTGCCGTGCAGAGAAATGTAACAATTGTTTATCAGCGGGCAATAATATTATAGTCACTGTGTGCCTTAAACATTATGTTCGCCCTGTCTAATATAAAGGAAGCCTGGTGGAGAATTGTAGCCTACTGCTGGAGAGTGAGAGACAGAGAGAGAGAGAGAGAGAGAGACTACATAATATCGGACATAATATCGGATTGTGTTGCAGATTAAACTTTTTCATAGATTTAATTTGACCGTCAATACTTAGTAAACTTGACCTCTTGGCTCTGTACTTGATCTGCCCTTATACCAAACCTATTTGCCGGAAATAGACAATCTACAAGCAGACAACCTGCAGCGGCGCGAAGCTTTGTGAGCTTGTAGATGTGCTACTTTGTTTTTGGCTCATGCTCCCCTCAGAACAGGGATAATTGCTAGGGTTCAAGAGGTTAGTGTAACAAATAATAACAAAATAATAGAAATACTATCACACAAATACCCCCCCTCCCTTCCCTCTAGTAACTGTGAGGACCCCCTAGGCGCCCCCGGTACCCCTGTTGAAGACCCCTGGACTATATACCATTCTTTAGCAGGACTGGACTGTTCCAAAGGTGCGTTAAGGAGGAAAAAAATCACATCCGTGTGAAGTGAGGGATGCTCTTATCATCTTAATGTTCAATGATTGTGTTTACACAAACACTCAAAACTGGCCATTCACTGTCAATGGCATTCAATGTTTGTGTGTGGTATAGACTTGCACACACGTCGTGGCTCCATCTGTATTAACACTTCAGATCACGGAAGGTTAACTTTGAGCAGTAAAAGTTTTTTGGGCAGTAAAAAGTAACTGTCTCTCTCAGGCATACGACCAGTTTCTCCTCATTTTCATCTCTATGCGATGACGTGCATTGCAGTTAGTCATGTCTCTTCTTTACTCCTGTATCCTACTTATCAGCATGTGCATGCGTTCCAAATATGGTCGTGAATACATTATCTTAAATTCTGATTCATTTGAGAAAGTCATTCCAGCTGTTATGTCCACCTAAAAAATCAAATAAAGAAAATCTAATGGCCTTAATGGCCTCATGTTTCATTGTAATGTCCTCTTGCGGGGGAGAGTTTTGTGCTCATTTATAGGGTGTAATAACAGGCCCCCGCGCTTCTTCTCAAAATATAGACGGTGGCAAATGGAGTTAAACTGAAAAGATATATGTTGTACAGTACATTAATGCATCTCTGCAAATGGGTTTTATTTTCCACCTGCAAATTACGGTGCAATACATTTTGTTGCAAAAAATAAATAAAAATGCATTAACGTTGCACTACCACAGTGTTGATTTTGACAGCAATTATTTATTTAGTTTTAGTCATAGTCTAAGTTTGAATAAAATAAAACTACTACATTTAGTTGACTAAATCTACAGTTGAAAATCTATTTTCTATGTTGAAAATAGCAGCTCTACAAGCTCACAATCAATGTAGCACATTGCGAGCTTGTAGATCTGCTATTTTCAACACCCGAGCGCAACCAAACCAAAAAGACAGACTTGTCTTTTTGTTGTCTATTGGATTGGAACGTTTTAGTCTAGTTTTTATTTGTCGACAAAATGGTCAATATATTTTGTCTTAGTCATTATAGTTTTCTATTTAGTTTTCGCCAGTAGGGGCTGACATCATTATGATGATGTATTGCATGCTGTGGACTCCCACCTGAAAATGTTTGTGCCAATTAAGGACCCCCAGAAGAGAAGAGAATGTATTTATTTTTATTTTGTTTTTAACACAAATCTTCTCTTCTGGGGGCACAAATGTTTTCAGGTGGGAGTCCACTCCACACCTTGTGACATCATGGACCCCCCCCCCCCCAATATTATTATCTCATTTGATATCAATGAAAATGCACTAGGACTGCCCTGGACTGCCCCGCCGCGAGCTATTCATTTCAATGGAAGTTGCTCACTGGGTGTTTGAAGCATCCGGAAGAACGCTCTACTTCCGCAGATCTTATATATTTTGCTATTTTCAGAATGCAACCAAGTGTAAAATCTGCCATTACGACGCCATCAAGGCCAGCCAAAATAAAATGTAGTCGACAAAATCAACTGTGGATTTAATCGACTAAATATCAAAAGATTTGAGTCCACCAACAACTAGACAAACCATTCAGAATTTCAGATGACTAAAATATGACAAAAAGAAATAAATAACTAAAACTACCTCAAAATAGTTGGTCAAAAACATCACACAGCTCAGCATAGTTCTGTTGTTTATTAAATATAAACCATTTATAAATAAATCACACGCTAATAGACCATTTTAGAAAATGAATTATTGTTCTGGGTTATAGCAGTGTTTTCCAAACTTTTTAGGTCGAGACCCCAAAGAAAGATTAGATGTTTGCCCGGGACCAAAACTAGTGAAAATAAGTTTGCAACGGTAAGCGACACGACGTTGTTTTCATTATTATTATTATTGTATTAATGGAATTTCTTAGATTTGTTTGTTTGTTTCTTTTTAAATGTATTTGTTTACGAATCATTTGTAAAATTGGTCCATGACCACAGATGGGTCTCCACCCACTGTTTGGGTGTTTGGAGTCCGACTTATTGGCCCACGATCACTTTCTCCACAACTTTCTTGCTTCCCATATTTATGTCCAGAAACCGTGGTATATCTTCATTATTCAGGCTGCACCATTATGGCGTATAGATCAGAGATAATCAAAGGTACACAATGGCAGCAACTCCCACATGATCTGACTGACACGGCTTGCCTCTGTGCATATTATGAGCGCTGTGATGAATTACTGGAACACCGCGTGCGTTATGGAAATCATTATCTGACTGATTGTGCCACTGCAAAAACATGAAATATTGAATTGTGACAAGAAAACTTTACATAGATCAGATTAGATTAGCGAGATGTGACAAGTCATACTCGGGCTACGGCGGAGCAATAAGTCAGCGAGTAGGCTGCTACTCACAATGTCATTCTTTAACGGGGAAAAGGGAGGCCTTTGATTTTCCACTCTACAGTGCAACTAACAAATAATGGCATTATTGTTATTGCACTGTTGCAGCCCCATGCTAGCTCAGTGGCAGGGTTGCCACGTTCCCTCATTATAAGTGACTTTACGCTTTAAACTTAAAGGACAACTGCCCCATGCTAGCTCAGTGGCAGGGTTGCCATGTTCCCTCATTATAAGTGACTTTACGCTTTAAACTTAAAGGACAACTTTAGTTTTTTTCAACCAAGGTTCATGTTTTAGGTTGTTATTAGAGAAAGTAAAAGATGAGTGTTCATTTTTTTTAATTTGCTGCTTTCTTTCGTTTTAAGGATTTTAGCAGTTTTTGACAGGGGGGCGGGGGCATTCGAGCATGGGGCTAAATATGTATTTTTTTACAACATTTTATGGCGATTTATTATTTTATTATTTACTATAGTCCTACTAGACCCCAAGAAATGACATCTGGCCACAAAAGATCACAGGATCTATTGAATGTGACAAACTGACATATTGAGCCTATACACACACAGTATACGCCTTCCCCCAGTAGGCTATACCTTCACATTCAGTAGATCCTGTGATCTTCTGTGGCCAGATGTAATTTCCAGGCGTTTATTGGGACTATAGTAAACCATAAAAAAAAAAATCACCATAAAAGTGTAAAAAAATACATATTTAGCCCCATGCTCGAATGCCCCCGCCCCCCCCCTGTCAAAAACAGCTAAAATCCCTAAAACGAAAGAAAGCAGCAAATGAAAAAAGATTAACACTCATCTTTTACTTGGTTGAAAAAAACTAAAGTTGTCCTTTAAATTCTGAAGAACCTGCCATTGACGGCCTTAAGGCCCGCCTAAATACATTTTAGTCGACAAAGTCAACTGTAGATTTAGTCGTATCGTATGAAACGTATGATATTTCTTCAGTCTAAAACTAGACTTAAAACTAATTCTAGGCAGTACAGATTTGACTTATTTTTCACAAAGTGCCTCCAGGCCAAAGACGTTTTTAACTTATTTTTAAATTGATATCATTATAATCATGAATTAAGACAAATCCTTACTCTGATTTGTTAGAACTCTCGTTCTAACAAATCAATGGTGGCCTGTGCTGAACTATTGCTACTGCCATTTAGCGGTGGATAAAACATTTCACTAAATACTGGATAGTTGCGGGTTGCCTTTTTTGAGGGGATTGTTTCTAAAAGTGTAGTTGCTTATTTTGGTATTGCCTCCTAAATGTTTCTTTCTTTATATATATATATATATATATATATATATAGGCTTTCGCTTATATATATTTTTTTATAGAGTGATATGTATACAGTAGGCTGACAGGAAATGGGGAGAGAGATGGGGGGGGGGTGACATGCAGTAAAGGCCGTCGGATTGGGAGTCGAACCCGCGCCACACTGCCAGACTGGATTACCAGCCAAGGGGCCCAGACGGCTATGCCAGCTGCCTGGGCCCCTAAACGAGGTAAACACAACAGTGTGCGCTAATGATCAGTCCTCACAACAACAGCCCCCTCCTCCCTGATAACCCGGAAGTGAAACTGAGGCTCGTTACAATGGGAGCCTATCTTATGCTACCACCTAGCGGGCAGAACAAGTGTTAATATGGAAATGTCCCCAGCTGAAAATATTTTGTGCCAGGGATCAAATTTGTGTTGTTATTTTTTTTTTTTTATCATTGTTGCTTTTGTTGTGGTTGTCTTCTTTTTTGATGGAACCGGGGAGAGTGGGGTATATGTGGGGTTGTTTGTCTACCAAACTTGAAAATCCTATACATTTTTTTATATTCTTCTTTATGTAAATAGCTTGTAAATCAGCTAATTTCAAATATCCGATGTATAATGGTTTTAGTGCTCACGTGGCCTATTATAGAGTCCCTTCTTTTGTTTTGGGCTTGTTTTTCACAGACCCGGCCAATGCGTATATTTCTCTCGCAAAATAATCTGGCAACCCCCGCTCAGTGGATGTTAATTCTCTCCCAACACAGACGATGATGATGGCGGTGATCCATCCTGACAAGAAAGCCAGGGGGGGCTGAGCGACACTACACTCCACGACACAGGGAACCCCAAGGTAATCATTTGCATTTTTTTCCCTCCTTTCTGTTTCTTTATTGCAATCATTAGAGCTCCCCTGCCGGGGACCTTCTGTGACAGACGCCATGTTTTATCTGTGAGTCAGGGGATGCACAGTACGTACACGTATGTCGCCGGGGGGAATATGGTTCACTATAACGCCTGTCGCCTGATTTATATGCCGCTTCGTACAGTACGTACCGCGGTGTCGCGCACATAACATATAGCAGAGCTGCTGCAGTACACAGCCCACGACAAGTTGATTTGATTAGAAATATACTGGAAAAACACAATTTGCATCACAGACATGCAAAAAGTGTATAGCTTTTCGGCGAAAATCGCTGTTTTATTCCAAATATGGTACCTGTGTGATTTATGCAAATCCGTAAAAAAAAAGTTTAGGTGGGTGGTGTCGATCTCTGGGGGTGGAGCCCGGGGCCTGCTGCCCGGAGAATGTCTTTCTGACGGACTCACGGACCATAATGATATGCTGCCTGCACGTGCGTGCGACCGTGTGTGCAGGCGTGTGCGTGCGTGCGTGCGTGCGTGTGTGTGTGTGTGTGCATGCGTGAAGATCTACAGGCCTCCCGAGGCTGATCCTCTCTCTGCAATTATCTCAGGGTCCACGGGTTGAGCTGGGGGGGGGGGGGGGGGGGGGGGTGCTGCGCAGCAGTGCGTGCTACATTAAAAGGGCATCTCACGTGGCAAGGAGAGACAAAATAAACATTCCCAGATCACTCGGGATACATATTGGGGTGTAGTAGAAGTAAAAGTATTGCCAATTGGAAATACTCAAGTACGATTACCTAAAAGTAGTACCTACAGTACTTATGTAAATGGCACCTTTGGCACTTTTAAAGGTATATTCAGTGATTTCACTCAAAAAACCTTAGGTTTCGTTTTTGGCTGTGGGACCCAGCCTTTCGTCCAATCAGGATAGAGAGTCAAAAACGAAACCTAAGGTTTTTTGACCCCCAGGGGTTAACTGGGGACAGGGAGGAACTCCTTATATGGCCAGCACACTCTATAGTAGGGAGGATTATCACAACAAAACAAAAAAATAAGTGATATTTGAATTAAGTGAAATCACTGAATATACCTTTAAGTACACTTTGAATACTTTTAGCACTTTTACTCAAGTATACCTTATTGAATTCCGGACATTTACTTGTAACAGATTATTTCTACATTTGCAGTACTGATACTTTTACTTAAGTAAACAAATAAATAATAATAAGTGATTTCCCACCGCTGCCACTTAGGAGAGCATTATTTTGTAGGATTGGTGTCCCATTTCTCCTCCTCCTCCAGTGTCTCCAATTGGGACGGTGTCAGCCTCCCACACGAGGACCCGACCGCGGGTCCAGTGGCACTACAGCAGAACATTTACCCAACTCATTACACAGGGAGCTGGGCAATTTATTTTACTTGCTTGCTCCTGGGGCCCCTTCCATCACACACACACACACACACACACACACACACACACACACACACACACACACACACACACACACACACACACACACACACACACACACACACACACACATGCACAGCTTGGAATTACTATGCTTGTGAGGACAGCATTTCATTACTTTTGGATTGTCATTTTTGTCCTTTAGCCGCAAAAAAAGCAGATCCGCAAGCCAAGTGTAAATCAGCCATGACACTATCTCTAATCCCTACCAAACCTAGAACTTTTAAATGTCCAATTCTATATAAGCCTAACCCCCCTAACCCTGAATCCCTTTTCTAATCGTATAAACGTATCTCTACAAATCTGTTTTAACCACAAAACAAGCATTTTCTTATTAAGGAAATGGTCCTCGCGATGTCTATTTCTCAAATTCTTCTATACTTGTAAGAATTGTAAGACACACACACACACACACACACACACACACACACACCCCTCTCTCTCTCTCTGATACCCGTGCAGGTTTCTCACAGTACATTTTGTGTGTGTGTCGCGGTGTTGTAGCCCTTATCTGTGCTCTCCCACGGAGGCAGAGCATCCCCACCCCCCGTCTCTTCTCTGCTGCAGCTTCTCACTCAACGAGGCTCTGACCTCCAAGACTCATTCCTACTCCGCCCCCCCCCCCCCCCCTCCTCCCTCCGATACCAGAGCAATTACCCTGCTCTGGACATTTACATCCTCCTGCCAGGCTCCCGGCAGTTCTTGTCACTGAGCTGCCGAATTAAAAGGGGGAAAAAGGATCTGGCCATGAAAGAGTAATGGAAAAGTCACAGGTGGCATATGGAAATAATACTGCCCCTTATGTTAGCCAAAATCTCCCCAACGTATAGGACGCAAAGACTGCTTTAACATATTCATACCAGGAAAGCATTTGTGTAATTTTTTTGATTCGAGCTACAGTACAGTACGTTTTTCAGAAAACTTGTAGATTTTAGAAGACCTCTCATCCTCACATTCTAACTTGTGTGTTTTTTTCCGTAAATTAACCCATTTAGACCTGAGGACGATGCTATAAATGTCTTCTAAATGACAGTTTTCTGAAAACCCATATGTTTCTATGTCAGTGGTTCTCAAACTATTTCATGTCAAGGAGCCCCAGAATTATCTGTATTTGGCTGCACACCCCCATCTGAAAATACGTTGTTCCAGGGACCTCTCCCAGAAGCAAAGATATGAGTTAAAATGTTGAAAGAATATATATTCAAAGATTTGTGCCATGTTGTCAATTTTTCAAAAATAGCAGATCTATAAGCTTGTAGCACGGCACCGAGTGCGCACTATGAGCTTGTAGATCTGCTATTTTTCAATAGCTAAAGTATAACATAATCCTTAAAACACCAACAGGGGTTCCTGTCCAGAATGGGTTTTAATGCCGTACTTCAAGGTCTTTCAACTGATTTTGACTCTGGGACCACCATCCTGACTAAAGAGCAACCTGGGGACCACCATCCTGACTAAAGAGTAACCTGGGGACCACCATCCTGACTAAAGAGTAACCTGGGGACCACCATCCTGACTAAAGAGTAACCTGGGGACCACCATCCTGACTAAAGAGTAACCTGGGGACCACCATCCTGACTAAAGAGTAACCTGGGGACCACCATCCTGACTAAAGAGTAACCTGGGGACCACCATCCTGACTAAAGAGTAACCTGGGGACCACCATCCTGACTAAAGAGCAACCTGGGGACCACCATCCTGACTAAAGAGCAACCTGGGGACCACCATCCTGACTAAAGAGTAACCTGGGGACCACCATCCTGACTAAAGAGTAACCTGGGGACCACCATCCTGACTAAAGAGTAACCTGGGGACCACCATCCTGACTAAAGAGTAACCTGGGGACCACCATCCTGACTAAAGAGCAACCTGGGGACCACCATCCTGACTAAAGAGTAACCTGGGGACCACCATCCTGACTAAAGAGCAACCTGGGGACCACCACTATAAAGGGTATGTGCGTGACATCATACCCGGAAGTTGTTATTGCGTTCACACGGGCAGATGAAACAATGCAGTCTACCCCATTCATTGTCAATGGAAGCCAGCGACATGACCCAAACGATGCATGTATTGCAGCTGCTCCAAATCAACTCACAACGCATCTTTGCATCGTCTCGTCTGCCTGTGTGAACGCACCGTTATGAGGGAACGCCTACAGAGTGGCAAAAATACGACCTTCTGTCCTTGATAGCATTACACCAATGGTTCCCAGAGTGGGGTCCGGGGACCCCTAGGGGTCCTTGAGGGAGTTCCAGGGGGTCCCCAGCTAAATGATAGTTTGGAACCATATGGACCCTTATGGGTCTGTAACTCAGTGTACAAATGGAACCATCCATTTCTACACTCTCAGAGTTAAATTAACATTGATTTTACAATATAATTTGGGGTGTCAGAGATAGAAATGCCTGTTGCATATCAGGGGGGTCTTGGAATGAAAATAGTTGAAAATCACTGCTAGAGCTGTACAATTCTTCTCTTATGAGAGTCCCTGGCATATCTTTTCCAATGGGGGTCCACGGCTAATGTTGGGGGTCCTTCGTCCTTGACATGAAAAGATTTAGGAACCAGTGCATTAAAATACGTTAACCCATTTTGGGCGGGAACCCCTTTTGGTGTTCTAAACATTGTTATAATTCAGCTATTGAAAAATAGCAGATCTACAAGCTCATAGCACGCCACCGAGTGGCGTGCTACGAGCTTGTAGGATTTTTGAAAAATCGTAAAAAAAATCAAAATCTTTGGAATATATATTCTTTCAGAGCGAATGTTTTTAACTCTAAATGGGTTAAACAACGCTAAACTCACTTTGCCTCTCGATTTGACACTCACTTTACGCATGCACATAGGCCTACCCTCTACTGTGTCAGGTGGGTCCATCATAGACCCACCTGACAACAACAGTGGTGGGGGGTTCATGCACCATTCCATGGGTTAAAGGAGAATTCCATGCTAGAATGCTTTCTTATCTTTCTTACCTTTCTTTGTAGTTGTTACGTCCCCACCAAAGAGGTCCAGGTGTTTTTTTGTGCAAAAACTCCTTATTGGCTATTTTCCCTTCCATAAGACCTCAATGAATTGCATTGCATTGAATGGGAATTGAATGGGGCTATGGGGTGTTATGCTAATTTGCTTATTTCCATCGAAAGAAGTAGTAAAGTGTGCCGCTTGGGATATTATTTATGAAGAGAGGATATATACAAAGAAATTATAATTTTGAGCGATGGAAATAAGCGAATTAGCACAACACCCCATAGCCCCATTCAATTCCCATTCAATTCAATGCAATTCATTTAGGGCTTATGGTAGGGGTAATAGCCAATAAGGAGCTTTTGCACAAAATAACACCTGGACCTCTTTGGTGGGGACGTAACAACTACAAAGAAAGGTAAGAAAGCCTTTTAGTACGGAATTCTCCTTTAAGATTCGTTTTCTTCCTTCCTTGTTACTCACAAATCAGTAATCACACTATCACATGCTATATTCATGACACATTGAGATATATTGATATATCAATTGATATATTGATATATATCTTGTGTACTATGCCCACTCGTGTTTGTTGTTTTTCTGTCTGTCACGCTTGATTTGTGTCACATTATGCTGTTGTAGCGCTTCAATTTCCCTTTGTGTATTAATAAAGTATATCTCATCTCATCTCATCTCATATTCATATTCACGACAAGAAAAATAAACTAGTTTTCAAAGCATTTTATTACCAGTAAAGGGCAGGGATATCATTTGTCAAGGATTATAATTTATTTGTTGCATGGATACTGAATGCATCAACTATTTACTTTGATAAAAAAAGTATTTTCATTTATTTATGTATATGTATTTATTTATTCCCAATTTCCCAGGACCAAATGGGACACCCCAAGTTATTTCTTAAAATATATGTTTTCACATGCAAACAACAAACAAGAGTATATAGCAAATAAAAGCTAAAGTTAAAATAAATAAATAAAAGCTTACACAGTGGAAGGTGTGTGTGTGTGTGTGTGTGTGTGTGTGTGTGTGTGTGTGTGTGTGTGTGTGTGTGTGTGTGTGTGTGTGTGTGTGTGTGTGTGTGTGTGTGTGTGTGTGTGTGTGTGTGTGTGTGTGTGTGTGTGTGTGTGTGTGTGTGTGTGTGTGTGTGTGTGTGTGTGTGTGTGTGTGTGTGTGTGTGTGTGTGTGTGTGTGTGTGTGTGTGGGGTTATTCTTGCTTTCTAAAAAAGGTTAATTTTAATTCCATTGCACAATTGACCCCTCCATAAAAACTCACTAAGCTATGCTGTGGGCATCAATGCTTTCTGTACACACACACACACACACACACACACACACACACACACAGTTCTGCATATGTACACACGCAGCATATCCTCTATCTGACCTTGGCCAAACTAAAGTCTCTCTCTCTCTCTCTCTCTCTCTCTCTCTTACACACGTGTCTGGCTAATATAAAATGCTGCAGAGAGGCTGTTAACCGCAGATAAGAGGCGGAATTATTCAAATATTATTGCTGACCCCCGTCCAATCCTTGTGCACAACATATTGTTAAAAAAATTCCCTTCTGACTCTGGGTAATCTAAAACCTAAATCCACTGTGGAAAGTTCATTCCCACACATACATGCACAGCATTATTGCACATCATCACCCCTTTTTTTCTGGTGGGTGGTGGGGGGGTCTGGAAGGTCGATCATGGCCAAGGTCCGCCTCGTGGCACTCGTCCAACAACAGCGTTGGCTATTTATAACGTCTCTTTTGGAAATGTTCTAATAAGGTGATGTTATGAATAGTATTAAATTAAATAATCTTGATATTTGACCTGATCCTGACCAGAAATGCAATCCAATTGTATTTTATTCATTACTGTTCAAGCTGTTTTTAATTGCCTCTGTCGGCGGACAGCCATGGCCCAGAGGCATTATGTTTTAAGGTTGATCCGCCTGCCTGCCTGCCTGCCTGTCTGTCCATCTAGTTTACCATTTAAAGTAATGTATTACGTGGTGCTCAATGTGTCCTCGTCCAGTAAGATAATGTGAGGTGGAGATATTTTACTGAATACACGTTTTCTGCCTTTGGAACTTTGGAACTTTGAAATGGATATAGGGCACCAAGATGAGTGGACTCCCAAGTTGCAGGAATGAATTATTGGGTGACACGGAGCACGACAAATTTTTTAAAATGCTGCCGAGAAGAAACCTGTAGAGGTAAATGCAAGGACGGTTCTATATGGCCGTGCTTTGGAATACATGCAAGGTATGGAATATCAGCTACGCTAGGGCCTTGTGTGAGAGGGAGAGAGAGGAAGAGAGTATAGTAAATTGGCATCGCCTGTCTGTCAAGCCAACGCCTGCATGTCTCTTAGAATAGAACAACAGCCAAGTTAATTCCACTGTTACTTTCTTAGGTTACGCATGTTTCTTGATAAATGTTTTTATGTGATGTATTCCCATGCTTTTTTGTTCTTGCTTAATGTAAGTCGCTCTGGATTAAGAGCGTCTGCTAAATGCCTAAATTGTAAATTGTAAATTGTAATTCACCAGGGTGTAGAACTTGGACGGTGTTGAATTGTGTGGGTTTAGTGAGAGTCATGGTGTCTGTGGAGTGTGGTTTTTCATTTTTTCTGGTATCCCACATAATTACAAATTATCAAAGGACATTGATAAAAATAAAAATAAATCCATCTGAACTAACATACTGGATTGTTGCTGCTGGGAAACCTTATCTTCATATCTATTCTCTGTGTATATCTATTATGTGTTTAGGCGGGGGTCGTTTTTCAGCCCAAGGGCCCCCTTAGCTGAGAGAGGGAGAGAGAGAGAGAGAGAGAAAACAAGGACTCCTGTCAGAATATTCAGAAGGACTCGAATGCAGAAAACATGAGGCAAGAGGCAGCATGCAGTTAACTCAGTCTTTACTTTAGATTCCAAAAAGCAGAACAAAAGTCAATACCATATACTGTAGGTAGGACATCAAAAGGCAGAACACAAGGCAGGCAAGGGCAAGGCAAAAAGCAAAGTCCCCCCAGAACAGGCGGTCAACTTATGCGCATACATGTGGCTGTGTGTGTGTGTGTGTGTGTGTGTGTGTGTGTGTGTGTGTGTGTGTGTGTGTGTGTGTGTGCGCGCACGCACGTGTGTGTGTGTGGAATTGCTGACTAGAGGAACAGAAACAGACACAAGAAAAAAAACTGTCAAAGTTCCTCTCAGCAGAAAGGGACTGAGTATTTGTGTGTGTGATCTCAGCTGGGTGCTTCTACTGCTGTCAGGAAATGAAAATGGCCTCCACCTTTTTCTTCTCTGTCTTCTTTCTTTCATCATTTTTTTGTCTTCTCTCTCTCTCGGGGGAGAGGATGAATCGCGTACATCCTGCACTATGTTCTGCAGTCTATAGTTCTGTAGTTCCTATATTAGTGGTGCTCAAACTATTTAATGTCAAGGACCCTCGCAATTATCTTTATTTGGCCTTTATCTTTATGTTGTTCCAGGGATCCCCCAGGAGCAAATATTTGAGTTAAAAGCGTTCACTGTGAAATAATTATATATTCAAAGATTTGCACACATTTTCACAATTTTTCTAAAATAGCAGATCTACAAGCTCGTAATGCGGCACTCGGTGCTGCGCTATGAGCTTGTAGATCTGCTATTTTTCCAATGGGTAAAGTTTAAAATAATTGCTAAAGTGGTTAAAAACTATGAGGCGACATCAATGCGGCCTCAGGTCAAATCGGGTTAACCCATTAACCGGTATAGCATCTCTGTCATTGTCTCCACCAGGCCGAAGGCATGGGGGGAGAGTATGTTTTGCATTCCGTCCGTCCGTCCGTGTGTCCGTCCGTGTGTGTGTCCGTGAGCAGCTAATCTCGGCCACCGTTAAGATTGGCTTCCAAAGTTCACAGGAGTGCTCAGTTTCAAACAAAATGCTGCAAATCATGAACACATCGCGTGATTTCCGTGAAATTGTGCACGCACATTCCCACTAGGCCGAGGAAGAAATGCCACATGAACAATTTCAACTCAGCCTCAAGGTGGCGCTATAACTGGCCGAAAAGTGTTTTTACCTCTAACTGCACGGATCTGTGGATAACTTTGTATGCCAACTCCCTAGTTTACTTTTGTTTCCCTTTTATCCAACCACCAGATGAAGGCAAGCTGCAATGTCCTACATTCCTATCCTGATGGAGACTAGGGATGCACCGAAAATTCGGCCACCGAAAATATTCGGCCGAAAATGGCTAAAAATTTATTTTCGGCCTATTCGGTTTCGGCTCAAATAGGCCGAAAATATATCACCGAATAGTCAAAACACCGGGTCGGTATAAACACAACACGCGATTGTCTTGAACGTAACCAGAGCGCTCCGCATCTACCTCTCCCTCTCTCCCAACTTCAGTCTCCCCCCCACACACACACACACACACACACACACACACACACACACAGCGTCAAGTTGCTCTGTGCTGTGGCTGCGATGCGCTCCGTGAAATCTGCGAGCTCATCAACAGGTCCCAAAACATGGTATTTGTGAGCACCGCCACTGTCTATTCTTTTGTCGTATGACAAAAAATGCTCCCCAATGTCTGAATCTGTGAGTTTGCAGGCAGGCTACGACGAACACTAGCAGTAGCTTGCTCGTTAGCTCCTCAAATTTGTTTCACCTGTGTGTAATCTCAGCAGCGCATTGAAGTGGGCACAGGCAGGGCAAAAGCAGAACATCCGTGAACGTTTTGCTTAACAATGATCAGTTGTTCAGTGCTGTTTAACTTTGGCAATATGTGATACTAGAGCCTAGAGACAATGCTAATATGGCTGCTAAATAAGAACGTTTTCCCCTATCAGCTAGCATGCTATTGTGTGTGTGTGTGTGTGTGTGTGTGTGTGTGTGTGTGTGTGTGTGTGTGTGTGTGTGTGTGTGTGTGTGTGTGTGTGTGTGTGTGTGTGTGTGTGTGTGTGTGTGTGTGTGTGTGTGTGTGTGTGTGTGTGTGTGTGTGTGTGTGTGTGTGTGTGTGTGTGTGTGTGTGCGTGCGTGCGTGCGTGCGTGCGTGCGTGTGCGTGCCCACACACTGTGTAGGACAGTGGTTCTCATAGTGGGAGTTCCAGCTAAATTATAGATAGTTAGGAAGTAAACCAAGTCTGTAACAGAGTGCAAAAATGGAACCAAATACACTCTCAAAATTTACATTGATTTTTACATCAATCAGAGATAGAAATGGGAAGAAAGACAGTCAGCTATACACAGTCAACATTACAGATTACAGTAGCATTACAAGTACAAGGAATGGCAATGAAATCAAATTGTATTAAAAAGGGGGTAAAATATTAATTTTGAAGGAGTATTCATTTTTATTGTCTTTATTGTTAGTTACAACATGCCTACAATAACTTGAAGCATTTTTTTTTAAGGTAATTGCAAAAAAGGTGCCATAATCCGATTAATCGTTTAAATAATCGCCCGATGAATCGATTATGAAAATCCATAATCATGTCTTTTGCCATAATCAGGTAGCTTTACAACAAAGCTGTATTCGGCTATTCGGTATTCGGTTTTCGGCCAACTGTTTCCTATATTCGGTATTCGGTTTCGGCCAAGAATTTCCCTTTCGGTGCATCCCTAGTGGAGACCTGTGCCCAGAAGGGCACTTTTTCTAGTTTTAGATGTATTTATTTTTTGAGGGGCGCTTGTGATTTGCTGATCACCCCATAGTGATGATTTGATTGAAAAGTGAGGGCAGAAAAGTGAAGAAGGAAAAGTGAGGACGCAGATTTGTGATTGGCCGGAATATGATGATGTATGACGATAAGAGCGCCTCTCACTTCATGCAAGTGTGATCTTTAAGGGGCACTAGCCCCTTCTATAAACAGCTTTTGTCCCCACACGTCTCAAGATTTGCCATTGACCACGGTAAGCGAATTCCCGTCAAATGTCCGCTAAATGTTGTCCCGCCCATCTAAAAAAAAACAGCGGAGAACACTGACGTCACCAAATCTGCACTGTTATTGGTTAGCGAAGTATACAAGTTGGCTCCCACTTTCTATGCCAGATCTTCCAATGGGTTTCCCCAGGCTCTTCTTTTTGAGCCGAATGCAAACGCGAACCAGGTGAACCTTGTTCCTCGTTTTCCTCTGAGAGGGCTTTAGGTTTGCTAATGAGGCTGTGAGGTCAACTATGTGGGGCTTTCTACTGCAAAGGTCAACCATGTTACTGAGGCTTTCTGCTGCCCTGTTTACGCCTTCGCTTGTGTCTTGGAAGGTTATTTTTGGTCATGGCTGCCAGTTCCCACCTGATGTTGTGTGGGAGTTCAGACTGCTCCAGACCATATTGAATGACCGCTAGCTGGCATAGCGTCTTGAGACTAGGGCTGAAGTCTAAGATGTACAGGTCACCCTTGTGTGACCTGTGTGGTTCTTTATCTTCAATACCTCCAAAGATGATGACACAATTTCCCACCATGCAACAGCAGGCGCGATACATCCTGAACGGGTCATTCACGTTGAGCTTAACCTCCTTCCAGATCTACAAGCTCGTAGCGCGGCTGCATGCCGCGGTTCTTGTGTCAACCATTATGACGTTCTTCTACACTTTAGAGGTGTCTCTATTGTGCACGCCGGATAACAGGTGTTGTTTGTTTAATGGCTTAATTAATATTCTCCGCGGGGGAGGGGAGAAGCCGTGAGGCAAAACAACCGAATTATCATAATTAAGTCGTCGTTCTTTTTTTCAATTGATACAGGAAGTGTATCAAGCCCGCGCCGCTACCTGTACATGGTATTGAAGACGTCTGGAGGGCGTATATGATAGGATGCTGGCCCGATGATGCTGGGAGGGTTCCTGGGAAGAAGCTGCAAGGCTCCACAGGCAATGCAGCTCAAAGATCATGAAACAATCGCATGTGGAAATTTCATCACCCACACTGCTGTATTCTTCTCACTGGCTAGACCCCATGCACAGGAATCCGCAATCGATGAATTTACCTCCGATTTCAAAGCCGCCTGTGGATTTCTATAGACCCCTGGGAGATGGAGTCTATCCCTGTTACAATGTGCTAGACCCCTGGGAGATGGAGTCTATCCCCGTTACAATGTGCTAGACCCCTGGGAGATGGAGTCTGTCCCCGTTACAATGCGCTATAGACCCCTGGGAGATGGAGTCTATCCCTGTTACAATGTGCTAGACCCCTGGGAGATGGAGTCTATCCCCGTTACAATGTGCTAGACCCCTGGGAGAATGGAGTATCCCGTTACAATGCGCTATAGACCCCTGGGAGATGGAGTCTATCCCCGTTACAATGCGCTATAGATCACTGGGTGATGGATTGCTGAGGTGGAGAGCCACACCTACCATCAGCTCCCAGTACTTCCAGGCACGACTAGCCCTGCTACTCTTTCGCTGAGTTGGCAGTGCCCGGGATCGAACCCATGGACCCATGAACTTGTGGTCCAAAGGCGAGAGCTCTACCGACTGAGCTTCCAATACACTAGGCAGAGTACTATAGTGCAGAGTATTATAGTGTTCACAGTTCTGATCTGAGATGATTCTAAGATGACCCAATGTTATTCTCCATAGAGAAGAAACTTCTGCGACCGAGTGACGTCAGGACTTCGGTACTCTGTTATTGGCAAAAAGCCTCCACGTTATGTCAAGAGTCTGCAGGGCGCCATCTCCCTCACCTCCCAACACCGTGCTGTCCAGAGGTTCTGTAATGTTTCCCCATTGAAGAGGAAAACGTGAACAAAATGAGCTTATAGCTCACACACACACACACACACACACACACACACACACACACACACACACACACACACACACACACACACACACACACACACACACACACACACACAAACACTTACGCACACTGGCGGCTGTTCCCTACGGGCTCTCTCTCTTCGGCAGCAACTATTCTGTTCCTGTATAGTTCTTTGACAAATCCCAACACTTGTATGATCTGTTGAACACATCTCAAACGTCTGAGAGTAGAATCACTGAGTTCTCACTTCTCACTTCATCTGATCTTCCTCTGCCTGTTTTTTGTCTTTCAATTGACTATGAGCACGCACGCACACACACACGCGTTGGATAAAACGGTTACTTTTCAAGATTCAAAAATGGCAAAGGTTTGAGCTTGTGGATCTGCTACTTTGATGCTGTTTTGTGACGCTGTAGTATGATCAAGTAAGGCGTTAATTTAAAAAGGAAAAATATAACATTTGAATATGGAGATGAGATGTTTCTGCTCTGCGTCGACGATATACAGTGTACCAGTACCAGTGTTTGGCAGCAAAATTTGATTTTAGTTTAGTCATAGTCTTTGGAATAAAACTTTAGTTTGTCATATTTTCATATGTTGTCATATTCTTGTCATCTGAAAGGTTTTAGTGTTAGTCTAGTTTTAATATGATTTTAGTCAACTAAGTCTACAATTGGATTTGTCGACAAACAGTTTGCAGGCATGATGGTGAGATGAGATGAGATGAGATTCGATTTATTGTCAATGTACAGTACAAGTACAGCACAGTGAAAAGTATTTTCGCATCTCACCAATGGTGCAAACATGTCAGTAAGGAGGATACATTATTTACAGTAGTACAGTAGTAGCAGTAGCAGTAGTAATTTAAATAAATAAATAAATAATGATATGAGAGCAGAAGAAAAACATGATCTGTCCATATTGCAAGTAGCCCTTATTGCACATGGCCCAGTGCACAGTGTGCTAAACTAAGGTCCAGAGACGATGTTCCACAAGTCCAGTGGCCATATCACACAAGTCCACATAGTGTTTGTAGACTAGGATGTGTCCAGAGTCTCGGATACGACAGGGATGGTGGATGGGTTGGGGGGAGGGAAAGGAGTGGATGAGGAGTTTAGGTAGATGACTGCGGAGGGGAAGAAGCTGTTCCTAAGTCTGCTGGACTTGGAACCAAGGCTCCTAAAACGTCTCCCAGAGGGGAGGAGGGCAAACAGACTGTGGTTGGGGTGAGAGGGGTCCTTTATGATTTTGTGGGCCTTCCTCAGGCACCGACTGTCATAGATGGCCTTAATGACAGGCAGAGATATTCCGGTGATGCGTTGGGCAGTTTTCACCACCCTTTGCAGTGCCTTCCGGTCAGAGGCTGTGCAGTTTCCGTACCAGACCGTGGTGCAGTATGTGAGGATGCTCTCGATGGCACAGCGGTAGAAATTCCCTAGGATCTGAGGAGATAGGTTTTCTTTCCTCAGTCTCCTCAGAAAGAAGAGACGCTGGTGGGCCTTCTTGACCAGAGACCCGGTGTTGAGGGTCCAGGAGAGGTCCTCAGAGATGTGGACCCCCAGGAATTTGAAGCTGGGACCCGTTCGACCTCCGCTCCGTTGATATGAATGGGAGCGTGAGTGACAGCCCTAGGTGTTTGTAATTTAAGCAATAAGCCACGAGAGGTCTCAGGTTACCGGGTATTTTACACTGGCTGGGGGCGTAGGCAGACCGGACGCTCAGCGGAGGGTCTTCTACCCTCCCAGCCAGTGTAAAATACCCGGTAAGCTGGGGCCTCGAGTGGGTTATTGCTTTTCTAAAACGGTTACAAACATATAGCAATATTAACCTAATAAAACTATTAAATTCACAAAAGTAGCTACGCTTTGCGCCACCAGAGCGAGCGAGCCAAAGCCACAACACTTCCTTGTTTTGCTCGGCAAGTAGCCTATGTTACGGGAGAATAGCGCTTGATGTATTTACGGGGCTGCCTGGAGCCACACATTCACAGTCATATGAGCCGGGCGGTGCTTAGACGCCCGCACAGCATGTGTTTGTAAAGCAATCAAGCGCTCCCCTTCCCCAGTTCAGCTACAAGGCTGCAGGATGATACAAAGTGATTGAAGGAGTGGGTTATCGGTGAAATTTACATCGGTCACGTGACGGTAACCAGCCAATCAGAATGAAGTATTGGGACTACCCGTTTTAGAATGCAGATTTTAGACTTGGTTGCATGCTGAAAATAGCCGATCTACAAGCACACAACAACACGAGCGCAACCAAGCATAAAATGATCTCTTCTCTACTAGTCCCTCCCTTAATGTTCGTCTAGTTTTTATCTGTTGACGAAATTGCCAGTATAGGCCTATTTAGTTTTAGTCATCATGGTTTTGTTTTTATTTCGTTTTCATGTCGTTTTTCGTCTGAAAAAAGGTAGTCGGGACTTATTTTCCCCGTCAGTTTTAGTCGACGGAATCAACACTGCGATTTAGCGTGGAAGCGTCCCATCTACCCATTTCATCCCAGTAGCCCATAGCAGACTGTTCCTTCTGTATACTGCTGAAACACACAGATCATCATTTTACTTGCACCATAAACTGTACTTTATGGCCGTACGCTGGCTGAACCACTAATGCAACGCTGTTCAATCCTGTGAGAAATTGTTTGTAAGAATTCTTCCTTGCAAGTGGCAAAGGGATGAAACTAATAGCCTGCAACGTTATACAGAGTTGAATTGTATAGAGCGCTAATTAGATTGTAGTCTCTAATGTCCGCTGGCGCTAATAGAGAATGGATTGAGGATCAATGCAGTCGAGTGGTACATTTAATGTGCTTTATCCCATGTTGGGCGGGAACCCCTTTTGGTGTTAGCATTATGTTATGCTTTAGCTATTGAAAAATAGCAGATCTACAAGCTCATAGCGCGCCACCGAGTGGCGCGCTACGAGCTTGTAGGTCTGCTATTTATTTTTTTATCGAAGAACCACTGACATATAAACATAGCTTTTTCAGAAAACTGTCAGGATGTAGAAGACATTTTTAGAATCTGATCTCAGGTCAAAATGGGTTATTATTTGTGGAACACTAACTAGGCGATGGAGACTATAGTTTATATCCCCGTTGACTGCTGATTGCTCAGCTTTGGTTTTGGTCCGTAGTGGCGATTCTTATTTACAACAATGTCTTTCAATGGATTATCTATATTATATTATATTACACACCCAGTGGAAGGCCCTGCTTGTGGAAGGGAGGTCCCTGCAGGCAGTGGTGGAAACGGTACTGAAATGTCTTACTTAATTAAGTAAAAGTATCAATACTGCAATGTACAAAATGTACCGTGCTGGAACCTGTGATGCGTTTAAAACCTAAACACCACCAGTGTGTAATAATTAAATGTTTATATATGGCCATAAAATACACTAGAACACCTCAAACAGTTTAGTGTTCTAAACGCGTATATGACTGACTTTTGATTGTATACCTAAACACATTAATAAGTGTGTTTTGTGTTTAACCCATTTTTTAGACCTGGGAACGTTTCTACAAATGTCTTCTAAATCCTGACAGTTTTCTGAAAAACCCTATGTCAGTCGTTCAGAAACATTTTCATGTCAAGGACCCCCAAGATTATATGTAATTGGCCGCCGACCCCCATCTGAAAGTATGTTGTTCCAGGGACCCCCCCCCCCCCCCCCAGAAGCAAAAATTACGTTCGCTCTGAAAGAATATATATACATTTTCACGATTTTTCAAAAATAGCAGACCTACAAGCTCGTAGCGTGGCATTCGGTGCCGCGCTACTAGCTTGTAGATCTGCTATTTTTCAATAGCTAAAGTATAACATAATGAAACACCAAAAGGGGATCAAAATGGGTTAAAAAGTGTTACCGGCGATTAAACAATGTTCTTCTGTTTATAATCGAAACACTGTGACATGTTTAAATAGTGTTACAAATATGTGTTCAGAACCTAAACCCTTGGATTTAGTGTGTAGGACCACAATGGAAACAAGTCCCCAGGACTGTTTAGGACTTTTAGCCTTGCTGTAGGCCTACCACATGCTGTTTACATCTCTGACTAATACAGTATTCAATCAATCAAACAAACCACAATGGCAAATAAGTTTGGGGTGTTTGTTTGTGTGTGTTCATCCATTTGGCATGCATTTTGTATTGTTGTATTTTAATGCCAATACATTGTGTCTATTCTATCTAGAGACAGTAGTAAATAATATTAAATAAACACAGCAATATCAAAACAAGCTAAACTAAAAGGAATACTGTAATGTAAACGGTTTCACATTAGGCTTCAAGTCTCCACAGAGTATTGCAGTTGAGCAGAAAACAAAACAGTTGGTATATTGTACTACATCAATCCTCCAACACAGACTGTGCAGTGCACGTTCCCCAACCTGAAAACAAAAAATGAAGTCAGCTCCATATATTGATGTCTAAGGGTTTGAGGTTTGAGGTCAGATGTAGATAGTTAAATAAATAAATATATACATTATCTGAAAAACTTGTGAGGCAAAATGTTGTGATGGAAAGTGGTTTACTTTACTGGAGTGTTTCCACTTTCGAATACTTTTACTTCTACTTCACTATATCCCAGAGGAAAATATTGTACTTTTTTGTAGATAAAACAAAACATACATTAACCACTTCAGCCCTATAGAGCGTCGCAGTCCCTCCCCCTTTCAGAACAACGAGTGGCCCAGGAAATGAATCTCAATGCATTTTGCCCATAGGCTTTTCTTAAAGTATTTATTTAAAGACGGTTACGCCGCGGACAAAGCCAACTCGGATCGTGACAAATCATGACAATGAACACAATAATTTATAAGAAGAAAAACAAAACAAATAGTGTTGTCTCCTGCCTTTATTTTCTACTTTCTAATGATTTGATCGGCCCAAAATATTGTGTTCATTATCATGATTTGTCACGATCCGAGTTGGCTTTGTCCGCGGCGTAACCGTCTTTAAATAAATACTTTAAGAAAAGCCTATGGGCAAAATGCATTGAGATTCATTTCCTGGGCCACTCGTTGTTCTGAATGGGGGAGGGACTGCGACGCTCTATATAGGCTACTGTACGTTTTGGCCATTTGAAAATAGCTGATCTACAAGCTCACAATGTAGATCAGCTATTTTCAAAATAGGTAAAATTCTTTATACATTTTAAAACTTCCAAAATAGGATATTCTGCGTAACGAGTACTTTCTACTTTTGTTACTGTACATTTTGAATTCCACACTTAACAGAGTGTATAACAGAGTGTTTCTAGTACTGTACATTGTGGTATTCATACTTTTTCTTGTGTATAAAAAGAAAAAGCATACTTTTTCCAGTCCCCACTGGCAAAATGTCTCCAGAGTCACTCCGTGAGATGTAATGTATCAGGAGACATATCACCTCGGGGACCGTCACCCCCAGTGCCGGGCCGGGTGCGATAAATAATTCACAAAAAGATAATACTGATATTTCTGTGTAAGCTGACAACTTTGATCAATACGAACACACTACTACAGGCGTACGGTACGTAAACAAACACGTGGGGGCTGTTTCATATTTATGCAACACAGTCAAGTCGATCCCCCCCCCAGAAAGAAACGTGGTAAACACTGCATTTAGATGCAAAACATTCCCGGCCCTCAGGACCGAAAAGCAACGCATTCCGTTATTGGTTGACCTGGAGTTTATTGTGCTCGGAAAGCATTGGGAACGATACACAATACGGTACTTGTGCGCGTGCGTGCGTGGGTGTGTGGAGTGGGTGTGTGGAGCGGCAGTATAAGGGGTCACTGCTGCACAGTGATGTGATGCTTCCCTGTGAAAATTACTCCAGAGTGATGCTTTTCAAAACACAAAATATCAATTTGGACTAAAGCACTGCACTCCACAGTGTATTACCATGCAGCATCTCGACACTGTCGAAGACTGTTTGGCATGATAAGCTCCAGACGACAAGTACGTGATTTGAAATTCAAATTCCTTTGTTTTCTCACTGTCCCTATTCAAACGCTGCCGGTGTATTGAACAAAGACTGGTCCTGGTTGAATTACCGTTACCTGGATTAGCATCTCATAATGCAGGTATATCTTCCCATCGCCGGCAACCAATGATTAGTCAATGATGGAGATTTTGTTTTCAATACTAAGAGTTCAGGTCAGTATCCACCTGTTTCCAGTGTCCCATGAGCCTTTGCGTTTTGTGTGTGCATAACTTAACTCTTGCTGTTGCTGCTGGGGAGTCTCTTTTTTGCAGAGCCTGGGTTTCGATGGGCGCTGATGGGTGACGTTCACACCCGTGTCGCACCACCGAGCTGACTGACTGTATCTGTCAGTCCTTTTTTATCAGACCCTTTTTATGCCCATAATGGAGCTGACGGATTAATTTGCTGATGCCATATGACAACACATTGGGGTTAGACAACCCACTCCATATTTGGGCATAGCTGCTTTGGGAACTCCTTATATGGTTATGGCTGCCCGACGGCCCGCCCGCCGATTCTCCCTTAAGCCAATTTTAACATAAGGAAGTTAGTTAGTGTTGTTAGTTGAAACACACCTATATTATTGTGAGCTTTGTAAAGAAAAAAGGCTTAACCATCGAGTGGAGAAAATAAGGCAACACATTTAAAAGGGATTTCTCTTTAGTCACTACAGCTGTGGTAGGTGACTTTCCCTCGTGGAAATTATAAGCCAACACAAATCTAGAGGCACCATTTAGCCTGCAAAACACTTAGGTCAAAATGTCTCGGACTGGTTCAAAATTGCACATGCATCTTCATCAACCAATAATTCTCTCTGTCAACATAAAAATAATTAACAGTGTCTTTTTAAAAACACGTGTATATATTTCACTTAACGCAAGCTCCGTGGCTATTTGAAACGGAGCCAGGTTTGATTAGCGTGAGTTGAATTACAGCAGCACGTAGCCTACTCTCTGAAACCGCCATCCTTATAATTAATATAATTAATAGAGAGGGACCAGAGAGACATGAGAGACAACACTAGGGAGGAAGACTCCACTGTACACTCAACAGTGGTGGAAAGAAGTACTCAATTTACTTAAGTAACAGTATGAATACTGCAATTTAGAACTATTCCGTTGCAAGTAGAGGTCTGGAATTAACGGGGTTTGTGGACATATAATGTAATGAAATAATAAATAAATAATAAATAATAAAATAAAGTAACTGAAGTTTTCAAATAAAAGTAGTGGAGTAAAAAGCACAACATTTGGCCTCTTAGATGTAGTGGAGTACAAGTAAACGTACAAATACCTCAAAATTGTACTTCAGTAAAATGTACTTTCCACCACTGACTGTACTCAACATGTGGTTGAGGAGACGAGAACCAACCCCCAGCCCACCCCCCTTCCGGAGCTCTGGCTGCCCTGGCTCCTCTGTACTCGACATGTTGTCGAGGAGACCCCCAGAGGGCCGTCCGCAGAGTTTTTCTCCAAGCCTCTGCGTCTTTTTTTATGATGTGAAGTCATTTGTGTTGTTGCCATGTCCATCTGTTATAAGCACACATTGGCCGACTGTAACGTTGCTTGTAAATGTTGGTATAGTTGCGGCATCTTTGGGCTTGTTTCTAAAGTTTCGTTGCTTATTTTTTGGGCTTGTTTCTAAAGTGTAGTTGCTTATTTTGGGCTTGTTTCTAAAGTGTAGTTGCTTATTTTTTGGGCTTGTTTCTAAAGTGTATAGTTGCTTATTTTGGGCTTGTTTCTAAAGTATAGTTGCTTATTTTGGACTAGTTTCTAAAGTGTAGTTGCTGCCTTATTTTGGGCTTGTTTCTAGTTGCTTATTTTGGGCTTGTTTCTAAAGTGTAGTTGCTTATTCTGGGCTTGTTTCGAAAGTGTAGTTGCTTATTTTGGGCTTGTTTCTAAAGTGTAGTTGCTTATTTTTTGGCCTCGTTTCTAAAGTGGAGTTGCTTACTTTGGGCTCGTTTCTAAAGTGTAGTTGCTTATTGTGGAGTTATTGTTTCCTTACTGTCGTTCAGGAAACCCCCAGATTAATATGAATTTGTCGGTTGTGCCAGGTACCCACCCCCTTGTTTTTCTTCCATTTTCTTCAAGATTTCTTTGAAAATAGCACATCATACAACCTCACGACACATATTTTCAAATAGCCGATGCATAGGTTCAAAGGGCTCATGTCGCCTAACAGTCGCTGCTTTTTTATTATAGACTAAAAACCTGGCAACACCGCTCAGTATTCCACAGGCAGCCTCGCGGCAGACAGGCCCGGGTATAATAGCCCTATGATCAGAGGCCTATTACTCACGTCTCCTCAAACAGGCTCATTCACCGTTTCATTAGAAATCCACGCTATTTTGCGCCTCCATTCCTTGATGGCGTCTCTCAATTTAAATGTACGTTCTGCAAAATGTATGAATGTATAGTGCAATCTGTGTGTAACTGTTAACTCTTGTCATGTGCATTGAAGATTGTAAACGGATTACAATGAGATGGATTGATTGAATACTTTTAACAGTCAGAATTGTAAACGGCACATTATGTTCGTGCTATAAAGGATAGCACGAAAAAGTCCCGGGGAATATAGTTTCCACTGTGGTACAGTGGTCCTATGTATTCAATTAGCATAGCATTCAACATAGCATAAAATATCAACACAATAATACATGTCCTCTGTCAGTGATTTATTTATCAACAATGACCACCTAGCCATACATTAACCATAGATTAAAATGCTCTAAAAGTGTGAGCCAGTCCTTGAAGTGTTTATTTAAGTAAACATAATCGTCTATGGCGGTTGGAAACCTTCCACAAAACTGTTACTTTCCAAGAGTCTCATATCTATTATAACAAGTGTAAACATGTCACGTGTGCAAAAGATGTGCCCACAAGCCAATGAAAAGATGTGGCCATAAGATGTGCGCACAAGCCAATGAAAACATGTGCGCACCCGTCACTAGCTCTCAGCCCCTCCCCCTTTGGCTGCTGCGAACTGATCTCCCTCTCTCCGAGTCCGGCAGTCCGCAGAGAAACCTCCTCACGGAAGGAGGAATAGTCGGCTCACCATTTTGCTTATTCCTTCTAAATCTCTGTATATAAAATATAGCTCACTCAGCGAATCTCTTAGTTACATCAACATTGTTCTTCGACAACACTTGGTTTTTGCCTAAGTATTACGATTAGACTGTTCGCATTGGCTATTTCGCCTGCCACGCAGTGACGCGCCTAAGCTTCCCAGCCATTAGCCACGATTGCAGTCCCAGAACAGTTACGACATTGAGGGGGCAAAAAAAACAGCGGAGCGCCGAGAAAACATGGCAGCAGACTCGCTGATTTAATGGGTAACAGACTCAGTGACTGTACTCGCGGACAGTGGACTCCCACGCATACTACCGCGAACCCCCTCCGCCCCGCGCCGAAGATCACACACGGCAAGAGTTCACCAACATGCAATCCAGACCCGATACATGTAGGCAGCGGCTACATCATTTGTTTTTTTATTCCAATTCATCTCTCTCTCGGCACAGGACGTTATAATCTTGAGTTTATTCAAGTGAAATGCGTAACGCCAATATTGGGCTAATATAGGCTACTAATATGTGGGCCTACAGGGATTTACAGACGGAATTAATATATATATATATATATATATATATATATATATATATATATATATATAATCATCTATACCAGGGGTGCCCACACTTTTTTTTACTTGACAGCTACTTTCAAAACGACCAGCTCCCCACCAAATAAAATTATCATCCCTTTGCTGAAAATAGTTACAAAATGTAATTATGGGGCCTTTCATAGGCTACATATAAGACAAAAGCACATGGAATGGGAAATAGATGGGGGAAAATGGAAATTGTAGGGTTTTATTTTTGTTTGTATTTGACTTTGCTACTGATGATTGTAAGCAACAACAAGTATTGCATTGTGTGTTTGAGCTGACAGGCCCTTTTTGATGTCAATCAATCAAGTCATCTCAGGTCATCTAAAGCGGCAGATGCAAAAATCTTTTTTTATATTAAAAGTATATATATTTTTAGGGGAATTTCCTTCTTCCCATAGTGCGCTGCAACGTATTAACTGGGATGAGCGTCCCATCAGGGCCGCGAAATTCTAGTATATATATATATATATATATATATATATATGTGTATATATATATATATATATATATATATAAATTATTATTATTTATTTATTTGCAAAAGTAGCAGATATAAGTATAGGTAGCATTAATTCACAAAAACGCACAAAAAAAGTTAGACTACGGAGATAAGAGGTTTCATGCCTGACAGCCACGATATATTTCTTCCGAGAGATGTAATGTGAATTGGGACGTGGAGGAGGAGGAGGAGGAGGCTGTGGGGGGATCGAGGCTTATGGACATGCAGTATACATAATCAAGCGATGTGTCAAAGAGAGGGGGCCGTGGGACAGCTATAGTGCTCAAGAATCAAGATCCACCAGGCTGCGCAACGCATGCTGCCGCCTGGCTCTCTCCCTAGTTGCTTCCCCATCATGCCCAAAACGTTTTTGGCATCATCCGCCTGTGTGTGGAGGTTGCAAATTAGATTAGTCGATTTATCCACTGGCTTTCCCTCTGCTCTCTCCCTTTCATTCATTCATTCAGCCTCCGCTGTGTTCTCAGCGGGAAGCTGTGGCTGTGTCATCCCCCCCCCCCCCCCCCCCTTCTTCCTTCAGAAAACCAGTGGTGTAAAGTAACCGAGTACATTTGCTCAAGTACTGTACTTAAATGGCCATCTGACCTCTGGAAGAAACTCCAGTCACCCAATGTTAAAATCTGTGCCAGGAACGTCAGGTTACGTTTCAAGCAGTAAAATCCCCTGTGCCAAGACGTAATTTTACGTCTTTTTAAAAATAAATATATATATATTTTATGTATACATTGTTTATATATATTCAGATGGGGTCGGCGGCCATACAATCAATGGCCATAATGCTTTTGGTGCACTTGTGGTTGGGAGACACCCCACATGTTAACACATGTTACATTACTGAGACAACATGTAGTCCAGGAAGGAAGTGAGACCACATTTTCATGAAAATGTTTAGGTTATGACCAGTGTTGTTCAAGTTACTTTTAAAAAGTAGAGCTGGGACTCGATTAAAAAAATTAATCTAATTAATCAGAGGCTTAATTAATTAATAATCTAGATTAATCGCATTTTAATCGCATATCATTATTTCACCCAAGAACTGTGAGAGCCATATTTTCAAATGGATTTTGGTATACTAGTGAATCAATGAATAGTGAATACATAAGTTTAAGCAATAAAACATTGTTTTTGTGGTAATAGGGGTAATAATTCTTTATTTAATAATTGCACACGACTGTGCTGTAATCCACGCTACCATCGGATAGCCTTTTAAATCCTATTTCCAATCCATGGGGACAAGCAAAGTGATCTCAGTGGCATCCCCCAGTCTGGTGAACTGTCTGCGGTGTCTGGTGGTGTTATTGTCTGAAGAGGACACGGACACTTGGTGCGCAGGTCCGTCTGAAAACTGTCCAGTGACAACGTTCCGCGGTGAAAAAAATAGTGCGATTAAAATGCGTTAATATTTTTAATGCATTAATTTTTCTGTAGTTAATTAATCGCAATTAGTCCCGGCCCTATTAAAAAGTAAAGAGTTATAGTTACTTATCTAAAAAAGTAACTAGTTACTTTACTAGTTATTAAATGAAAGTAACTACTTTCAAGTTACTTTACTTTACTTTAACAAATTATAATATAAAAAACGTTATAAAAGAAGGTTTTTTGTTCTGTCGCACATTAAGAGAAAAGACAACTCCATCCTAACATTTAATATGAAATGTAGTGGAACAATAAACCATGTTCAGAAATTGACAGGCATCTTTATTGTAGCCTCAACTTGCCTTCAATTTTTATTTATAATAATCAAATAAAAAATTTGTCCATATATCTGCAGTGGTAGAGAGATATTCTAATTCATCAAATGTATTTTTGAGCTCATCTTCCATTTTAGAATATTCACTGTTCAAGTATTTGGAAAATGTATTTCTGCACATTGGCCCTGCTTTCACTGGTATTTTGCTGACCAGTGCTCTGAAAGGAACAGACTCCACCGTTGAAAGGGGAAGCATTTCCTCAACAATCATTTTGTCAAGTTGACTCTTGGTGACATGCTACTGTGGCGATCTAAAATCGATCTTTGTCTGTTTTGGTGATGTTGGTCCATGTGAGTGTGATGCAGCCTCATGGACTGATTTAAGATGCTTTCTTAGATTTGCATTGCTCTTCTTGGCTGTGGACAATGCTTTCTGTCCGCCACATCATTTGCATTTTCACCTCATGTTTTTGTCGTCCTTTACCCGCAAGTTCTCAAAATAATGCTTGTATTTCCAACCCACAAAGCATCCGATCTCGCTGTTATCCTAGGGTGACCAGATCCCATCTCACCAGATGTGGGACAAAGAGTGTGTTTGTGTGGGACAATGTGGGACACATGCGGGGTTGTGTCACACGCGTGAATATTGTTAACACTTAACATGAAAACAAAAATAACATTTCTATTCCTCAACTAGACATTTATATTCTTCCCCGGCCGTCACATACTGTAGCATCACTATGCTTTGCCATCTGTTTCATTCAGTAGCACATAATAGGACTATGATGATAACTATAATAGAAGGAACTACTATGCATTATGCAAATAAAATAAACTCAACAGAAATGCATTTCAATTAACTATTTACTGGACAATACAACCTGCAAACAATACAACTGGACAATATAACTGGACCATGAACCAACCAACAAAGGGGCTCTGATTTGATTGTGAAGGCATGAATTACAACCAATAACCAATACTGAAATGTTTACTTGATCAAAATATCTTCCTCCTAACAAAGCCAACTACTGCAATTTTGAAATTATACAGGCACTACAGGCCTGACAATAGATAAAATAAATGAAACCAGAAATATAATCAAAATTGTAAACTTGTCCACCATAGCAGCACAGCTATGCACTTTTTAAGTCTCTCAGTTTTCTCCATCACAGCAGCAACTATAGGCAGGTCTGTCCACACAGGTAATTCACATTCAGCACCATAGAAAGTCTCTCAGTTTTCTAGAATAGAGTATAGAGTTTTGTCACATGGGAGTTCATGAACCTGGTGTTTTTAGCTCTCTCAAGAGATTCTCTACACAGGCAGGTGCAAGTACGTCTGTAACTATGGATGCTGCCTTGGTACGTCCACATGACATTTTCTTTGCAATATCACTGTCTGAAAACATGACTGATGCCAGCTTATTGCCACAGTCTTCAGATCGGTATGACTGGGCGTGTTTCACTGTGTGGTAAACACTGGCTATTTCAGCTGCTGTTAACTTATCTGCGTTTGAATCTTGCTTTAAAAAAAAACATGTCCATGCACCGTGAAGCCTCCTTTTGAGCAACACGCTGCTTGTGAGTCTCGCATTGTCTGTGTCGCTTCACGTCATATTCACCTCTGTGTGTCACTGAGAAACTACTTTTACAGACATCACAGAAGACTATCAGAATCACCTTTCACTGGCTTGACCCACGGCTAAATAGTTTCCCAGTCTTTGTTATAGCTGCATTTCCTTTTCTTCGCGGTCTTTGTTTCTTCCCTTTTGTCCTCCTCCATGTTTCTTGTTTCGCTAATTCTGCTGCTAACTTGTTGTGCGGTGTGTAATGTTGTTGTTTTTTTTTGGTGGGCGTTCACCCCACGCTGTGACCGGCTGTTTGATTGACAGCCATTCCTACCTACACACACACACACACACACACACACGCGCACACACACACGCACACACGCATACAGCCAGCCCCCTCCCCATGTGTCACACACTCTGTGATGACAGCCTCCGCTGCTCACAGCCAGTTGATAAAAGCAAGATTTTAAGCGCACATATGAAAAACTGGACCCTGTCAATCGGAATGCGGGACAACGTCTCAATTTGTGGGACGCATGAAAAGTCGTTGAAATGCGGGACAATCCCGCACAAATCACCCTATGTTATCCGCATTTGCCATTGTAGCGTGTGGTAATAATGTTCGTTCAACCGGCGTTTTCTGTGTATGCGTTACAAGGGTTTGTGTGTCTGTGTTTACCACAGCCATAAGAATAAGCCCTACTCTGTCAGACTGTCTCTGATTGGCTTACCCTGAAATCTGGCACTACGTTAGCCAATCAATGACCTCTTCTGTGACGTGCTTTGTTCATGTTAGAGTGAAAAGCCATGTGGGCTCAGATGCTAATATGAGAGCACAACCTGTCAACAAAGTACAACACAGAGAGCGCTCTCTCAGCAGTCAGCACAGAGACAACGGGGAGACTTTTCACTTGGATCACACAAGTTGACATAACATAATAACGCCATAATGCGGGTAACGCACGCACAATAACTATAACGCCGTTATGGAATGGGGAAATGTAAAGCGTTAGGTTACAAGTTACTGCAAAAAGTAGTTTTGTTAGGTAACGTAACGTGATGTAAGGGCGTTAGTTACAACACTGGTTATGACTAAAATATCTAGAAACACATAATACACACATAAAAACTACAGGACAAAAGTGTCCTAAACAAGATCTGGTTGCAAAAGGGGTGAAGTGGCTCTTTGGTTTCCAACCAAGCTTCATGTTTTAAGTTATTAAAGAAAGCTAAATATATATATTTTTCATTCACGGCTTTCTTTCGTTTTAGTGATTTTTGACTGGTTTGTATGGCGATTTCTTTTTTTTTTACGCAATTTGCGTTTTCCGGAATCTGGCCGTCGCGGCATTCAGCCACGTGGGTGGAGCTTAATTTCCATTCACCAGCTGTCTAAAAACCCGGAAGAGACGCCTGCTCAGAGCGGAAAACGGCCACGCCTAGACACTCAAGTCTGGCAACAGCTGGCCCCTCTCAATTGAGGACTTCACGGCCGAAATGGTGACGAGCCAACCAGATTCGTCTGAAACCGGGCTATAACCAACCAGGGCCCAGTATGCAAATATGGGGCGGGACTTTGCGAGAAAACAAATCTAACACTGAGAGGGATGAGACTAATATACACGCAGCGATATTAGTTTATCGCTACATGACGATAGCATAATGAGTACTTTCTACTTTTGGTACTTTAAGTACATTTTGAATTTTGGACTTTTACTTGTAACAGAGTATTTCTACATTGCAGTGCCAGTGTTGTATTGCCTATAGTAAAAAAGTAAAAAAGTACTTTTTCCACCACTTCAGACAACATTGTCTGATCAGATCACAGCTGTTTCTTGCCAGCCACAGAGGATACATAAGGCGTCGGAGAGGAGCCACATGCAGAGATTAGCATCTCGTGGCCACACAGATCATGAATATATTCAACGTGTGGCAAACAATATTGTCTCTGTCAGGAGGAAACCTCATATGTCCAAAACGGTTTACTTTAGATGCTTTTGTGTGACGCTGTAGTGTGATCAAGTTGGCACTCCATAATACTAACAAAGAAAAAGTTGGAATATGGATATAACCAGTGGTGGTAACTAAGTACATTTACTTAAGTACTCTACTTAGTCCAGTTTTGTACTAGTTGAGTATTTCCTATTACCGATATGTTTACTTCTATACTCCACTATGGGACTTTAAGCAACTATTCAACTAGTCGACTAGTAAATCCACTAGTCGACCTTGTTTGTACTAGTTTATAAGAAAGGTCTCAAGATCAGCTAGAATGCTATATTATAGTCACCAATGTATTTTATTTTTTACATAATAGGTAGTTAAAGAACTAGTCGACTAGTAAACTAGGCAACTAGTCAACTAGTAAAAATCACTAGAAGTGAAAGCCCTCCTCAAATACATTTATTTGAAAACTGTAGTTTCTTTGTAGATTTTGGTTATTATTACAAAACATACATTAACCACTTCAACCGTGAATAAAGTGATGAATGATGAATTGAAAACGGTGGACCATCTTGTAAACAAGCGTAATGCTTTATGGTGTCGTCCACTCACAGTTAACAATTTTTGTATTGAGTTGTGCTTAAAATGTACTGTAATTCTGAAAACTGTTAATAAATACTTCAATCAATCAATCAAAACAGCTTGTAGATCTGCCAATCTTACGTTTGCACTTTTACTCAAGTACATTTTTAATTCCAGACTTTTACTTGAAACAGAGTATTGATACTTTTACTTAAGTAAAAGAAAAAACACGCATACTTTTTTCTGACACTGGAGGAGATATCAGGTTTCCGCGCAACACGCAGCGACTGTATTCAACACACGGCAGAGAGGACAGCGGGCGCGACCCCAGCTGTTATATTTGTATTTCCATCTTAACCCCGGCGAAGCAATAATTGTGTGAATGAAAGCAATGCATATTGCAGTTTCTTCACACGCAGGCACACACGTACGTTACGCGCAGGCAGGCAGGCAGGCAGCTGTGGAACCTGGACTTTTATTTGACTGAGGCTAAGAATCATTGCAATAATCAGAGGCCGTGCTGCATAAAGATAATGTTCTCACTGTGTGACAATGATCTCTGGGGCATGGCAGTCGCACTGTATACGGAGAGCACCAGGTGCGCTGGCGTGCGCACAATCACATCTCACTTTGACACACACACACACACACACACACACACACACACACACACACACACACACACTTACTTGCTTATGGTTGTCCATCGAATCCGATGATGACGTCCACTTATGTCCTTAACGGTGAGTTCTTTGATGGCTAAAGAGTCCAATCCTGGAATTACATGTTTTATTGCAGGTGGGGCATGGGTAGGTTGTAGTGATGGTAGTGGTAATGGCAGTCATGGGTGTGTTCCTCCTGTGTCTCTGTTGCCTCTGTTGCTGTCTTCTGACAGTCCTGTCCTCCTCCAGCCTTCCTTGGTGACAGCGCTGCCGCCATGAGTCACGGTCAGCAGCAGCAGCCTCCAGGTCCTCAGGCCTGATCTTACATTTCCTCAGTGAGGTCTTCAGCTGGTCTTTGTAGCGCTTCTTTGGCCCTCCTGCCAGGCGCTGGCCATGGTGGAGCTGGCCATACAGCACTCTACGGGGCAGCCCATCTTGGGGCATCCGTATGACGTGTCCGAGCCAGCGCAGTTGGTGCTGGGTGATCATGGCCTCAATACTCCTGCAGTTGGTCTTAGCAAGTATTTCAGTCTGAGGTACATGATCACGCCAGGTGAGGCCAAGGATGCGCTGCAGGCATCCAACATAGAAGCGCTCCAGGGCCTTGATGTGACGGCTATATGGGGTCCATGCTTCACAGCTGTAGAGGAGGGTGGTGATACAGACAGCCTGGTAAACAGAAACTTTGGTGTGCAGATGAAGATTGTTGTATTGGAAGACCCGTCACCGTAGTCTCCCAAAGGCAGCTGATGCCTGCTTGATCCGGTTTTGGATTTCACTGTCGATGCTGCAGTCTTCAGAGAGGATACTGGCCACACACACACACACACACACACACACACACACATTTTGATTTCTTTATTTGAATCCACAAATTACAATTAATTTTACAAGGAAACAAATATAACTTAAGGACACACATGGCACCTCCTCCTCCACACAGACAAACTGCCTATAACAGCCGAAACAGAACAGTATTTGGCAAGTTGTTTGGCTTTGCTTTTTGTCATGCCAGTTATTCCTAAGCCACTCATGGTCAGTTTATGCACATGGCCCAGGCTTCCGAATATCAGTATGGCAAAGTGATACTCCAGGTTTGTTATACTTCCAAGTAATGGTTGATACTTGGAATGTTTATCTTGGAATGCCTGGTCCATGTACAAATCAAAGACACAGCCCACCTCCAGAATCAGGACCTCCTTGTGACTGGTGTCAACAAAGACAACATCAGATGTATTTGGGATGTTTACAAAGACATCGCATGCACAGCTAAACCAATCTGGTAACATTCTTGAATGTTTATACATTGCTGCACTAGATGGCACATACTTTCGAACTGCATCAGACACTAGGTCAACAATCCGGTCGTGGCGATCAGACCAGACCCCGAAGCCCTTGGCTTGTGAGTCCAGTTTCCCAGAGTCTTTCCTCCTAAAGCCCAGGAAGTTATTCTGGTCTGCAGCAGCCAGGGGGACCTTCCTCCTGCGCAGGTCCAGTAGGAGTGATGCCCTGGCCATTTCTCTGACGGTGCCATCATCATTATTGAGCATGTGTAGTAGGTGGCTTAGCCAGAATACTAAGATTTTCATATGACTAAACAGAACTAAAACTAAATGGCATGTTCAAAAGACTAAGATAAATCAGAATTTGCTGTCAAAATTAACACCAAGACTAAACAATTTGACTAAAATAGGCTAAAACTAAATGGTGTGTAATTAAAAAGACTACATCAGAATCTGCTGTCCGCGCGCACACACACACACGCACACACACGCGCACACGCATCGCACACGCATCACACAGCATCACACCACATCCAATCCCACCCCTAACATATTCTCTTTAGAGTCAAACGCATTATGATTTATTGCGAGAGATATTATAATGCAAAAAAGCAGATTACATAAAAATTGAAATGGCAATGTCTGCGTTATGAAAGGCTGCAGTAGTTATAATAACATTATTTAGTACAGATATTTTTACTTTCTGCCACAAGGTAGAAATACTCTGTTACACGTAAAAGTCTGCTGTTCGACATTTACCTGAAGGGTACAAAAGTATTTACATCAAAATATACTTAAAGCCAAAAGTAAAAGTACTCATTGTGCATAATGTCCAATTTTACAACAAGGTATCATATCACGTATATGAAATATATTAAAATCTTGAAATGTATTGAAAATAGCAGATCTACAAGCTCACAACGTGTTGCAACGTGACACGTTGTGAGTACTTGAGTACTTGTGTACTTGAGTAAATGTATACTTATATGGCCCTAGTTACTTTCAACCACTACTTGCAGCAGAAATGCGTTGCCACCTGCTACTTATGTGCGCATGCACGTGCGAGCAGACATACCGTACACTCGGTATATTGAGTTTGACAGCTGCATTAACTTTTAGCAAAGGTTACGATATAGTTTGGCTTACAGTAGACTGGGCTCAATTGTAAAGTGGTGGAAAAAAGTACTTGCATTTTTTTCTCAAGTAAGAGTATAAATACTGCAATATAGAAATACTCTGTTACAAGTAAAAGTCCGGAATTTAAAATGTATATTATTGTGCAGAATGTCTCATTTCAAGTTTTCAAATGTATAAAAATCTTTCGAAAATAGCCGATCTACAAGCTCACAATTGTGTCGTACCGCGACGCATTGTGAACTTTTTCCAATGTCCGAAATGTTTATAGGGGCTGAAGTGGTTAATGTATGTTTTGTAATAATAATCAAAATCTACTAAAGCTGTCAAATATTGAGTAAAAGTACAATATTTCAGTCTGAGATGTAGTGGAGTAGAAGTAAAAGTACAGCAAATTGGACATATACTCAAGTAAAGTACACAAATACCTGAAAACTGTACCACTGTGAACACTCCCACAGATTCCGACGCAACTCCTCTGTTTATCCCATTTTGGGCGGGAACCCCTTTTGGTGTCAGCATCATGTCATGCTTATAAAAATAGCAGATCTACAAGCTATGTCTACTATTTTTGAAAAATCGAAGAACAACTGACATTAAACATAGCTTTTTCAGAAAACTGTCAGGATGTAGAAGACATTTTTTTGAATCTGGTCAAAATGGGTTATTTGAAACCTTGAAGAGGCTTTTTTTTTAATTCCTTTTTCCTCTATACGTCTGTTTCTTATAATTGCAATTACAGCAGTCCTATTGTCATAGCAGCGCAGTAGGACCACTCACACTGTATTTATAGAAGAAAACATCTCACTGCAGGGAGGGAAGTGCCAGGTTGTCACACAGTCACGGCTGGGGTTCGGCGTTGGCTTCTAATTGCATTTCATCGCATAGGCTGGTGCCGTGTTATAATTGTAATTCTGGAAGCATTTTTCCAAAGTCGAGTGGGTTTTTCAAAGTCAAGTTTGCGAGAGAAGTCATTAATGACGGATGATTGAGAGATATCGAAAGATGAGTCTTGGGCTCTCGGCAGAGTGTCACGCAGGTACATCAAGCACGTAGGAGGCGTGAAGAAAGTCGGCAGATAGAACTCTGTGGAACTCTTTGTAGCAATATTATACTGGCTATATCCTTGGCCATATCAGCAGAGACACACTCCTCTGTTATATGCCTTTCAACCACGAGGCTCAATCCCAGGCACCGGCAACTCAGCACGGCTTGGGTGCATCAAAAGATGCACCTCGGCAGCAAATGAGAAGACCTTTGACACTGTTGAAGTGAATAGTGCTCCGTCCACTCGCTCCTGGTCGCTGCTAGCATCCAATTCAAAACACTGTAGTCGGGTGAACCATCCCCGGGTTGCGGAATTCCCATTTCTACACATGTAAATGGATGGTTATACCAGGCTTAGATATGACCTGTACAAGGGGGCCAAGGGCATGGTACAGCATACCCCCATGCACCACCTGCAGCCGGTCTACCACACCACCTCCCACACAAAAACTGACGTGTGTTCCTCCCTTCCCTATACGACACCCTGGCCAACAGCGACCCAGACTCCTCTCCCCCTGGCTCCCAAGCTGTGGAATGACCTCCCTCCGTCACTCAGCACTACACACACTCTCCCCCCATGTGAGAGTCACCCCATCCCCTATACGACTCCTTGTTGCTTGGTCTGCTCTCGGCAGACATTTAGGCATTATTTTATGCTTTCATCGAGAGCGTCTTGCGAAAGTGCAAGATCAGAGTATAATAGGGCAGACTAATAAACACATTTGCTCTTTTCGCCCCCAACCAAATAGTGAATAGTTGATCTACAAGCTCTCAACACGTCGCTGTGCGGTATCTGTCAAGAGGATGCCAGGCGGCTCGTGGCAGCATCTCTCTCCTCCTTGGGTTGTGATAGAAGTGTGTTCAACAAAATGTTTTGGCCAATTTCACAATGTTTTTCAGTTCTTTGTACAACTCTTTTTACACGTTGTCAGAGACAATGGAGTTTAATTAAAAATATATAACAGTTATCAACCTCATTAAGGCCACCAATTGTCGTCAAGTCAACTCAGGGATCTCAGTTAATTAGCTAACTAGCTTGCTTAATTAGCTTTAGAAAGTACGCTGCCAAAAACTAAATATCTCACCGTCCTCTCTCTTCCTACTTCCCTTTTGTCCCCATGTGGCTGTGCAGACAGAAACACGCACGCACGCACACACACACACACACACACACACACACACACACACACACACACACACACACACACACACACACACACACACACACACACACATGCACGCACACATGCTCACACATGCGCGCATACACACACACCACTGATGCCTCCACCGTTACTGTTTTCTTTGTCTGTTCTCAAGGACGCTCACATTTATTGTTCCATTATTCTGTGAGAATGGCCACTGTTTGACTCTCAGGCGATTAGCCGGAGCACCGTGAAGGTAAACAGTGACAGAACTCGATGTTATACTGATATGGAAAAGAACAGACTTCTCTTTCTTTTCTTTTTTGTATCCCACAATTTTGTAACCCATCTTTTCCACCCGGTGCCAATGCCTATAACAAGCCGTAATCCTGGGCGCTACTCTCCCTCTGTCAACCTGAGGAGAGCCCCGAACTGAGCTCATGCATCTTTCATTTAATGCATGAGGAGTTCACAAGCCACTTCACATCACCTGACAGAGGGGAGAGTTTCTCTGGTAGGACGGAAGGAACACGTTATTCCAACCAGTTTCTTTCCAATTTCTTTCCCCTTCATCAGGCGCTGACCAGGGGGAGACAGTATACTGTAGAGACCAGGATTACTACACGTTTTATTTTTTGTGAGGGTATACCTACCCTAGGGGACACGGGGAGAACATGCAAACTCCACACAGAAAGGCCCTTTCGCCAACCCACACAAGGGTATGGGCACTGGTGACGCGGAGGAGAGAACACGGCCACAGCGTCCCCGGTGGGAATCGAACCTGGGACCTAATAGCTGTGAGGCGACAGTGCTATACTGACTGCGTCACCGCACCGAGCCACGACTACTCTGTAGGTCTCAGTTCTAATGACTCAATGTGCTATAGTGTAGGCCATATAGGCACACCCAGAACCGTTAGAAGAGAGGGTCGCATCACACTTTAATCTCGCCACATTGATCTCGCCACAAAGTGGGGTGCTATATGGGTAGCCTGCCAACGGCTGATTCGGTCTGGTTTATTAACCAGGCTACTATATGGGCTGTAGTTCCAGACATAGATAATAAATAATCACACCCGTGTGAAGTGAGGCACGCTCTTATCATCATACATCATCTCATTCCGGGCCGGCCCAATCACAATTCACGTCCACACCTTCGTCTTCAATGTTTGTGTTTTACACAAACACTCAAAGCCGTCCATTCATTGTCAGCGGCATTCAATGTTTGTGTTTGTCTCAACCCATTTTGGGCGGGAACCCCTTTTGGTGTTAGCATTATGGTATGCTTTAGCTATTGAAAAATAGCAGATCTACAAGCTCATAGCGCGCCACCGAGTGGCGCGCTACGAGCTTGTAGGTCTGCTATTTTTGAACAATCGAAGAATGACTGACATAGAAACATAGCTTTTTCAGAAAACTGTCAGGATGTAGAAGACATTTTTTTAATCTGATCTCAGGTCAAAATGGTCAATGTTTATGTTAACATAAACCCTCATAGCTAGAGTTCATTGGATCGATGGTGCGGACCATGCAGCCATCATGGTCACTGAACCTGCCACTAGTACTCGAGCCGACCCAGACTGACGACAGCATTACAACGTTGTGGAGTGCAGTGCAGTGCAGTCGACACGATGCACACTTCTAGTAATTCATGTAATTTTCTTTTTCCTTAACCCATTTTGACCTGAGATCAGATTCTAAAAAGGTCTTCTACACGATTTTTCTAAAATTGCAGACCTACAAGCTCGTAGCGCGCCTGCACCGAGTGGCGCGCCCCGAGCTTGTAGATCTGCTATTTTTGGGTTAAAGGTTTCGTGACATTCATTTTAATTGATTTTCGTTTTTTTTTCTTTTAGGTTTTATGGCCTCAATTACATCCAAGCAAGCGGAACTTTGAACATTCAGTGGATTTTCTGTGGTCTGGGGTGTTTTCTGTGGTCTGGGATGTTTTCTGTGGTCTGGGGTGTTTTCTGTGGTCTGTGGTGTTTGTTTTCTGTGGTCTGGGGTGTTTTCTGTGGTTTTTGTTTTCTGTGGTCTGGGGTGTTTTCTGTGGTCTGGGGTGTTTTCTGTGGTCTGTGGTGTTTGTTTTCTGTGGTCTGGGGTGTTTTCTGTGGTTTTTGTTTTCTGTGGTCTGGGGTGTTCTCTGTGGTCTGGGGTGTTTTCTGTGGTCTGGGGTGTTTGTTTTCTGTGGTCTGGGGTGTTTTCTGTGGTCTGGGGTGTTTTCTGTGGTCTGAGGTGTTCTCTGTGGTCTGGGGTGTTTTCTGTGGTCTGGGGTGTTTTCTGTGGTCTGGGGTGTTTTCTGTGGTCTGGGGTGTTCTCTGTGGTCTGGGGTGTTTTCTGTGGTCTGGGGTGTTTTCTGTGGTCTGGGGTGTTTTCTGTGGTCTGAGGTGTTCTCTGTGGTCTGGGGTGTTTTCTGTGGTCTGGGGTGTTTTCTGTGGTCTGGGGTGTTTTCTGTGGTCTGGGGTGTTTTCTGTGGTCTGGGGTGTTTTCTGTGGTCTGAGGTGTTCTCTGTGGTCTGGGGTGTTTTCTGTGGTCTGGGGTGTTTTCTGTGGTCTGGGGTGTTTTCTGTGGTCTGAGGTGTTCTCTGTGGTCTGGGGTGTTTTCTGTGGTCTGGGGTGTTTTCTGTGGTCTGGGGTGTTCTCTGTGGTCTGGGGTGTTTGGTCTGGGGTGTTTTCTGTGGTCTGGGGTGTTTTCTGTGGTCTGGGGTGTTTTCTGTGGTCTGGGGTGTTTTCTGTGGTCTGGGGTGTTCTCTGTGGTCTGGGGTGTTTGGTCTGGGGTGTTTTCTGTGGTCTGGGGTGTTTTCTGTGGTCTGGGGTGTTTTCTGTGGTCTGGGGTGTTTTCTGTGGTCTGGGGTGTTTTCTGTGGTCTGAGGTGTTCTCTGTGGTCTGGGGTGTTTTCTGTGGTCTGGGGTGTTTTCTGTGGTCTGGGGTGTTCTCTGTGTGTTCTGAAGTTCGGCAGTGTTTTTCAGCGCTGTCAGGCCAGAGCCCATGGACCACTAGGCCAGCAGGCGCCCCTATATGGATATAACATAGATACTATCGGGTATACTATGTCCCGATCCCGTTTTTTTGCTCCCGATCCGATTCCAATCATTAGAAAATGACGTGAGTGGCCCCGATTTCCCATCACGTGATCGGATGCAAGTAATTTTTCCACCGCTGGGAATGAGAATGACCAGACTAAACGTGCCAGACCTGTATTTTCCTTAGACCTGTTACACCTACAAGTCCAGTGCCGAATGGACCCCTTCCAAGGGCCCTGGCGCTACGCCAAATCATATGGTCCCATGCAAGCGCAGGAAGTGATTTGCGTGTGCGTAACACAATCAAGAATAACATTTTTTTTGCTGAATCTCCTCCCACTGAGTGGTCAAGAAACTGTCGAACGGCCAAAAACACTAGCTGGGGTTCCTGTGTTGCGTTCCATTGAAATCGGTGACATTATGAATACGGTTTCGACGGAAGTATATAGCCTCGGTAACCCAGGCTTTTATTTTCGGGGCGGGGGCTGAACCAATATTTCCCCAGCGCTTGCTCCATGCGCGCCCACCCCTCTAGACCAAAAAGCATGATGGCTGGGCCAGGCTACGACTGCTGTACCGTTTTCAACACTTTCACTAACATCAATTATTTATTTGGCCAGAATTCCATGCTGTATTGATGTATGCTACCATTAGGAGAGAAAACGTTAGTCAAACTAACAATGCTTCTACTTTCTCCAATTGTGTAGTCAAACTAACAATACTTCTACTTTCTCCAATTGTGTAGTACTATACAGACGAAAAACTGTTTAAGTCCAAATTTTATTCTGACCCCTCCATGAAAAGGCCTCGTTGTCCTGACCCCTTAGCCATCATTTATACATTATGGATAATTACTGTGGACTTAAAGTTTTTCGTCTGCAGATGTTTAACTATAATTTAACTCTTGACCGTCACCTAACCCTTAACACTCAAGATCTATAAGGGTCCATTTGGTACCATCATTTATCTGGGAACCACCTGGAGCCCCCCTCAATGACCACTGAATGAAAACCACTGCTATAAGAGACATGAAAAAAAATTTTAGAACCGCCCTCCACGGGTCTAAATGGGTTAAATAACAACATTGAAGACAACAAAGCACACTCAAGCTTTGCTCTCAGGTGATCAATCAGTCCGACTCGTGTCCAACCTTGAAGTCATTGTAATTACATACTGTAACACTGCGTTGCTGGCAATGTGGGTCATTGTGTGTTGTTTTCTTAATCTGAACTATACTTAAGAGAGAGAGACTCACAGAGAGAGAGAGAGAGAGAGAGAGAGAGAGACACAGACAGCGGGCCAGACTCTCTCACACAGCGCTCTACATCACACAGCAGGGAGCCTGTCTGCCTCGTCGCCACAGGGTCCAGTAGGGGTGATTTATATCACGATGCAGTGTGGCTGTGATGGTAATATAGTACAGGTAATTGGAAAGAAAATTGAATTAGGTCAACAGAAGCCGCGGTTGACAGAGCCATTTAGATGTCACTACGTACAGACAAGCTTTACAACTATAACATCATTCTGCCGGACCGGCTCCATTAACTATCTCCAGCTGCCGATTCCAACAACCACAACATCCTAGATAATTGTCTCCATATTTCATTTAGACCTAGCCTATAGCAGCACACGCCGGGATATTGTCGCACAACGTATTGTGATACACAAAGTTGCATGTCGATAAGGTTTTTATACAAGTTGTAAGAGTTGTATAATAAGAGATAAGACTCTTATCTCCGTCGCTCTAGCTGTGTGGAGCTGTCCGGTGGGTGGGTGGGTGGGGGTGGGGGGGATTTGCGCTGTGTGTTTGTGTGTGTATATTCCATGATGTTGTCGAGATGCACGATATGGTGCATGTGCATGTACATACTACGTCCAGTTGTGGAAAGTATCTGAATACATTTACTTAAGTACAATTTTGAGGTGTACTATGTCAAATTGTCAATACTTTTACTTCTACTCCACTACATTTTGGATCCAAATATTGTGCCTAATCCTGGGTGCTACTCTCCCACTGTCAACCTGGGGAGAGCCCTCCCCGGGGACCGCCAGGGGTCCTTGAGAGAGTTCCAGGTGGTCCCCATGCTAAATGAGAGTTTGTAACCAAATGGACCCTTATGGATATGTAACTCGATTTGGTTTTGGTTCCATGTGTACACTCTCAGAGTTAAATTAACATTGATTTTACAATATAAATTGGGGGTCCCAGAGATAGAAATGCCATTAAATGGGGGACCGTAGTAGACTATAAGCATGTCAAACTGAGTGTCCTTGAAATTAAACAGGTTGAGAATCTCCGCTACTGGGGGTCTGGGGGTAACTGGCATATATTTTCAAATCCGTGGGCTAATTCGTGTCAATTTGGGGGTTCTTGACGTGACAAAGTTTGGGAACCACTGCCTAGGGGCAAACTCCACACAGAAAGGCAGAAAGACTTCTAACTTCTAACTTGCCATCTCGAATGTTAGAGTGCGGGGGTATGGGGGGGGGGGGGGGGGTTAACGGGGACCCATTATTCATTCTAACCATTCCTAATGGCACACACAATGCAATTAACAGATAACGAAATTAATTACTTTGGACTTAGAGCGACACCTTTGTTGCTTTGAAGCTGCTTGTTTACCAGAATGAAGGCGTTTTGCTGATGTGTGTCCACAGGACCTTAAAAAAATGTGAATACGAGGAAGATGAAGAGACGAGTTATGAACTGAGGGGGTGGGTGGGGGCTAAATTAATGTCCTGTCTGCTGTGTTGCACCCTGGGTAATGCAAGACTAATGACACGATACCAGATGCAGTGCTGCCAGGTTTTGTGAAAGGAAATAAGCAACCATATGTCTATGAAAACAAGCCCAAATGAAGCAAATATTATATAGGCCAGTAGTTCCCAAAGTGGGGTCCGGGGCCCCCAGGGGTCCTTGATTGAGTTCCTGGGGGTTCCCATCTAAAAGATAGTTTGGAACCAAATGTCACAAAATACTAATAGATGGGAGGAGGCCGAGGGGATCTGTTGTAGATCTGCTATTATTCGTCTTCAGGGTCGAGAGCTAAAACGTTTGTAAATCACTGCTCTACCTTCTATGCAATAAGTACAATCAGAATATATAGATATTAACACTTTACTTCAACCAAATAATATGATTTACTGCAAATTTATACTTGCTTACTTGCTTGCTGAAAATAACATGACATATTGTGGCAAAGTATAACATGTACTGTAAGTGTAAATGAGCCTTTACATTGGACATAAAGCCAGACATAAATGTGTTCAAGTAAAAATGTCTGTGCATAAACCGAGATGATGATGTTCAATGCTTTAGGTGGCGCTATAAGCCTAAGAAAGGTTGTATAGACGCAATATCAGGTCACTGTTGCCTGTATTCAAACTGCTGTCAAAATCAACGTTAATGTATGTATGTAACTACAGTATGACAACATGCCATGCAAAACAGTTTTTAAAGTGCATACGTAGATCTTTATTTATTCATTCAGTTTTATATATGATGACAAGATCAGATGCTCTCTTCTGGCGAATGGCGGGAGCCCTGGACCTAATCCATGCAAGGAGGGGGAGAAAATACTATCTGGGTCAAAGTCAAGGTTTTAGTGGTGTCAGCAAAGCTGTCCGGCTAAAGGGCCTCATGGGAATGTTGTCAGCAGTAGTGTTGATCTTTGACATCTTATTTTGACTTAGTTTTTTGAGTAAAATTTAGATTCAGTCATATTTTAGTCATCTGACATGTTTTAGTATTTAGTCAACGGAATATCGTAAGATTTTAGTTGACTGAATCCACAGTTGATTCTGTTGACTAAAATGTATTTTTGGGGCGGGCCGTGATGGTGTCATAAATGCTGATTTTAAACTTGTTGCGTGCTGAAAATAGCCGATCTACCAGCTCACGCTGCGTCACAGCGCGGCACGTTGTGAGCTTGTAGATCGGCTATTTTCAGAGCGCAATAACACTCGAGCACAACCCAGCATAAAATGACTTTTAGTTCTACTTCCCCACTAGACCCTCCCTGACATTTTTTGTCTAGTTTTTAGTATATTTACAGTCTTATTGCGTCAGTTGGTTTCCGTCGATGAACATTTTTCGTCATAGTATTAGTCGACAAAATCGATACTGGCGCACTGATACTGCTCCTCTGGCGAATGGGGGGGGGGGGGGGGGGGGCTGGGCTGGGCCTAATCCATGTCGGGAGAGGAAAAACTCTCTGGGTCAAGGTCAAGGTTTAGTGGTCTCAGCAGAGCTGTCTGGCTGAATGTTGTCAGCAGCACACTGTGTGTCAGAGACTCAGAGTCCTCCAGTTGTAGTAGTCCACTTGCCAGATTGTGAACCCGGACATTTTGAGTACAAGGAGAAGGACGGCGGGGTTCTGTTCTACGTCAACCGGACCGGGTTCCCCATCGAGGGTGGCACCTGGGAGCGGATGTGGACCCATGTGGAGGTCGTGCACCCCGAGGGACCGGAGATGGTGGACAGGATAAGGAATGCCGCCTACCTTCCAAAGGTAAGTTAGTTGAGCACCAAGTCAACATTGATGGATTGATTGCTTTGATATAATTGAGGATAGGTGACAGACAATGGCGGGTATGCGTGCTGATGGTGGAGGCTCTACTTGCCCTCGCTCAAAAGCCGATATATACAAAACGGAGGATGGAAAGGTGATTGTGGAAGACGAACTTTTAAATTTTATTGTGGTAAAAATGAAGACACTGAGTCATGATGAAATTGTGATGCTGACAACAAACAACTTTTCATCCCAGTGGATTGAGGAATCCAAGCGGTTGCTGTTTGAGCTCTGCCCAAATCCCAACTCACGTAATGTCATGCACAAAGGCCCACAGAAGGACATAAAAAACGTCAAGGCCTGTTTGAAAGCTTTCAATGAGCTCGGAGAAAATATTCCCCGGTTTGTCTCACACTACCTGGATGAGCTACCACCTGTGGGGTTCGGCAATATGGACGCCTCGGCACTGCTAAGCAGAATGGAGCAGCTGAGCCATGAAGTTTCTGGTCTAAGGAGGTCACTCGAAACACAGACAGATGTGAGCGTGAACCTCGGTGCTATTGTTGCGGCCCTAGATCGCCGTGTGACAGCTACGGGAAAACACCGTCTTCTGAGCGAGAACCCCCGGTCCGCTGTGATATGGATTCCCCTGAGTCTGCAATAAAGAATCAATCAATCAATAAAGTTATGTTTTAGAAATGTTGAGTATGGGTCCCCATTAGAAACTGCCGGATGTTAACTTGCATATGCTTGGCAATTTTCATAATTAGCATAACAAGCTGTACAACCTATACAAGGCACAAAAAAAATGTTTTAAAGGGGAATACCACTCATTTTCAACATTTTACCATTCATTAATAGTTTTGGAAATAATAAAAAAGTTGCCTAGAACTGGAGGTCTGAAAAAAATCATTATGAAGTACAAATTTGTGATGTCACTGAGATGTACTGTACTTCACAATGTTACAGAATTTTGACACAGAATGGGGGGACTTTTTTGTATTATTTCCACAACAAGGTATATATTAAAGAAATAGTAAATGTTGAAAATGAGTGGTATTCCCCTTTAAGTAGCATGTGACGTGTCACACTAGGGGGCTTTCATGAGTATGAATCCATTGCAAACAAAACGATCCATTGCATGAAAAACACTCCTTGGGGGGGGGGGGGGGGGGTCCCTGGAACAACATATTTGTGATGGGGTCGGTGGCCAAATACATATCATTGGGGTCCTTAATGAAATAGTGTGAGCACCACTGATAAAGAAACATGAAACATTTTTTCAGAAAACTATTTGGATTCAGACAACATTTTTTATAGAATCTTTTCTCGGAGTCTCAATGGTCTAGTTTCAAGGAGACGGCGCGTGGCATCGGCCTCGGTGCTGATCGATGACACCGATGCTTATCAGCCCGCAGAGTGTGTTACACACACCTAATTGCAATTGATCCCGTTTGCTGTACCATTAATTGTAAATCCTCTCTCAATCAGCACGACTCCTATAGTTGTACTCTAGAAAAAACGACGGCTTCATTCATCAGTGGGGCTCCGCATTGGTTTTCAATACGGCCACAATGCTGTGCAGACACATCACATCGCCCAACACCTTGGGGGTGTAGGTAGGTGGGGGTGGCGGGGGAGAGGGAAGGGGGGGGGGGGGGATGCGTCTCTTGCCCGGGAGAGTTAGTTGTGCTTTCCACCACGGTGTAAAGGTCAATGCCGGAGTCGGGAATTAGCAATATGTATCGCTGCTCACTGGGCGAAACGAGCACATTCTTCTGAGACGCACATGATGTGCATTTTGGAGCTTCATGGCCCGAATCTACCTTTCCTTCGTTGTGGGGAATAACTCAGCTTAACCATTGGAATATCATTATGGAATGTACACATAGTTACATTTTGCTTCGTTTTGAAGCGTTCACAGACGCGTGAGCTTTCGGCGTGTGACGCCTCCATACAATGGAGCATACATTAGGCAAGGGATATATAGTCTTGCGTAGCTTTGACTGCTACATAGTCTGGCACTTCACCTCCCGAAATCCGAGTAAGGAAGCAGACATTTCCGTTTGTTAAGGACAAGTGCTGTCCATGCATTGTGGGTTTTTGAGAAAGGACTCAATCATGTCACCCTCGGGGGTCCTGGGATGCAATACTGTACTGTACTCTAACGTCATCAAAATAGGACTCATAAAAATGTCCCTGGGACCCATGTGAAAGATCACCCCGGGGTCCCGGGACCACCCATTACATTGAAAACCTATTCACATCACTGCTACTCTCTGCATCAGGCAGGAAATCTCTCATCGTTCTGCTCCCCTCCGCTGTACTTGATCTGTATTCTCTGGAAAACACCCAGAGCGTTACTGGCAGAGACATAATCACAGATGGCCAACAGGCATTTTGCAGAAGAAGACCGGGAGCTCTGAAGCATTCTTTCTTCTCCTTGCTACGACATGCACATAACTAAACAGCACCGAGAGAGAGAGGCCCAGAGGACAGACCAACAAACCTCTGCCAGGAATCCCTGGAAAGAAAATGTCTTTATTAATCCATATAGACCTGGGGCTGATTCTATAAATGTATTCTGAGAAACATTTTGTTGCTACATCGGTACAGTGCTTAGACCCCCCAACATTATCATGCATTTGGCCACGGACCCCAGCCCCCCATCTCAGAATTCGTTGTTCCAGGGACCCCCAGAAGCAAAGATTTTATTTAAAAATGTTTTCTTTGAATTTCACGATTTCTCGAAAATAGCAGATATACAGGCTTGCCGGCACGGCACAGCACAAAGTGACGTGCAGTGAGCTTGTAGATCTGCTCTTTTTGACGTATAGCTAAACGACATGCAGACGCTTTCCCCGGTTCTTCGAACCCATTTAGACCTGAGGACGATTCTACAAATGTCTTCTAAATCTTGACTTGAATTTTCTGAAAAACCCATGTTTCTATGTCAGTGGTGCTGTGAACCTTTTTCATGTCAAGGACCCCCAGAATTATATGTAATTGGCCACCGACCCCCATCTGAAAATATGTTGTTCCAGGGATTTTTTTCAAAAATAGCAGATCTGCTACGAGCTTGTAGATCTGCAATTTTTCAACAGCTAAAGCATAACATAAATTTCTTGAAACAACAAAAGGGGTTCCCGCCAAGAATGGGTTAAGTAAAGCCACTCGGGGAGATATATATAACGACGGCAGCCACGATAATACCTTTTCATTTTGACCGTGATCTTATTTGATCAGAGGGAGGGGGACGAGGGACGGTGGGAGGGAGGGGGGGAGAAGAGGAGGAGAGCCGCATGCACACACCGCCGTCTCACCAAAGTTGACACAAGACAGCGCGGCTTCTCCTCTCGCTGCTGGGAGCAGATTAAGTCGTCAGCAGATACGCGGCAACGCCGACTTTGTCACTCTGTGGCCTCGCGTGGCCGAGGACAAACTAATATTGTGGGGAAACTGCAGCTGCGGCACTTTTCTAACGCTCTCTAAATGCTCCCTTACACACACACGCTCACACACATGCACACACTCACAGACACAAGCAGGCACGCACACTCATTCTCCTTTTCACCAGGCTGTTCCGTATAATAAGGTCAGGGGGTATGGGGGTCTTGTGACAATACACGTGAACATACGTGTTCGCATGCTACATTTTTTTCTACAGTTTTTTTTGTGGCTTTCACCTTTTTTATTTTATATATTTTATGGAGGGACAGACAGTAGGCTGACAGGAAATTTGGAGAGAGATGGGGGGGGGGGGGGGAAGACCAGCCAAGGTGCCTGGACCACTGAGCCATGGCCCAGGCAACACTACATGTTTTTGATTGGTGCAACCACTCCATTGAACAGCAATGTGTGTCCCTTTGTAAGTTTGTATGCGTGTGTGCGTGTTTAGACTACCAACAGGTGACAAAGTGGCACTGTTGAGCTTCACACTGTGCACAGGTGCATGCTAGGAAGCAGCCATTACGTGATTCCGGGTGTGACAGTACAGTACAGTACAGTAGAGAGACCCCTGGGGACCCCCACATGATAACTGTCATTTCTCTACCGTTTCGGACCCGGGGCAGTTCGCCGGAACCGGCCCCCTGGGCGCGTTCCTGGGGGTCTGGATGTTCTGGGACCCCCACAGGTTAACTCTGTCATTTCTCGACCGTTTTGGACACAGGGTAGCTCGCCGGAAGCGGGCCAGCACCCTGGGCGTGTTCATGTGGGTCTAGAAGTTCCGGGGACCCCCAGAACTTGCATCACTCAGTTCACACGGGAGTGGGTTTTTTTTTGCTTGTAGATCTGCTACTGTACTTATTTCCTGAATAGGAACATTTTTGGACACACAAGGTTTCCAGCCGACAGACTATTGTATACCTTTTCTTTCTTTCTTTCTTTTTCTGTCTTTCCAATTTTTTATTTAGGCATATAATCGATCGATTTACAGTAAGCAAGAACAACACATGGTAATGCATCGAATACATAGAAATAGTCATCTACGATCACGAGTAAACTAAGAACCTAATATCCGTCTAACTCTGTCTGTCTGTCTGTCTGTCTGTCTGTCTGTCCGTCTATCCGTCTATCCGTCTATCCGTCTGTCCGTCTGTCCGTCTGTCCGTCCGTCCGTCCGTCCGTCCTTTCCTTTCCTTTCCTTTCCTTTCCTTTCCTTTCCTTTCCTTTCCTTCTTTCTCTCCTCTCCTGCATGTGTCCTCTGTGTGTCTCTCCTCTTACTGTGCAGACCAGATTAAATCATCACTGGGCTGTGACGCCACAGTGGTTGGAGTGTCCGTCTGGCTGATGAAAGAACATAATTACCGTAATTTCCGGACTATAAGCCGCACCTTTTTACCCATGATTTGAACCCTGCGGCTTATACAACGGTGCGGCTTATCTATGGATTTTTACAGCTAAAGCAGAGCCATCTAAGGCTCTGAGCTAACGTAACGGCCACTAGGGGGCCTTCTAAATCTATATATGGCCGGTCCATGCATGCAGGCTCTTTGCAGCTGCCGTTCTGATTGGCCAAAATTCACAACAGCTGTTGTCAAAGTTACAAGTCTACACTGCCTCACGGATGGACGCCTTGTGAGCTTGTAGATCTGCTATTTTAGTTTTGCAAGACGTTTCTACGGAGCAGCATAGCATTAGCATGTTACTTTACTTTGGAATGGATTTATATATTATAGGCACGGAGGAGAGGCCAGCGCTGTTTGAAAAACGATGGGATGTTATTCATTCAATTCATACAAGCCTAAATGTTCACATTAAGTTACAACCACAGTTCCTTTGGTCTTTATAATGGCTAGGTTATATAATATTACATGCTAGGCTTGTAGCTAGCAGGCTACATTTGGGCAGAGTGAGGAGGGACTGTGTCTTGAATGCTGCCACTGCAGCCCACATGAGTGGCGGTGACGGCAAAATCCACCTACAGTAGGCTTGTATATGATATGAAAACAATCAGCCAGGATGAATGGATTAGTAGGTTGGAGAAGTAGTCGATCTCTATACTAAAATTAAGAAAGAATAACATGACACAGAGACGGTCACTGCTTAATTTTTTTTTTTTTTTTTTTTTTTTTGCGGCTTACGCCTTTTTATTGATTTTTGAAGGGACAGATAGTAGGCTGACAGGAAACAGGAGAGATGGGGGGATGACATGCAGTAAAGGCCGTGTCGGGCTCGGGAGTCGAACCCGCGGCACACTGCAACTGGATTACCAGTCCGGTGCCCAGACCGTTACGCCACGGCCTGGGCCGGTCACTGCTTAATTAAATTAATTTAGGACCTTCCTTATAGCAGTTAATTTCGTTTTATTAAACGCATTTCTCCTGATTTAGCCCATTTTTTGTAATGGCATTATCATGCTATTATGCCCGTGGATATGCAGAGTGAACTTAACAATGATAAATTAATATGATAATACTTTTTATATAATCAGTATAATAGTGGGGCAGGATGGAAAAGGGGCGACCGTGCGGAAACCTTTACATAATTATGGTAATTAAACATTAAAACACCTGCGGCTTATAGTCCGGTGCGGCTTGTATACGTACATATTTGGGATTTTCCCTACATTTGGCTGGTGCGGCTTATATTCAGGTGCGCCTTATAGTCCGGAAATTACGGTATGCCAAGCCCATGATGTCTGTCTTCGCAGACCCTGCCAGACCGGGCCACTCACTCCAGCTGATGTGTAAATGGCAGTTAGTATAGAACAAGTGCACTTTGGCTTTTTGATTGTGTGAGTGCAGTAAATGTGACCGTCATTGACTTGAAGGAGGTTAAAGGACAAGTTTTGTTGTTTGTCAACCAAGGTTCATGTTTTAGGTTGTTATTAGAGAAAGTAAAAGATGAGTTTTTTTTTTTGCTGCATTCGTTCGTTTTAACTATTTTAGCTATTTTTGACAGGGATTCCAGGTGTTTGTTCAGACCCACAGAAAAATAAACTACTGTGGCCAGATTTAATTTCTTGGGGTCTAGTAGGACGATAGCAATATAACAATAAATAAATTGCACCAATTTTTTCTTAAAATAAAATAAAAATACACAATACATTTAGCCACTTTTTCAAATGCCCCCATCCATCCCCCTGTCAAAAAGCTAAAACGAAAGAAAGCAGAAAATAAAAAACAATAATTATTGGTTTTTTTTGCTGTTGTGATCAGAGCTGATTTCCGATCGGGACAACCCTACTGGGAATCCTTTGGGCTATAGCTGCACTATAGCATTACCAGGGAGTGTTAAGGCCTATTCATAGTCTGGATTTTCGGTGATGAGGTGACCACCGCTCCGGTGGTGAGCTGACCACCGGAGCTGAAATAACGTTGAGCGGTGGTGAGTAAAAACAGAGAGAAGGGCTGGAGCGGTGGCTTGCTCTTCACCGCGGCTCGTGACGTCATGTTGTAGTTCAGTGGTCACCCCACCACCGAAAATCCAGACTATGTATGAGCCTTTAGAACGATTGCTCTACATCCTCCTGGTGGGGGCTCCTCACTGGCAGGTAAGCCAATAGGATACGACAGCAGTGACAAGACAGCGATGTGTGTGTGGAGGAAATAATTGGCATAACGACTACATTGCCGTGATCCCCCGTTTATTTTGTTAAAATAATGTTTTTATGTGGCCTTGATTTGAAAACCACTGCCATAGAACACATACAAAACAGAAAAAGTACAAAACTATGATACCCCATCTTTAAAGATTGACAACAATGCAGTAGAGGCTCAGGATGCCATGTGATAAGATAACCCCACAGGGATTAGCTTCGCCCCTTCGCCTTATGTCACCAAGACTGTGTGGGGACAATGACTGATTCCACTCGAGTGATTATCAAACACCGACCAAGGAGACAACACCCTGTTCAGACGCATCAAAAGCAAGGTTAGAAGAGGGGAGTATAGAGAGATTTTGCAAAGCCAATCTCTGCCACTCTGTTGGCTTCAGATAACCTGCTTGATAAGAAGCCTTGGATCGATACGCTGATGGACATCGCAACGGGGGGTAAGGCCCAGCAACACTGGGTAGGCCCGGTGTTGCAGACTTAACCCATTAAGATCTGAGGCTGATTTAAAATATCTGTGTTGTATAGAGAAATGCATGCAGGATATTTAAATCATGACCGATCTCTGATGCAGGGTCGTGTTGGCCGATGCTGATATATTACATTATTATTCATCAATAGAGGGTATGCGCATGCATAAAGTGAGTGGCAAATCGAGTGGCAAAGTGAGTTTAATATCGTTTTACATCGTTTAATGCAATCATATTGGACTTTTCTGTTTGGATGTATGAGTTCCCAATGCCAGAATTTGCGTTCATTGCATTGCGCGTGCAATTCGTTTTTTGGTTTTTCTTTTTTTTAACTATCTTTTTGACCTAAATTGAACACAATCATGCGGCCAATAGACTTACCTACAGGGGAAAGTGAGTTGGCCAATCACAGCAGGGCTTTTTCTAACTGCGGTGGGATCATAATAATTAGGGCCGGGACTAATTGCGATTAATTGCGATTAATTAACTACAGAAAAATTAATGCTTTAAAAATGTTTACGCATTTTAATCGCACAATTTTTTTCACCGCGGAACGTTGTCACTGGACAGTTTTCAGACGGACCTGCGCACCAAGTGTCCGTTTCCTCTTCAGACAATAACACCACCAGACACCGCAGACAGTTCACCAGACTGGGGGAAGCTGCTGAGATCACTTTGCTTGTCCCCGTGGATTGGAAATGGGATTTAAAAGGCTATCCGATGGTAGCGTGGATTACAGCACAGTTGTGTGCAATTATTCAATAAAGAATTATTACCCCTATTACTACAAAAACAATGTTTTATTGCTTAAACTTATTTATTCACTATTCATTGATTCACTAGTATACCAAAATCCATTTGAAAAATTTTCTTTCTCACTGTTCTCGGGTCAAATAATGATATGCGATTAAAATGCGATTAATCTAGATTAATTAATCGCAAAGCCTCTGATTAATTAGATTAATTTTTTTAATCGAGTCCCAGCTCTAATAATAATGCATCGCGAACATCCAAGCGGGGGAAAAATAAGTCAAAGTGGGGAGTCACAGATTTGTGAGAGTGGGGGTGTTGCGTCGTACTCACCATGTATGGATGTGACGCCGATGAAGTCAATGGTGCTGTGTAAAACCTTTGGACATCCCTCATAGTAAAACCAATTCAGCGTTGTATAGTTTGGTTGGGCTAGAATTGTGCTAATTAAAACCAGGATTTAAAAGATTTGCAGCAACACGGGGGAATATTGGCTTATCCATTTTTCCCTTGATCTTCACTTGTTAAGCAGCTATAGGGTCTGCATAATCTTGAGTACAAAGTTGGATTTAATCAATTGGAAAATTACAAGGATTTTGTACTAAGCTGCAAATATATGCCTATAATCTTCAGTTATATATCTTATTTTCAGTAAAATTTCTTGTTCTTATACTTACCTGTAAGCTGTAACCTTAACTGCTGTATAGGCGACTGATTTACCCCTGCGGGATAACAAAGGTATCTATGAATGTGCATTGTATGCACAAACACAAAAAAAAATTGTTTTCCTCGCAAGCGTGATAGACATTCTGCTTCTTAAGACCCTCCTCCTCAAACTTTTCTGCATCCTTCTGCCCTCGATCAGCCGCAGAGGGATTGAAAGCTCCATTTCAATTATTCAGATTGACTTTTGGCGGCCCATGCAGCACCCCACAGGGATAATGGACTCTAAAGAAAAGTTGCAGTTCCCATTATCCCATTATGTTGTTTACCTTTGACTCCACGTTCAGCCTTCAGAAATATTATAATATTGAACAGTTCTTCTGTTCAGTGTGACTGAAAGGACAGTGCTTAGTGATTAGTTTTGGGAACATGAATCTATGAACCGTGCAGAGAGCGAGAGGGATATCAATAACTGTTATCTCTGGGGGCACGGTGGCACAGTTGGTAGTGCTGTCGCCTCACAGCTAGAAGGTCCTGGGTTCGATTCCCGCTCGGGGCGCTGTGGGTGCTGGTGGCGTGTTTCCTCCTCCGCGTCATCAGTGCCCATACCCGAAGGCGGGGTTGGCGAAAGGGCCTTTCTGTGTGGAGTTTGCATGTTCTCCCCGTGTCCCCTAGGGTAGATACCCTCACAAAAAACATGCAGTAATCCTGGTCTCTAAACTGCCTCCCCCTGGCCAGCCTGATGGAGGGGAAAGGAACTGGTTGGAATAACGTGTTCCTTCCACGCGCTACGTCCAACCAGGGAAACTCCCCCCTGTCAGGTGTAAAGGAGCAACTTGGACACTCAAGCATGAAGGAAGCATGAGTTAAGTCCGTTGCTCTCCCCAGGTTGGCGGAGGGATCACATTAGATGATTGACACAGGGGTGAAAAATGGGTTACAAAATCGTGGGATAAAAAAAAAACTGTTATCTCTGTATGATTCTGTTTGTGTAGCAGGCACAGCTCCAACACAAAACTATTCTTTCCTGTGGTTCCTAAAAAGGAAAAAAAATAAGATAAAAAGATAAATAAATAAAAACTGCTCGATTCTGCTGACACACTGGCAGGCTTATATGGCTGTGAAAACAGGATGTGTAGCCTACCAGAGTGACTTTCGGCTGCTAAACAAACTCTTGACTACTGGTTCATCCTCAAGAAGTACTAACATTTATTTGTATTTTTTTTTACCAATACCACAATGTAGAAATACTCTCAGAAATTGTCTCCTTCTACAGCACTGCCACCCAAGTGTGGGATGCCCTGACCCCATCCCTCAAAAAACGCAGATTACTGGCTTCCTTTAAACAGGCCTGGAAATCCACCTTTAAGGAGGCCAAAGGCGGAGGTAAATATTCACAGATGGTCACCACAACCCGTTTTATCCCCTATTCGGTTCATAAAGTGTTTTATATTTTGTTATGATATTTAATCTTGTTATTCTTTTTTGTTGCTCCCGCACCACTTCACACAGATACCGGAAGTAAACCGGAAATGGTGAGTATTGCCATTTTTGTCTTGGATTACGTGCATTAACAATTCCCCCGAACATGGGCCAATTGCATTTGAGACACTCGACAAAGCCAGACACTTTACCACTGTGCCACTGGAGTGCTGAGTTGCTGCTTCTTTAAAAAATAAGCACAGTAGGGAGCATCGTGGCACAGTCAATAGTGCCGTCGCCTCACAGCTAGAAGTTCACAGGTTCGATTCCCACGGCACTGTGGGCACTGGGCGTGTGTTTTCTCCTTCGCGTCATCAGCGCCCATAGCCTAGGTGAGTAGGTGTGGTTGGCGAAAAGGCCTTTCTGTGTCTCCTAGGGTAGGTACTCTTACAAAATTCATGCAGTAATCCTGGTCTCTATACGGCCTCCTCCTGGCCTGCATGCCGGCACACCTGATGGAGGGGACTGGTTGGAAATAAATAACGTGTTCCTTCCACACTGGTGAAACTCCCCCTGTCGGGTTGCAAAGAAGTGGCTTTCTCACTCCTCATGCACCGAAGGAAGCATGAGCTCAGTTCTTGGCTCTCCCCAGGTTGGCAGAGGGAGAGTAGCACCCAGGATTACAGTTTAGCAAAGTGGCACCGGGTGAAAAGAATGGGTTACGATTGCAGGATGAAAAAGAATCACAGTACGTACTAAATCCATGAAACAATTACAAATTATTATTTAATATAAAATAAAACATACAGTATTTGCTCTCTTGACACTTCAAAAAATGACTTGTGTTGTATGCCTAATAGGTGTGTCGCTGCAGGAATGCCTACCAGGCAGAGATTAGCCTTTGCATATACCTGGAAGTGTCGAACGCATTATTTGCATAATAGGCTGACTGCCGCATTCTGAATGTCAATTTTCATGTTTATTTACAGTTTGAACTGACATGCATAGACATAGCAGTCGCCATAGTATGACCTTATAAATAATGCAAACCCATAACAATGTCTAAAACGATGTATTATGCATTACTGTCAAGTCACTCTAAACTAATTGCCCTACGGTACTGGCTATAAAGGACATCTCGAACGGTTTAGGAATATATATTGCCATTCATTTTCAACATACTGTATTATGTTGAAGTCAACGTGTGCATTGATGTCGGCCTACAAAGCAACCAAAGGCATGGCACCCCCCAAGCCTGATCCGACCCTAAGCAGCTATAAGGTCATAAATCACGACACCTATACCATACATGGGGAACTGGTGGCCCGGGGGCTTCATACGGCCACCACCATTACTTAATGCAGCCTGCGGGTTAATATCAGACTACTGATGTATTATTGATTTCAGCTGTTGCATTAACCCAAAATGGGTTCAAACAAGACCCGCTTTAATTACTTACTATTCTAAATATGTAACTTAATGCCTAGTATTAAAATGTTATTGTCTTTTTTTTTATGTCCAATGTGTTTGTATTTAGTTCATAAAGTTAACATAACTATAACTAAATGCATTTTAAATGGAATAATCCAAAAAATATACTTACCAATTTAAAAATAGCTAAAAATAATTCAGCATTTCAATTCAAATAATTTAGATAAAAGTGATGTAGACAGATGCCAGGTTAATTTGTTGACCTGGCATCCTATTAGTGTTTATAGTTTCAATGTACAATAATATATGTTTCGATATTATACTGTTTATATTGTTTGGTTATTGGGTTAACCTATGATCCTAGATTACTGTCTATGCATGCATTTGATGTATTGCCACGTGTTTACCTTGCTTACTGAATGTCGCTCGGGAGAGCGCCTGCTAATATTATGCCTAAGTTGTAAATTGCTGTGTATTGTGTTGCTTTACAGTACGTGAGGTAGCCAGATGGTTATGTAAAACAGTGTCTGGAAGGTCACCTTTTCACATGACCCCCGACTAGTGACTATACCACAGGGTATTCATGCATGGGCTGTCCACTGTCCATTGGTCAGCCCACATATGACCGGTGGGCCGACCAATAAGAAAAATCACACCTGTGTGAAGTGAGTGGTGCAACTCCGTGTGGGGGTCCTCGGGGGTCCCCGGAAGTTCCAGACCCACAGGACCACGGCCAGGGTGCTGGCCCGGTTCCGGCAAGCCACCCCACGTCCGAAACGGTAGAGAAATGAGAGAGTTAATGTGTGGGGGTCCCTGTACCCTCTACTGCAGGGGTTACCCAGGGGGCAAACCACCCTTTTTTTAGGAAACCTGCATTTGCCATGACCTCAAAGGTTGTCCACCAGAAATAGTATCTATGACCCCGTAGGATCACAACCTATATGGACAACCCGGTCAATTTTTTGCTGGAAGTCCAATATGGCCGCCGCAATATTGGCCCCTATTAGTTATAATGGGGGGTGAATAGGGCAAAAATTTAAACCAAAACCAAAATCCACGAAACATCTCAGGTTGATCAATGATATAAATATGAACATCTTTTGTATTGAAGGTTTCCATGAAATTCAATATGGCCGCCACAATATTAGCACCCAGAAAATAGGTTTGGCTCTAACTTCTGAACCAGATGAGCTAGAAACGCAAAATCAGTGTCTATTTCATGTTTTCTGACCATGAGAGACTCAATGGAATACCTATTTTTATTATTGGGTGTGTATGGACGCTTATTGTGCATATTTACAAGATGGTGGCTAGTGGCTACCCGAAATAGTGCTTTACCATGATTTCTACCATGATTGTTGACTGTTTTGAATATCGTCACCTTATTAAACTAATTGCCTAAGTCATTTTTTGCCAATTTCTTTTGGCCTAAATCACCACCTGGTGATGCTGGCCACCTCTGGTAAAATCGCCCGAGCCCTAATGTAAAAGGCCTTCCTGTTACACCCTATTAAAACAATGGCCTATGTCAAGAGGGAGACTTAGGCCATATTATTTTGCCTAAGTCATAATAAAATGTGACTTTAACACACCTTTCAAAATGGGAGTGAATGGGAGTGAATGGGAGGTACTGTTACTATGGGACTGATAGAATGGGAGTGAATGGGACTGAATGGGAGTGAAAGGGAGGTACTGTTACTATGGGACTGATACTATGGGAGTGCATGGGAGGTACTGTTACTATGGGACTGATACTATGGGAGTGAATGGGAGTGAAAGGGAGGTACTGTTACTATGGGTAACAGTACCCGGCCAGGAGACAACCCAACCCACAGAGCCTAGTCCCTCCATGTGCCAGAAGTGTACCTCCCAGCCTTGGCAGAGTAGTTCCAACAGATTGTGTGCCCCTGGTTTTTCCCTAGTGGGACTGATTGAGGGTAGCTACTGGGATGTAAGTCGGGACTTGATCAGTCCCGGCTGGGTCGCCTAAGTGATGGGTATGATGTTGAGAGACCCGAAACACCGTTGACCTCAGGATACATCACTGAGGATCTGTCCCAGGTGCATCCATGCGATGTTTTTTAGTTATAGTTCTTCTATTTATATAGTGACTCATAGGAATAGACTATGTGACAACCAGGTATAGTCTGGTGACACCGGAGAGACGGGTGACAGCCGGAATGTAGACGGCACCCGGGTGAGCAGTATGGGTTAGTTCCCCAGCCTGTGTCCTCTGCGAGGATGATGTCCAACAACCCTCGGTGAGGCCTTTGGGAGGGCCATGCAAGCAGCAAGCGGAACCGCAGCACCATGACCCTGCGGAACCATTGCCCACCACTCCTGAATGAACTGTCTGGTGCTGGGACTCTGGTGCAACGCACAGGTCCTCGCTCTACTCCTGGTGAGAGCAGGAGTGGACCTGGTGAGACGTAGGAGGGGCCCGACCAGGAGACAGAAGTGTACCTCCCAGCCCTGGCAGAGTAGTTCTGGAGTAGTTCCAACGGATTGTGTGCCCCTGGTTTTTCCCTAGTGGGACTGATTGAGGGTAGCTACTGGGACGTAAGTCGGGACTTGATCAACCCCGGCTGGGTCGCCTGAGTGAGGGGTATGATGTTGAGAGACCCGAAACCCCGTTGACCTCAGGATACATCACTGAGAATACGTCCCAGGTGCATCCATGCAACGTTTTTTTAGTTATGGGACTGATACTATGGGAGTGCATGGGACTGAATGGGAGTGAATGGGAGGTACTGTATGGGACTGATACTATGGGAGTGAATGGGACTGAATGGGAGTGAATGGGGTGTACTGTTACTATGTGACTGAATGGGAGTGAATAAAAGTGAATGGGAGGGAATGGGAGTGAATGGGAGGTATTGTTACTATGGGACTGTCACTCCCATTCACTCCCATTCAGAGTGAAAGGGAGTGAATGGTAGGTATTGTTACTATGGGACTGTCACTCCCATTCACTCCCATTCAGAGTGAATGGGACTGAATGGGAGTGAATGGGAGTGAATGGGAGGTACTGTTACTATGGGACTGTCACTTTCATTCAGTCCCATTCAATCCCATAGTATCAGTCCCATAGTAAAGTAATCTCTAAGATACATTGTTTTGGTCTCTGATTTTATCTGAAATCATTCCTACAACTCTACATAGGATCTGAGGGGAAATGACAATATGCAAGGTCAAAGATATATGTCCCTTCTGTGTCATAAATCTTAGCCAATGGATTAATATTGCTTGTGTTTGCTAAAACAGTCAACAATCATGGTAAAGCACTATATTTCGGGTAGCCACCATCTTGTAAATATGCACAATAAGGGTCCAGACACACCCAATAATGAAAATAGGTATTCCATTGAGTCTCTCATGGTCAGAAAACATGAAATAGACACTGAGTTTGCGTTTCTAGCTCATCTGGTACAGAAGTTAGAGCCAAACCTATTTTCTGGGTGCCAATATTGTGGCGGCCATATTGTGGCGGCCATATTGAATTTCATGGAAACTTTCAATACAAAAAACTTTCATATTTATATCATTGATCAACCTGAGAAGTTTTGTGGATTTTGGTTTCGGTTTAAAATTTTGCCCTATTCACCCCCCATTATAACTAATAGGGGCCAATATTGCGGCGGCCATATTGGACTTCCAGCTAAAAATTGACCGGGTTGTCCATATAGGTTGTGATCCTACGGGGTCATAGATACTATTTCTGGTGGACAACCTTTGAGGTCATGGCAAATGCAGGTCAACCCCCTTTGCCCCCTGGGTAGGTGGGCAATTATTTTTCCCAAGGGGCCAAATGAGAAACAGAGAATATTTTGGAGGGCCGGGCCAAAAGGCTGAACTTAATTATGCATAATATAAATTTTATTTCTATATAAAAAGCAGTAAATGGCCATTTATGATGATGTACAATAAGAGCGCCCCTCATCTCTCGATATAGGCTATTAACTATAACACTATGCTACAGTATGAGTCCACTACCGCCATAACTGAGAGTGTACAAATGGAACCAGATTGACCTGTAAGGGTCCATTTGGTTCCATGTGCACACTCTGAGCTACAGACCTGTCATGGTCATTCAGGGATAGCTCTTTATGTGTTTCTGGTGATTATTGTCGGCTCATTTTGTATGTCTGTGGTAAAAATGGAATTTTGTTAAAAAATGGCTAAATCTTTTATAAAGGGTCCATAGAGGTCAAATCAATCATCAAAACATCCTTCCAATCCCAGAGGATGGTCACAGAACCGTAGTCTGTGACTCTACTACAAGCTAACATGGTGATGACCCAAGGGTATATACATATATGATGCTGGTGTAATCTTCAGTCTCCACTTCAACGACAGAAAAGTCAAAATCCTGATTCAAACGATGATCAACCAGCCGATTGGAGCCCTATTTGTAGCAATCTTCTAGTGATCTAGGCCACAGACACGTGTAAGAGTTTAATCCATCTCCATCGGAAGAGAGAGAATATTAAAACCATTTTCCATTTTAATGCCCGTACAGTTTTCATCTGCTGATAGCGAGAGAGCTGACGGTATTTCTCAAAGGTTCCACTATAGCCAAGGATAGAGAGAGACCAGACGCCTCTCTCTGTTCTCGGGGGAAATATCTTATGCTTTCGAGTTGAATGTGTGGTATCCATCATACTGATGAAATGCATAATTAATTCTCAGTGTTCCCTTAATCCTTCTCCAGACTTGATGAGACGGGGGAAAATAAATACAAGCTGGGGTGTGTCCAGTAGTACTAGAAGTAGTCCTACACAAAAGTATCGCTATAGCACAATGTGGAAATAGTAGATAGCAGATCTACAAGCTCACGACGCGTTGCCAGAGTAACACGTCATGACCTTGTAGATTGGCTATTTTCAAATAGCTTAAGTACACTGCACAGAGCTGCAGTGGTTAATGCATGATAATAATAATCTAAATCTACAAAGTAAGTAGTGACTAAAGTGTTTGAATATTTGTAGGGGAGTAAAATGTACAATATTCGCCTCTGAAATTTTAGTGTGGAGTGGTAGAAAATGGGAAATGCTCCAAAAAAAGAAAAGAAAAAAGAACAGTACAGCATAAAAATGTACTTAGTTACTTTCCACCACTGGATGCGGCTCCATGTCTGCATACATGGCCCACAACATGGTACAATGTATTGTAGCCACGTATATCCTTCTACCCCGACACACACGCGCGCACATGCACACACACAGTTGGGGTCACACAGATGATAAATCCACAAGGTTACAAAAGAGTATTTACACAAATAAGTTGGAAAAACAATCGATTCCAACGCCGCGCCACACCACACTGTCATACCCCGAGGGATTGTGCGTGCGCCGGTTGGGTCCCCTGGAAAGAATGCACAATCCCTCTGGCCTCCGGGTTCATTTGAGACGCAGATTGTGTCGGATTGATCAATGGGAAGCTAGTGCTGAGCCATCAATCTAACCACGGCAGGATCAGGGGGAAAACGGGGGCGACATTAACATGTATAAGCGGCCGTGTCCTGACAACGTCCTCTAACTACTAGAGCCTGAGTCTGGTTGGAGGAGCAGCAGCCATGCAGCCAGCATGGACACAGACAAAACAAGTGTTTTTTTGTCTTAAAGATGGAGTACCGTGATTTTTGCATGCTGTTTATGAGGTGACAGTACTTCATTAGACCCCTTGGTGTGGTTTTTATGTGCAATGATGTCGTCCCTTTGTATTTAGGGTTTCTTCCTGGAGGCTTAAACCTTGACAGTCAAACGAACAGTGCTATAGTGACATCACAATATCATCCTGTCCCCTATCATACTCCCCCTTTATCATACAACAACAGCTGTGGGTGCGGCTTCAGTTCAGGTAGATTACCACCCACCAGGGTCGCGGCTGAGATTTGCGCACGCCCTGATTGGATCTGATCGATCTGTCCGTCACCCCCGGCCCCTCCTCTCCCCCCTAGTGCAGCGCTACGTCACATCATTTGGAGCGACGCCCACCCGGTAGGGTTGACTCCCACTTTTAGACCAGAGCGGCCAATACGTTCCTCCAGGCTTTCAATTTTTGCACCAACAAAAATGAAAGCCTGGTACCGAGGCTAAAGGAACCCTGGCTAATAAGACAAGAATGCCTTAAAACATTATACTTTCTCTCAAAATAAAAACACCTTAGATATTTTATTTCTTTCATAAATAGAGAAACCTTCACTCAATAGGGACTGTTCCTGTCGCAAGTTGATGATGTCATCGCAGCGAGAAAGCGAGAAGCTTTTCTTTATCTGTGCATACTACTACTCACCGCTCAGCACCTGCCCAAGTTGGGATTGGATGTGCATGTCTTTGTACCTTTTTCATATTTGTCTTATTAGCCAGGGTGCCTTTTAAGACCTGTGACAGGAATGGGTTACGTGAGGACAACAACAGTGGAGCTACAGTATAGTGTCAGGTGACTGTGAAAGCCTTTTGTGATCTCGTCCTCCCGCTCTAAACCGTGGCACCGCAGCCCTGCTTATCTCCATATTTGAAGATAAATAAATAAACAAAAAAGTATCTATCATCACCCTGATCCCGTTGCAGCGAAAGGTTTCTTGCACGGCGGATAGAATAGGAGAGTTTCGTAATATTTTTGCTTTCATGAAACCTTTTTTCAAGAAAGCTTCACCTTCAAATGCCCTATCGGGGTAATCACTTACCGGCCAGGCAAGGTGATGAAAGCATAACGCTGTAGGGAGCCGAGTTGGCTGGCTCCGTGTTGGAGCAACCATAACCATACAAGTGATTAAAGAATGATTTGTGATGGCACTGTTGATAGAAAACACTTTCATATCGCCGCAATATTTTGACTGCTGTTACTTTTCAAGGCTCACTGCTTGGTGCAAGAGCGTTCAGCATCACATCGTCGTAGATGTTGCCTTTGTTTGTTGGAGAAATCAACAGTATGCTGCGCCAATGCCAAGTGGTGAGGTCAGCCCGGTCAAGTGCTGTATTGTGTTGCGTTTATCTTTATTATTTTTTTATTTTTTTATATATATATCTTTGGCTTTCGCCTTTGTTTGCGTGCGTGTGTGTGTGCGTGTGTGTGCGTGCGTGTGTGCGTGCAAGCTAAGTGGGGACTTGTATAACACGTATAATTCAGATCACTCGTAACTATTACAGAACTAACTATTCTAATAATGTGTCATCACCACTATGAATCTATTTCCATACAATTAAGACAATTAGACCATTTGATTTCAAGGTAAATCAGGGTTCACACAAATGTTTTGCAATGCATTTTTTAAACATTTCCATAGCTAGTAAGTATTTAACCCCATTTCCAGGCCTATGGCTATCATACGGTGCAGTAATGAGACTCTTAAAACAGTGTGCTATCAACGGCTCAAGACCAGACCAGCGGTCATTGCCATGTTGGCTTGTGGTGGACAATTTTGTCAACATATCATTTTTGCCACAGACGTACAAACAATAATATTACCAGAAACAACAAAGTCTTTGCCACGGACACATTAATTGTCCGTGTACAACTGTACGTACATGTTGGTGACCCCTGCTCAAGACGGACTCAACTGACGTGCCAAAAATAACAGGTCTATAAGCTAACAACGAATCGTGTAGCACTGCATTTTACCACGTTACATCTTTCACGTAATGCCGGACAAAAACAATGTATTTTGTTGCTCTCAGGCAGAAACCTCTCATCTCCAAATTTGACCTTTTTGTGTTGTGCTATGGAATTAGGGCCAATGCTATGGAATTAGGGCCAATGCTATGGAATTAGGGCCAATGCTATGGAATTATGGCCAATGCTATGGAATTAGGGCCAATGCTATGGAATTATGGCCAATGCTATGGAATTAGGGCCAATGCTATGGAATTAGGGCCAATGCTATGGAATTAGGGCCAATGCTATGGAATTAGGGCCAATGCTATGGAATCAGGGCCAATGCTATGAAATTAGGGCCAATGCTATGGAATTTAAGGCCAATGCTATGGAATTATGGCCAATGCTATGGAATTAGGGCCAATGCTATGGAATTAGGGCCAATGCTATGGAATTAGGGCCAATGCTATGACATTTAAGGCCAATGCTATAAAACTTAAGGCCAATGCTATGGAATGATGGCCAATGCTATGGAATTATGGCCAATGCTATGGAATTAGGCCCAATGCTATGGAAGTAGGGCCAATGCTATGGAATTAAGGCCAATGCTATGGAATTTAGGGCCAATGCAATGGAATTAGGGCCAATGCTATGGAATTACAGTAGTATACATTTTGTATACATTTACGTCCTGGTCTACAGTACTTTGAATTTAATTAAAAAGTAACAGTTTTATAACAGTCAATGTTCGAGTAGCATGGCTTGAGTGAGGCAAGTTGTGCGCCCCCCCCTCCCCCCCTGCCCTATGCATTTTCATACAAAACCCCAAACACTTGTCATCACATGCCCACAAACACAAAGTGGATCGAGCCGGTAAGGGCAATGCCTCTTGGGCTGGCAGATATTTGCACTCCGCTCAGCGGGCCTGTTTTCAGAGCATTTTATGTAAAAAAGGCCACGCAATTTCCCCCACAATTGACCCAAATTCCATTTCCTCTCCATTGGCCGAGAGAGTTATACATACGTGCAGCCCTGCCAGGCAGTTGACAAATGCAAGCCTGGCGTGGCAGAGTTATGACGCATGCAGGCACCGGGGTTAAGATGCTGATGTCTGCTGTCGAGAGAAGAAGAGGAGAGAGAGATCCACCTCAGGCGGTGTCACCACTGACCTTATTTGTCATAAGGTGTCCTGTCCGCTGTTCCCCCGGCTCAGCGAGACAAAGGCCAGGGACGCCACTGTGGGGAACATACATGTTTAATGGGACATCCTCATCAATTCCAACCACAGAGGAATGAATGGAATGCCAATTATGGCCCTGGTGGGGAAAAGTACTCCCTTTTTAGTTTTACTTAAGTAAAAGTATCATTACCGCAGTGTAGAAATACTCTGTCACAAGTACCATAAGTCCCGTTTTTTAGGATATTTCCATTGGAAATATATTTAGGCCAATAGGGTAAAAGTCTGGAAATATCCAAATGAAAGTGAGTAGAACTATTGGCAGAAGTAAAAAGTTTTCAAATGTAGGCTATAAAATAAATCTTTTGAAAGCAGATCTACAAGCTCACAATGCATCACATCGCATTGTGAGCTTGTAGATCGATTATTTTCAAATAGCCAAAGTGCGTATGTATTTGTAACTAAAGTATTCAAATAATTGCAGTGGAGTAAAAGTGTAATATTTGCCTCTGAGCTATAAGGGGAGTAGAAGTAAAAGTAAAACAGAAAATTGGAAATACTATATATTGTACTCAAGTACAGTACTTGCGAAGGACACGTGTGCTCACCTTTAGCCCCTTTAATTATTTTCTAATTAACCTTCTTGGTCTGGAACTGGAAAGGGGGGGGAGGGGGCAGGTTGTAAACGTGGTCAGTGTTCAAGTACACTATACTAAGTTTCTTTTCTCTTTTGTAACATGCTGTGCTAACAGCATGTTACAGTGTCAGAGACAAATTATGTGTTCTTACTGTATAGATTTAGAAACTTCATACATCCAAAATTGTTACGTTTCAGAATTCACATTAAAAAATATAGCGTCTCAATTTGCTTTTTTCTTTAACCTTCATAGATGTTAAATCCACTGAGAAACGGACCTTTAGCTCTCCGCAGTCACGGCAGTGTCCAGAAATGACCCTACTACTATGAGCTGGCAAACAAACTGCCCACCTTCATCGTTTCATCCGTGAAGTTCCCTTACAGTTGTTTTGGTCCAACGTGCACTCTATCATTATAATGAGCGAAGGTTCAATTAGACTGGGTCTACAATGGGAGATTTAAATGTCACAGTGCAGGTCCCTGACATTTCTCTGGTTGATGTGGAACCAGAATGGCAGTCGCGGAGTTCACAGGGAGAACTAATGTGAACTCTCCCCAACAACAAATTCCACCCTATAGCTGGGCTGTCACGGAAGGGCTTTACGTAGTACAGCCACTTGGAAGAGATTTACTCTCCTACCCCGGCCTCTTTTTTCTATTTTTATTTATTCTTTCTTTCTCTCTCTCCGAAGATTCTTAATGACGGAATCTATTAGCATTGTTTAGGAATATAATTAGACCTTGGGGCTTAGCTTGACTGCACAGTGGCATATGAGAAAGAACTGGCTGGGTTATGTCATGAAATCCACATCGGGGTGTCGTTTCCAAAAGGTTAGATGGCTGAATTAGGGGGAAATGAAATGGGTGTCGTAAAAATCGTTATGCATTGTAATTGGGGGGGCTGAGCGCGATCATCACGCGTAATTATTTGACCAAAATGCCAGGACAATGTGGGCCCTTCACTGTATTCACACATTCTCTCTCTCTCTCTCTCTCTCTCGCTCTCTCTTCGGAGGATCCATTCTCTCCCCAGACCGAAGCGATGTCACAACTCAAGGTCACAAGAGGGCCATTGAGAAATGCATCAATGCAAAGACAAGGCATTGCATGGAGAGAGAGCATTCTCCTGGGGCTTGAATGTCAGAAAACAGACTGTTGCCTTCTTAGACCACTATAGCAGAAATAGTGGCCCTAAACAGACAGTGGGGATGGCTTGGCCAGCCTGCCATGGATGGCAGCAGCAGTATAGCAGCAGCATGCACTCTCATAAGTGCTGGGATTGTTCGCAAAGGCGAGAGAAAGCCAGAGAGGGCGGATAGAAAAAGATAGAAATCCATTTGTTTAAGTCTGTGGTCTGACTATTTGCATGGCAATGAAGGCCCCGAGTGTTCGCCTGCGTTCAGACGCTATGGCCCAGACAATAGGGCCACTGTTTGTTCTACTCCCGGGAAGTTTGAGAAGCTGGAAAAAAGGGGGAGGTGGTGTACTGGAGGGGGGAATTACGCATAGTCAGAACCATGTATTTTCTTGCTGCTTATTGTGGTGGTGCCTCGAATTGCTGTTGAGCGTCAGAGCGAGTTACGCAGATTGCGCTTTCCCGACACCTGGTGACGATCCCACTTGGCAGCTGTCGGTGACGAGTGGCTTGGGGCAGACGGAGAGGATTATACGATAACAGGTGCGTGTGTCGGATGCCTTGTCGGGACGTGATGTCCTGCTAACACGTTGGTGCATGTTAACAAGAGGTTGTTAAAATTGATGTGGAATTGATTTAACCCGTTGAGAGCTGCATGAGGCCGATTCTTTACGAATGTCTACTGAAAACACTTCACCCATGTGAAGTGAGGGGCGCTATTATAGCCAATTTGCTCGTCCAGACGTAAATTCTCCATTCATTGTCAATAGAATTTAATGTTTGTGTTAGGACAAAAGTCTACACATTAGCATTAGCTGAATATAAGGGGGGCTGACGTTCCTCAAAAATCTAATCTGTGCAAAGATTTGAATTATGATAAATACTCGCTCTTATCATCTTACAATACATCATCATGACGTAACATGTCGATTTGCTCAGACACGTATGACGTAAATTATCCTTTCATTGTCAACGGCATTTAACATAGTGACCACCAAGGACTTATTTTCAATGCATGTTAACCCGCCCACGCCGCCAATAAGGACGTATTTCGACGTTTGTTGTGTGTTTTCAGCTTTACGCTAGAGGGCGATCTTCTAACCTATGAGTCACCGTTTGACAGTCATTGAAACATTCTAGCAGTAAATCACGTGATCGCAAAAATTTAAACAAAAAGTATACCGTCCACTCCATGTTTTACCAGTGGTGTAATGCAAATCAGTACGTTTACTTAAGTATAGGCTACTGTACTTACCAACTTCAAATACTTTTACTCTACTCCACTACATCTCGGATCAAAATATAGCAGGCTACATTTACTCCACTATACATTTACTTGAAAACTTTAGTTACTATAGTTACAGTACTTTGGAGACTTTGATTATTATTACAAAACATATATTACAGCCCTATCGGCCATTTGAAAATAGCATATATTCAACCTCACAATGCGTTTCAGTAACCACTTAAGCCCTATATACATTTCAACCATTTGAAATTAGCAGATCTACAGATCGTACAGGAGTTAAATATATCTATCTGTGACAACTTTAAAGGTAAGGAAAAAAATACGAAGAATCGCTGGCAGGCGAATTATTTATTCATTTAAATGAGTTGAAGTTAATTCTTGTTTTACATAATTATTTTGCCAGAGACACAAGCTAAATTATATTTTTTCAGATAGTCTCAGAACAGTGCTTTCAATGAACTCTCAAACAAAAGGACGCTAAAGGGATTCTGTAACAATGTTTTAGATATCCCAATTTCACTTTTCATTCCGAGACCCACACTGCATATAATTGGGCATAAATAATCAACAGTTTGTGTTGTTTCGTATTTGTATTTATTTGTAAATTTATTTATTCAGCACAGTATAAAAACAACACGTGAACATATAAATATGAGAAGGGTAAGGTGCTAGGCTGAGGCAAAAAAGCCCAAGGGGCTTATACGAGGCCTCTACCTATATAGATTATAATGAAACATTGTACATGAGATATAGAATATCCAGAAAACATGATTGCAGTATATAAAACATAAACAAAACAACACAACAAGAACATGATTAGAATTTTTGGTTATTTACATGATTAGAGAAAAGAATAGATGATACAAAGAAATATAATTAGGTGATCTGGTCAATTAAGTGGGTCCTAAACTTATGTTTGAAATTTTTTAATGAAGTAGAATTTGATGAGATTGCTGTATAGGTGTTCTATAGCTGGGCCCCCCTGTATCTGATGGAGAACTGACACAGACCAGTACGGAACTTTGGGAGATGTAAATTATTTGACTGTCTCGTATTGAAGTGGTGCACATCACTGTTGAACTGGAAAAAGTCTTTACATGGCAAAGGAAATGAAACTGGCTGGAACAATACTTTGAAAATAAAGTTGCAGGTTTGGTATGTATTTAAATTAAAGATTGGTAAAATATTGAGTTGTTTAAAAAGGATTCAGATTCAATACGGCACTGTCACTAGAGGTCTGAATCCCAGCATTACGGCCCAAAAAAGTATTTTATCAGGTTTGTTTCAACCTTGGAGAAGTGAGTGAATTATTCACAATGCGTTCAGTGCAAAACTGTTTAGTAGTCACAGGCTGTTGTTGATACTTTTCATTGGATAAATATGTATCCACCTTTTCCCCCGCCAAGGTGCTGGGGCTCCTTGTGTGTGTGCTTTGCTTCCTTCAGGCAGTGTTGCCATGTCTGCTTATTATAAGCAACCTTTGACTTGTTTTTTCTGTAAAGTCTTTAAGTCACATGCAAGTAAATTATTGGTAGTTGCTGTTTGATGGTTTTTTGGCTTGATTCTAAAGTGTACAGTAGTTGCTTATTTGGGCTTGCTTCAGCTATTTTCATTTGTGCTTGTTTTCATAGACCTGGCCACTTGTTTCTCTTGCAAAACTGGCAACACAGCAAGAGAAAGAGGAACTTATGCACACACAAACGCAAAGACTTATGGACAAAAAAGGTATCTTTCCTTCAAGTTGTACTGCATAATTCCCAAAGGTGTAAATTGCAGAGGAATCCAAGGCACTCCGTCTTTGGTGAAAAAGATTCATATAGTTTATTGATGAGCAAGGCAATTAAAAAACAGGACCTACGCGTTTCAACCAAAAGGTCTTCGTCAGGGTCTATCTACAATCTTGGCTAATTACTTATTAGTCACCCTTAAATACAGCTAGGTGGTGGGTTTGATCCAATCATGTCATTACTACATCATTATTATTTCATTGGCATATAAATTATTTCATTTTGATGATTACACATAGGACTTATGAGTTACAGGAAAAAGGTGGATACAACCCACAGACAGTGGTGGAAACGTACTCAGTCGTTTTACTTACGTAAAAGTATCAATACTGCAATATAGAACTACTCTGTTACAAGTAAAGTCAGGTAATTAAAAATGTACTAAAGTATTGCCATCAAAATGTACTTAAAGTACCAAAAGTAAAAGTTCTTATCATGCCGATCGACTGTCCCATTTCAAGTTGTCAGATGTACCTGTCAGTATTGGGCGGGAGGAAGGAGTAGAACAAAGGCTCTCCACGTCCTCCCGGTGGAGGCTCCTCACTGGCAGGTGAGTCAGTGGGATATGACAGTACGACCAGCTCAGTGGCCTTGTGGTTAGAGTGTCCGCCCTGAAACGGGGAGGTCTGGGTCATACCAAAGACTGTAAAAATGGGACCCAATGCCTCCCTGCTCGACACTCAGCATCAAAGGGTTGGATTGGGGGCTCAAATCTACTAATCAAATGATTCCCGAGCGCGGCACGGCTGCAGCTCACCGCTCCTTGGCTGCGGCTCAACCACTCCAAGAGATGGGTCAAATGCGGAGAATAGATTTCACTGCGGTAACGTGTGTGACAAATCGTATGACTTTGACTTTGACTTTGACTACGTCCTCCCAGTGGGGGCTCCACACTGGCAGTTGAGCCAGTGGGATACGACAGTACGTCCTCCAGTGGGGGCTCCTCACTGGCAGGTGAGCCAGTGGGATACGACAGTATGTCCTCCAGTGGGGGCTCCTCACTGGCAGGTGAGCCAGTGGGATACGACAGTACGTCATCCCGGTGGGGGCTCCTCACTGGCAGGTGAGTCAGTGGGATACGACAGTACGTCCTCCCGGTGGGGGCTCCTCACTGGCAGGTGAGTCAGTGGGATACGACAGTACGTCCTTCCGGTGCGGGCTCCTCACTGGCAGGTGAGCCAGTGGGATACGACAGTACGTCCTCCCGGTGGGGGCTCCTCACTGGGATATGCGCCAGTGGGATATGACAGCATGCAGTGACAACAATTGGCATAACCACATTTAAATTGGCGAGAAGGAGGTGAAAATAATTGGCTTCATCAAATTAAAAAAAAGCACTAACAAGATGGTGTGATTAACTTCGCCCTCTTCACAGCAAGGCAAATTATTAACTAAGGAATAAATCAGCAGGATCGTGGGGTCTACTTTGAACACTTTATAGGAAGTTGTAATCACAGGTAAACAGTACACTTCACAATGACGTCTCTCCCCCTACTAAATGATATAAACAAACAAGAAAACAAACTCAAACCAACAGTCAATAATTACATTCAAACCCCCCTACCGCCCCAAACCAGTCCCAAAGTCAGCGGAACGCAACTGCGCTTCAAATCAAACAAATAATAAAGACCGCGTCCGTCGTCCTCTTCCAATGAGTAGCATGCAAGCGATAGTCTAAAGTTATTGTAGTTTAATCCGACGCAATGCACAAAACGCGTGGGGTACCCCTTAGTATTGACAATCCTCCAGGAACACTTTGGAATGATCTCACCGATCGCAGCAGCTCTGTTAGCCTCCAACCGCCGGCAGATATAATCCCGTTTCCAACGCCGATCCCCGACGGCAACTCCAAGTGCGATGCTTTACCCGATGGGCACGACTGTCCTTCAATTGTCACGGCTGCAGATAAACACGCTTAAACTTTAATAACGGTTCGAACGCTATCTGGCGCCTGGAGCTCCTCTTCTCCTCCGTGTAGGCCTACACACTGTTTGTTTGGGAGATTCCTCCCGTGTGTCACTTCCTCCTTTAGTACATTTGGGTGGTGGCATCAATCAGCTACTGACACCCATCAATCACCCTAGTACCAGACCCTTTACCTTTCATATACAAATAAGAAAGAATGAGACTCTCACAACCCACATGTTACATATCAGACGTATACAAATAACATGCACAGAAAATAAAGCAGAATGACATTAATAATGTGCTTTTGTCACAAACTCCCCACTGCGCTTGATCATCTGGGGCCCTGGTATAGTCAGTGTTTACTGTTTTATACTGCAGGCTACTAGGCTTACTATTTAGTATTTACATTGTTATTTTACTAACCTGTAGCTGCACTTTAACAATAATAGCATTTGTATATGTATTCTAGAATCCAGATCAGTGGTTTTCAAGCATTTTAATTTCAAGGACACTTAAATCCCCATAATTGTACGAATGTAAGGGTCCATTTGGTTCCATTTGTATATACACATTACACAGTACAACTACACTCTCAGACTTACAGACCTGCAGTGGTCCATTTGCTTCCATTTGTATACACTCTCAGACTTCCAGTCCATTTGGTTCCATTTGTACACTCTCAGACTTTACAGACCTTCAAGCCAAGGGTCCATTTGGTAACCCCTCGAGGAAGGTCTCTGGAGCCCACTTTGAGATTCTTTTAAAACCACACACTGGTATCAAATTGGTACTCGGCATCGGCAGTATATCTCAGTGCCCCGCAATCTCTCACACACAACACGATGCATCGGTATGTATCTCAGTGCCCCGCAATCTCTCACACACAACACGATGCATCGGTATGTATCTCAGTGCCCCGCAATCTCACACACACAACACGATGCATCGGTATGTATCTCAGTGCCCCGCAATCTCTCACACACAACACGATGCATCGGTATGTAACTATGTATCTCAGTGCCCCGCAATCTCACACACACAACACGATGCATCGGTATATCTCAGTGCCCCGCTATATCTCACACACAACAAAACAACAAATGACTTCTAACAAAGTGCAATGATGGTGTGACATCCCCACTGCGGTGTAGGGCTCACCTGGGGCCCATGGTTGGTTCAGTAGGTTGTTGGAGCAGATGTCAATGGCATTGTTTGTTACGTGAAGCTGAACAGTAAACAAGAAGTCTCAACCCGAGGGCCTCCGTTCCCCAGTGACCAATTATGTTTTGTTTTTGTTTTGTTTTTTGTCTCGGAGAGGCTGAGCTTAAAGAAGTAATGTTTAACGGATGTAATCTTCTGAGGCAAACCTTTATTGGGGGGGGAGGAGAAGTACTTGCATTTCTTACTTAAGTAAAAGTAGCAATACTGCTGTATAGAAATACTCTGTTAGAGGTAAAAGCCTGGAATTTATAATGTAGGCCTACTTGAGTGTGGTTGAAGTGTTGGTATCAAAATGTACTTAAAGGACCACTTCACCACTTTTCAAACTATCTTCATATAATGAAGGTCCTCACTAATAACCATCCCTTCTGGCTCCAAAACTGTGGAATGCACTTCCCATTGCAGTCAGAACTGCAGCATCACTCCCAATCTTCCGCCGTAGCCTGAAAACCCACCTTTTCAGACTCCATCATGGCCCATAGCACTTACCCTAACCCCTTAGATAGCATTTCTGTTGGCTTAGATAGCATTTGACACAGACTTATAGCATGTTATGTAGACAGCACTATAATTGTATTGTATATAGTTATAGCACGCCATAGTACATATGTATAGCATAGTAGTAAATATGTATAGTTTATATGTATAGTGTATGTATAGTTTCATTATATAGATATTCCACTGTTACTTTCTTAGCTTACGCATGTTTCATGATATTGATAAATGCTTTTATGTGATGTATTCCCATGCTTTTGTTCTTGCTTAAATGTAAGTCGCTCTGGATTAAGAGCGTCTGCTAAATGCCTAAATTGTAAATTGTAAATTGTAAATTGTAATAAAATGGCACAATGTTTTTCTACTCAGTCTGTGTCTCATAGGAGGGCTGTGGGCAGTTTAGAAACCGTCCTCCAGTGACAACATCATTAGGCAGATCTTTTTTAAAACAAGATTATTTTTATAAAAATGTTTAGATTTTCATTATCGTGAGAACGATGGCTTTCATTTTCGCATTGCAACTTTTCAGGACTAGAAAGCCTGCGGTTTCTATTAGTTTTTATACCCATCGATGCCCTCCTATGAGACACAGACTGAATAGGAAAAATTGTGGTATTTTATCATGAACATTAGTGAGAACCAATTATATGGAGATAAGTTGAAAAGTGGTGAAGTGGTCCTTTAAGTAAATGTACTTAGTTACTTTACACCACTGGCTGTATTTACCCGCACATACTGTATCATTGCTATTTCAGCCCGACATAATCTGTCATACGTATCACGGTGTACGGTCCTCACCATGCATGGAATTACTTTTTTACTCTTCGCTGAATCTTGAATAGTTTACTTTCAAAGTCCTGACAGGCGATTAGGAGGGTTTTCCCGCGTGAAACACAATGCAACAAAATTAGAATTATGTTAGAACTTTGACGATGGAGAGGGCCACTATAGTTCCACACTAACTCCAGAGGGCCACATTGCATATTACTGTCGTAGCAGAAAATAGCAAAATGCTCTATGAACTGAATACAAATACATTGGACCTAACAAAAATAACATTTAATACTACTCATTAACCTACTAATTTATTACTAAAGTCATTAACCCATTTAGGCCTGACGTCGAAATTAAAACCCATTTATGTGTCATATGAGCAATGTCACGACAAACATATCCACAGTTAGGCTACCCAGCCAGCAGCAATCCTCTCAATAACGAACCTGCATTTTCTTTTAGATGGGTCGATGCATGTCGGCATGTACGAAAATATAATGTGATGGATTCACCACATCTATTGCTTAACATTGTGAGACATTCTGTCGTGTGATGGAGACAGTAGTGTCTCTACAGGCTGGAAATAGGAAGATGGCCTATTAAAGGTAATGAATGGCTGACAGTTTGCAGGTGGCCTACACTGAACCCAGCCATGAAAAGAGAGAGAGAACCTCTCTTCTATAATGGAAGTTCAGCGGAGCATTTACATGTCGGCGTCCGTCGGCTGGAAATGTATAATGCTGCCTGTTAACGTCATAACCGAAGGAGAGCTTAATGTATACAGTCTACGTTCAGCAACACCATACACGTATTTTGTGAATTATCTGTTATAAGGACAAGGCATTTATATTTAGCGAGCAAAATTGTTGTTACACTGCCACCCATCCTGTCCAGTCATAGCAGAGAGAAAGAGGCAGATTTCGATATGGGCGAGTGTTGCACTATAAAATATTTATGTGATCTTCAACAGCCCACCCCTTTGATGAGATTGAGGCCGTCCCCCCTGTTAAAAAACGAACAAATCACGCCGACTGCGTACACAATATAATCACTGTCAGCTTATAAAGAAATAATAACTGAATAATTACTGTTGTACGCGGGACAGTGTGTCTAACTCCACCACATATTCTTCTCAACACGTCGCACATATCCCCACATGCCCGCTGCGCCGGTGCACCAATTATTTCCCCAGAATTTCACTGCATATTTCTTTGATGGCCCGACGTCTTGGCTAACTCTGGCAGATGAGAGGCCTGTAGGAGATTAGCCCTGGCACATCTTAGTGAGAGACTACGGTACTTGAGAGATGTTAAATGTTTGGCAGACGCAGCGATTGCCTCGCAGTAACGTTGTCAGGGGTTGTTGTCTGGGTTTTTTTGGCTCCGGTGGTGTTTGTACCGGGCCGTGCGTTAGCCAGGGTCTATGAAAGCTCCGTAATGGCTCACGATTCACTGGTCACTAATTGGAATGCCACTCCACACACGGCGCTCCGAGATATGAATTTGGCCCCGCAAGACATTCACATAAGTACAGACACGCACATTCTCACTCTAGCAGTCTAGCAGCTAAATTGAATTTGAAAAAACCAAAGCCGGCTTTAATTGATTTTCGCAGCTTATTACAAATGGAGCACTGACAGCCAGAACAGTTCACCATGAAACAGGAACATTATGAGCTGTTAAGCGTTAACATTATGCTACTATTACTCATAAATTAGCACGTTTCACAACTCTATCTCGTGCAAGTGTAAAAATGGTAGCAAACGGTGTTAAATGGCTTGGAATGGCTCTTGTGACAACATAGTAAAAGCCCTGTCGAGCCATGACAGCCTTAGGGCAGTATATGTCTCCTGTTTCTGCAGCGTGAGGCGGCTTGATGTACAAGACAAGTACATAACTCTGGACATGATGTACAAGTACACCCCCTGGACATAGTATGACGCAGGGCCTTATGTGAGTTAGGTTTGGGGGTATGGTGTCGACTAATGCCTGTCGGACTGTAAGTTTGTCGGACCAAACACATGCACCTATGCAAGAGATCATCCACAACTACAATCGAAACACATTCATGATGTTATTGTCTGCAGAAAAACTCAAACCAAAATCCAGATTGCAAATAATGAGGAAGAACGGAACGGTTGTTAGAGAATTTAACAACTTCCTTTTTTTATGGCAATGGTATTCTTAATTAAAGCCGCTTATTTTTATAATTATAACAGACTAACATATCTGCATCGGTTGGAGGTGGTCTTCTTACTCTTCTATTGTAGACCCTGATGTTGGTTATAGGAAACCTACTGGTTGACTTATTATTTCTAATAGAAGGTATAGGCGAATGCATAAAGTGAGTGGCAAAGTGAGTTTAACATTGTTCAACGTCGTTTAATGCAATTCAGATACTAGGACTTTTCTGTTTGGATGTATGGGCTGTCAAGGCCAGAAGTCTTCTTTTTTTGCCACTCAATAGGCGTTCCTTCCTCACGTGCATAATAGAGTTGACCCTGCAAGGTTACGGTTACCATGGTGAAAACTTTAAAGCAGCTGCTGTAGCGGAGCCATTATCGTTGATGTTGGCCAGAATTGTATTTTTACAACACCCTATACCAAGGTTAAAACTTCTAAACTAACTAAAATTGAACTATTATAATCGATTTGAACTTGAATGCTGAAAAGTAACAGTTTGAGACAGACGATTATGCTGATGTTCAAAAACATCCTTGCACTCGAGAGTGAGTGACATACACACGCACATGCACACATTTTAACAATTTATTCATGTCCACACAGAGGAAAGGCATACAAGGACTCACATAACTAGTTCAGGTGCAGCAAAGTTACATCAACAAAATCAAGGCGTATGTCCTCAGTCAGGATACAACAAGCATGTCATGTCACCCAGCATTCCATGGGCTGCAAGGAGTAGTGTAGGGCAGGCATCCTAAGTTCGAAACGCCCTCCAACAACCAGTCCGCGGGCGGGCATGTCCCAGGCTGGACCACCAGAGGAAACAATTTCCCAGTCCACTCCTGCATTGTCACCCGGTGTCATATCGTTCTCCGTAGTTTGGCTGATCCTGTGGGTCCAAAATCCACCCACTGTTGTTCCGACAGAAGACGGACACGGACACCTAGAAGGACACCTAGAAGGCCAGGTCCAACACCACACACATACACACACACACACACACACACACACACACACAAACACACACACACACACACACACACACACACACACACACACACACACACTAGAGCAGTGGTTTTCAACCCTCATATCAAGGCCCATTATTTATTGGGTATTTGAGCCACGGACCACCATTTGATGAGATTTAGCCTCTCAGATCCAAAACTAACGAATATCTTGTTGTCGGTCAAGATTTTGTCCACAATTCCATTCTGTATTGATGTTGGTACCATTAGGAGAGATAACAGGCAAACGTAACTTCTTGTAAATTAAGCAATGCAATTGTGTAACAATAATTTAACTCTTGAGAGCGAGTTAAAAGATCTAGGGTCCATTTGGTTAGCATGAAACTCTCCATCATTTAGCTGGGGACCACAGGGCCCACAGGTGGTCCCCGGACCACTGGTTGAAATCCACTGTGCTATGGAGAATATTTTCAAAATATTTGAATAATTTGAACACAGTGCACCAGCATGATGTGTGCTATACTCTGTGTTCCATTTTACATGTTCCTCCTTTATTTCATCCACAAGCCTTACTGTATATAATAACAGTTGTTAGTTGTTGATGTATGTATTGTAATAGGGATATTAAAAATACATTCTGTCGTGCCGGTACCATTATGGAATGGCTAATGTGGTGCCTGACTGACTTTCATGGTCCTTCCATCCTTGATCCCTGTGTCCCCCCCCCCCCCCCCCCGTGTTGAGGACAGGTGCGATATAATTGCTGCATCGATTATAACCCATTAGGATTCTGAGGCCCGCTAAACCCATTAACACCGGGATCTGCCTCATCTTTATTTTTTAGGCTTTTGGAAAATTGCAGATACACAAGCTCGTACACAAGCGCAGAGCTTGTACATCTGCTAGTTTTGAACAGTCACCCTGATGAAGGCAGTTGCGTATCTGCAACGTGTATGGTGCATTTTAACTTTCCGAATGCATTAGTGCATTACTTTCCTATACGAGAGTGCCTTGGTCTCGCCTTTTTTTGCATAAATTCTGTCAGTTGTACCAAAGAGCACCTTGAAGATTCCTACTCTGGCCAAACAGATGCGCTCCTTCCTCTCTATTTTCTCCCTTTTTTTCTAGTTTTGAACATTGTTGAAACATCTTGTAAAAGTTTGATAAGTTTTGAATAATTTTGAATTACGAGAAAGTTTGAGAACTACTGATTTAGAATCTTTTAGTTTAGTTTAGTTTACTGATTTAGTCTTAATGGGCTATTTTATTTTGTTCCCTCGGAAGAATCATCTCTGCTTTTCATGTCTGGCTGGACATTGATCTAATTAGCAGTAGTCATTAGTCAGCTGCATGGCAGCAGCAGTGTCATACTTGAGGAATGACATTCAGGCCATGTCCGTCTCAGCCACGGGAAACAATGTGAGGTCTTGTCTGAATCCTAAACAGAGGGCTGTCTTCATCCGAGGTTGCAGGATCTGCAAAAAAAAAAAAAGGAAAAAGAAATGAGATAAAACGACCTTGGATAGTTGGATTCGTGCATCTGCACTCAATGTAAACATGTGTCATATATTTTAAAAGCGTTCTTTTTGTGTGCAAAGATCTGAGATCATTTAGGCCAGGGGTTCTCAATGTTTTTGGCTGGGGACCCCCGGAAATGCTTTGACCATGTCTCGCTTTGATGTCTATGTATGTGCAGAGGACATATGAGGAGACATGCTGTCTTTCAGTTGTGACTGAGGCCTTACATGGAGAAGTTGAGAGACGCAGGCAGACGATGTGATGATTCCAGAGTCCATTTTTATTGCACAAAGACAAGAGTACAGAGACACAACAGCCATGGCATAGCCATTAGCCATCAATCCACTCGGGCATCTGAGTGTGTCACACTTGCATTCACGCTGAGTGATTTAAATACTCTAGTTACAGTACATGAGATGTCAACAAACACGGGTCACTGGGCCTTGGCCATGGCTCAGTGGTCCAGGCACCTTGGCTGGTAATCCAGTCTGGCAGTGTGCCGCGGGTTGGACTCCCGATCCCGACAGCCTTTACTGCATGTCTTCCCCCCATCTCTCTCCCCATTTCCTGTCAGCCTATTGTCTGTCCCTCCATAAAAAAATATATAAAATAAAGGTGAAACATTTAAAAACATTTAAAATAAACACAGGTCACTGGGTAACCTGAAGACAGTCATTTGACCCAGGTGACAACAGAATAAGCTACTGTAAGCATCTGAATATAGTATGAGATATGTGTAAGATTGCAGTTATTGAATTGAGAATTATGGGGTCCAATATTGTCCACGTGTAAGCGGAGGCTATTATTGCGCAGTGGTGGTAGAATCGGGCTACTATTTTCTTTTTTGTTTACTTATTTTATAGAAATACTGTACAAATCCAACTAAATGCCTGGTAGGCTATATTCAGAATTGAATTTGAGTAAAAGTACAAAAGTATTGGCATGAAAAACCAAAAAGTACCAAAAAATAGTATTGGAAATTGGAAATACCCTAGTAAAGTATACTTGAATTTGTATACAACACTTGAGTGCAAGTACTTAGTTACTTTAACAGCAGGTAAACATGTAAGCAGAGGCTATATTGCTATATGTTGTAAATGCAGTGGTTCTCTTCGTGGTGGCTTGTCTGAATTAGTTTTAAGTTATGATGATTATGATGATTACAGTGCAGGGGATGATATGTGCTGTGTTTGTCGAGGTTGAAACTGGCTAAAGCTTCAGTCTGCTGTAATATTCGGTCGCTGCCCGCACAGAGTACAAAACTCTGATGCTGGCCTTCAAAGCAACCAAAGGTAGCCTATGGAGTTACCCCCATATCTTGTAAGTCTGATCGGACCCTACAAACCTTCCCCCACGCTCAGGTCAGCCAACGCAAGGAAGCTGGAAGTTCATTCACTAAACACGCCTGGACAATGCTCCATACGTCCCAAAGTCTTCTCCCTTCTGGCTCCAAAACTATGGAATGCACTTCCCATTGCAATCAGAACTGCAGACTCACTCCAAATCTCCCGCCATAGTCTGAAAACCCACTTCTTCAGACTACATCTTAGCCCGTAGCACTTGCCCTACAGGCGTATGCAAAGGCTCAACTTATGTAATTTAGATAGCATCATAGTTTCATTATAGATACTATTGGTTAATTTTATGGCCAGCAGGTTGAAAAGACGAGGCTTGAGGATGTTGTAGTATACTCAGCAAGTATTTTATTAGTTACTAAGGAGTCACAGAGTTAAACAGAGTTGGTAGAGTTGAACAGAGTTGAACAGTAGCTCAGCTTCTCGTTCTGACTGGATGACGGTGTCTCGTTGTGGCTCGTATGACTGGCTCTCGTCTGTTTGCATTGATCATATATAGATCCCGAACATAACGTGTGTGTGTGTGTGTGTGTGTGTGTGTGTGCGTGCGCACGCACGCGCAGCAATGGCGGCACGGTGGAAACGCCGGTGGACGCCAACTTTGCTTGTTCTTTAACATCTAACAACCGCACCCGTTCTAACTACGATCGTTAATGTAGTGGGTACAGCTTTTGGAACTTTTGCAACTCCTGTGGCGGTGGCTGTGTGTCAGGATAGCACGTCAAGATGTACCCAGCGACGTAGTCTACTACCGGCGCCACGCTGCCTGTTGGTCCCTCCCGTGAACAACAGGTGCCGGGAGGAGAGGCAGTGGACCCGGTGACTTCCCCGCGGTGTGTCGGTCCGCCATCGGGGCAGCGGTGTGTGGACTTCCAGGCCCATGAGAGCGGCTAGGGAGTATGGAGGGTGCAGCGTCACCGGGAGAGACCTGGTGAGTCGGCAACTTCCCTACGGCAAGCGGACGCCGCATGTTGTCACCGGGCGGAGGTGTGAGACGGCTCTGTTCTCTCTGATGGTCCAGCCTGGGACATGCCCACAGCGTGGGAGCGTTTGTGGGAGCGTTTCGAACTCTCGACAGCTTGGAGTGTCCATAGGATGAGGCAGAAGGACTTGCGAGGTGTTGTACTGTCCCTGTTGTACTGTCTATGCCACAATATGAGACTAAGCCTAGTCCTGAGCACCGTCGTGTGAACGAATATGGCTATCAGAGACGCTGCTGAGTGACATTCTTGCATGCTGTATCATGATTCCAAACATGTGTCATAGGCTTGTGATTGTAACATAACTGCACCCATACTGTTTGTGTCCTTATGCATTTTCCTTTTAAAGTGTGGACCAAATAAGATAATTCAAGTGTGTGTGTGTGTGTGTGTGTGTGTGTGTGTGTGTGTGTGTATGGGGCCAATTAGTCTGACATGTTTGCATCACTCTATGGTTAATTGAGTTATAATAATGTGTACATCCTAGTAAGTGAATTATACATGCACAAGGCCGATTCTATATTCGACAACACATAGGTCAACCACAAGACACATCCTCTTCTGGGATATTTGGTACATACAATATAAAACATCAGATACATAGATACATTCAGATATGATTGATTTCCTATAATATTCCACTGTTGGTTCTTAGCTTTAATTTGTATGATTCTTGATGACTATTTTTATGTATTTGATGCATTACCATGTTTTGTTCTTGCTTACTGTAAATCGCTCTGGATTAAGAGCGTCTGCTAAATGCCTTAATTGTAAATTGTAACACAATCTGGAAACCCATTGGCAAAAAGAAAAGTAAAACAGCACCCTCTGTTGTTTGTTTCCTTCTAATTTGCCTCTGGAGGCAGGCAGCAAGTGGATAACAGGATGTTGGCCCGGTTGGCCCTCAGCCCTCCTCTTCCTGTGGGGCGCGTATGTTTTCATTCCCACTATCAACCATGTACGGTATACACATCCTGAATGCCCCTGCTGACAGATTCAGCGGATTTCAAATCCATGAAGGCCAGAGGTCATCGCGATGCTGGGCTTGTGGTGGACATTTTTGTCAACATTATTTTCATTGTTTTTGCCACGGACATAATATTACCAGAAACACACACGTAGCTATATAGTCCTGAATGACCATAACAGGTCTGTACCTCTGAGAGTGTACACATTTGTACACTCTCACACGCACGTAGCACAAACATATGCATAGGGCAACGAAATAGTCAGTGACATGCCTAAGGAGACTTAATTGCAAAGTAGAAGACGTGGAAGGAGACTTGGGTATAAAGAGACTTAGGTATTGACTCGGTCATTGCCTTATAGGAATGCGATACAATAAAATACAATCGCTGTGAATCCAAGGCTTCATGGGGTGTGTAATTTATAGAAAGTACCGTATGAGTGTGTGACCTATTCCTTCAAACTGAAAACCATTCATCCATGCATTCATTCACTTTATTTCAGAGAGATGCGGACATGTACAGAGAGCGGATGATCGGGACATAATGGCAGACATTGGCCTTCATACGGTCATGAGTCACATACTCCTGAACGCAGGGATGGACGCTCCATCAGACCAGCAGTGACAGCCGTTTCTTCCGTGGACTCGCTCATGGGAAGAGGAGGAGAGGAAATGCAAGGACCCTCCTCGGTGAGAATGACTTCGCCCAGCGTCCTAGCCCTGGGGATCGTGCTTTCTCTGATCCCAGGCTGGGTGTGGAGTGACATCACGAGGGGAACCAGAGGTGTGGAAGTAGTGCATCAGCTGGCACACGAGTCTGCCCATCACCTGCACCGTCGCATGAAGAGAGGCTGGATCTGGAAACAGCTCTTCGTCCCAGAGGAGGACCCGACTCCACGCGTTATTGGACAGGTATATATAGCTGAGGATGTATAATAAGGTTGTGTTCTGGTGTGTCCCCGCCTCGAACATCGCAGGTCTATAAGCTCAAGCGTTCTATTCTTTGAGACACCACTTTATGCCACGGTGCCGGTTCAGGAGGTGTATAGGAGTCAAGTGCAAAACGACTATAGGCACACTAGGAAACTATAAGAAGCTAAATGCTCATGTACTTAGAAATACACTAGAGGCTATATCTTGCGCTACCCCTTATCCCTTATTTGCCATTTTTTACTATTTAACAAAACCTTTTAAAGTAGTTAAAGTAGTAATAGCCGATCTACAAGCTCACAATGTCTCCGTGTAGATCGGCTAGTTGAACTATTTTAAAAGGTTTTTCAAAATAGTAAAAAATGGCAAATACGTTTAGAGATAAGGGTGGCGCAAGATGGAGGTATAGAAAGGAACAAGGACCACGCCACTTACGACAACAAACTGACAAGATAACACTGGGAAGTGTCTGTCAAGCTCCTGGGTCGGTGTTGCCTTAATGGTTTTAATGACCTTGCTATCATCATAGATCGTCGTAGATAACAGAAGTTGCACCCCATGGCCAGTTTTTTTAAAGAAAAATCACACCTGTGTGAACTGAGTGGTGAAACCACCCCCCCACCTCTCTCTCTCTCTCTCTCTCTCTCTCATTAGCAGGCAGCACTATCAGGCAGCACTATCCCTCTCTCTGTTTCTGGCAAACAGCGCCCCTACTGGTACTCATTATACTGGTGCTCATAGATACATAGGTGAACGTCACATACATAGGTGAACGTGCACGGACACTGCTGTTCCTTGGAGTGGTTGCACCACTCAAAAACACATTACACACATACATATTTATTGTGTCATAAACATCATTAAAATAAGCTCTGGTTGCAAAAGGGGTGAATTGGCCTAACTATGTCTTCTGTTGTTCTCCACTGGGCTATTGTGAGGTCAAGTTCGCAATCTGACTTTTTTTTACTGAAACTTAAATCTGACAGCACAGCAGCAACGGGCACTCTCTGCTCTACCAGGCATCATAATGGGGGAATTCCAGCGAGCTGCACCGCCTTGACCAAGTTTATGGTCTGCCACAGTCTTGTCTAGTTCTGTCTTTCTGCAAGTGCTGTGGTGGCCTTTGCACATTTGCACCTTTGACACATCATAGTATCTTGTTGCTTGAGGACAGTGACGGGTCTTCACTCATCTCATCAGACAGTGGAGTTAACGATATTTGTTGCATTGTCATGGACAATAGAAACTACCTTATTGCGTGGAATGGCCCAATGAGAAATATTCTCTGCCAGTGTTATCTGCTGTGTGTTTTATGACAATGAATGCTGGACCCTAGAAGTCAACCCTGCAGAAATCTGCTACACCAGACATGCTGTGTGCAATATCTAACATCAGCAAGAGTACACAAGAATCTGTAGGCCTAGGATGGAATGCCAAGGGTGTGCCAGAAAATAGCAGCCGGGAGAATGAGACTAGCAGGACACTGCCAAAGACACCAAGAGCTGCCAGCCAGCAAACTAGTGCTGTGGGATCCAACACACGCGGACACCGGTCACAAGGACGTCCCACATTAACATATGTGGATGTACTCAAGAACGACGCAGGAGTGCAAAGCACCAATGAGCTGGCCAGATATATTATTGAGAACCGGGATGACTGGAAGCGACAGTTGAGGACGACCTAGAGAGAGTGTGACTGTCTTCCATTTTTTCTATCTAACACAAAACATTCCAATGGCCATCCTCCGTAATGAAGTGCACATATATTATGCCTCCATTGCCAGTGAAGTCCAAATATCTGTGGTCAAGCTGACTGCTTGTGCCAGCACTCAATGAATGTCCTTTTCACATGTGTCATTACCTCTGACGAGTCAACGGACACGTTTCGGCCATGCAGGTGGTCCTTCCTCAGCGTTGTCAACAGTCCTCCCCACTTCTAAAAGTAGCACTGCAACACTGGTTGTCAACGCTGACAACGTTGGCTCGTCAGAGATAATTAACCCATTCTGGGCGAGAACCCCCTTTTGGTGTTTTAAGCATTATGTTATACTTTAGCTATTGAAAATAGCAGATCTACACGTTATGAGCTTGTAGATCTGCTATTGTTTTTTAAATCGTGAAAATGTGTCGCAAATCTTTGAATATATATTCTTTCATAGCGAACGTTTTTAACTCATATGTTTGCTTCTGGGGGGTCCCTGGAACAACATATTTTCAGATGGGGGTCACCCTAGTACACATAGCCTACAGTACATATAATTCTGTGGGTCCTTGACATGAAAATGTTTGAGAACCACTGATATAGAAACATGGGCTTTTCAGAAAACTGTCAGGATTTTGAAAAGATTTGTGAATCGTACTCAGGTCTAATTAAACAGGATAAAAGGACATTCATTCAGTGCTGGCACATTCTTCTTCCAACATCATATCTTACATATCTTACCTACAAGAATTTGTGTTACGGGTTGTCTGCTCCTGCAGTCTTTGTTCGTCTCAAGCTGACTGCTTCACAAGTGGTGAATATAGAAATCTCTGCCCTTGTGGAAGTTTATTTCTCATTCAGCATGCATGATGACTCAGTCATGACTGCTCTTTTGGGACTTTTTTATCCCACAATGTTTTTTCAACCAATGCGCTACACCCCCTCTGCCAACCTGGGAAGAGCAACGGACTGTCCTCATGCTTCCTTCCATTCATGAGGAGTCCAAGCTGCTTCTTTTCACCTGACGGGGGGGAGTTTCCCCGGTTGGACGTAGTGCGTGGAAGGTTATTCCACAGGGGGGGAGTTTCCCCGGTTGGACGTAGCGCGTGGAAAGTTATTCCAACCAGTTGCTTTCCTATTTTCTCTTTTTCTTTTCTTGGTGGCCTAAAATTTCATATTTATTTCAGTTCTGGTTTTACATGATTATATTCATTTTACTTTTTTTTGTTTGTTTTTTTTTGTTTTTTTTACATATTCTATAACAGAAAAGAAAAGGAGCAGGAAGAAGATAAATCTTATTGATACATGCCCCTATCTATCATTTTAAAAAACATCTAATTGATGCTGCTACCAACCATTAATTTTACATCACCATGATTACATCAAATAAAAAAAGAGAGAAAACAAACGAACATAGAGCTCCAAAGATCCAAAAATCCAGTTTCTTCTGAGAAAACTGTGGGGCTGCTGCATTTGACGTGCTGGCAGTGACAACTGTGGGTGTACCTATAAAAAAGAAATAAATCATATAAAACCCATAATTGATATTCCATTAAAAAATATTAAAATAATAAGAAAGGGAGTAGGGACATAGTCTTGACAAACATACGGTGTGGTAAATATAAGTGGTATGCGATGTTACTTGTTGTCGAGTGGTATGTGCGAACGGTTCAAAGTGTTTCCTTTCCACACTTGTGAGGTATTTTCTCCCCAGGCTTTGTGAGTGTTTGTGAGCAATTTATTTATGTAGCGAAAGGATCCATTATAGCCAGATTGAGCCCAGCAGGTGAGGTTCTGCTCAAAGGAGGAGTAGCCAAGCAAGTATTTGTTAAATCAGACACGAAGCACGGTTGTCAGGTTGACGCTGGTTTCGAGGTCATTCCTCTGTGTGGCTCCTCCAAAATGGCGGAAAAAAAGCGATGGCGAAATAAAAGCGATGGAGAAAAAAAAGCGATGGAGAAAAAAAAGCGATGGAGAAAAAAAAGCGATGGAGAAAAAAAAGCGATGGCGAAAAAAAGCGATGGCGAAAAACAAGCGATGGCGAAAAACAAGCGATGGAGAAAAAAAAGCGATGGAGAAAAAAAAGCGATGGAGAAAAAAAGCGATGGCAAAAAAAAGCGATGGAGAAAAAAAAGCGATGGAGAAAAAAAAGCGATGGCAAAAAAAGCGATGGAGAAAAACAAGCGATGGAGAAAAAAAAGCGATGGAGAAAAACAAGCGATGGAGAAAAACAAGCGATGGAGAAAAACAAGCGATGGAGAAAAACAAGCGATGGAGAAAAACAAGCGATGGAGAAAAACAGCGATGGAGAAAAAAAAGCGATGGCGGGAAAAAAAGCGATGGCGGGAAAAAAAGCGATGGCGAAAAAAAAAGCGATGGCGAAAAAAAAAGCGATGGAGAAAAACAAGCGATGGAGAAAAAAAAGCGATGGAGAAAAAAAAGCGATGGAGAAAAAAAAGCGATGGCGAAAAAAAGCGATGGCGAAAAACAAGCGATGGCGAAAAACAAGCGATGGAGAAAAAAAAGCGATGGAGAAAAAAAAGCGATGGAGAAAAAAAGCGATGGCAAAAAAAAGCGATGGAGAAAAAAAAGCGATGGAGAAAAAAAAGCGATGGCAAAAAAAGCGATGGAGAAAAACAAGCGATGGAGAAAAAAAAGCGATGGAGAAAAACAAGCGATGGAGAAAAACAAGCGATGGAGAAAAACAAGCGATGGAGAAAAACAAGCGATGGAGAAAAACAAGCGATGGAGAAAAACAGCGATGGAGAAAAAAAAGCGATGGCGGGAAAAAAAGCGATGGCGGGAAAAAAAGCGATGGCGAAAAAAAAAGCGATGGCGAAAAAAAAAGCGATGGAGAAAAACAAGCGATGGAGAAAAAAAAGCGATGGAGAAAAAAAAGCGATGGAGAAAAAAAAGCGATGGCGAAAAAAAGCGATGGCGAAAAACAAGCGATGGCGAAAAACAAGCGATGGAGAAAAAAAAGCGATGGAGAAAAAAAAGCGATGGAGAAAAAAAGCGATGGCAAAAAAAAGCGATGGAGAAAAAAAAGCGACGGAGAAAAAAAAGCGATGGCAAAAAAAGCGATGGAGAAAAACAAGCGATGGAGAAAAAAAAGCGATGGAGAAAAACAAGCGATGGAGAAAAACAAGCGATGGAGAAAAACAAGCGATGGAGAAAAACAAGCGATGGAGAAAAACAAGCGATGGAGAAAAACAAGCGATGGAGAAAAACAGCGATGGAGAAAAAAAAGCGATGGCGGGAAAAAAAGCGATGGCGGGAAAAAAAGCGATGGCGAAAAAAAAAGCGATGGCGAAAAAAAAAGCGATGGAGAAAAACAAGCGATGGAGAAAAACAAGCGATGGAGAAAAAAAAGCGATGGAGGAAAAAAAGCGATGGAGAAAAACAAGCGATGGCGAAAAACAAGCGATGGAGAAAAAAAAGCGATGGAGAAAAAAAAGCGATGGAGAAAAAAAGCGATGGCAAAAAAAAGCGATGGAGAAAAAAAAGCGATGGAGAAAAAAAAGCGATGGCAAAAAAAGCGATGGAGAAAAACAAGCGATGGAGAAAAAAAAGCGATGGAGAAAAACAAGCGATGGAGAAAAACAAGCGATGGAGAAAAACAAGCGATGGAGAAAAACAAGCGATGGAGGAAAAAAAAGCGATGGAGGAAAAAAGCCATCGCCATCGCTTGTTTTTCGCCATCGCTTGTTTTCCTCCATCGCTTTTTTTCCGCCATCGCTTTTTTTTCGCCATCGCTTTTTTCCTCCATCGCTTTTTTTTCCTCCATTGCTTTTTTTTCTCCATCGCTTTTTTTTCTCCATCGCTTTTTTTTCTCCATCGCTTTTTTTCGCCATCGCTTTTTTTCTCCATCGCTTTTTTTTCTCCATCGCTTTTTTTTCTCCATCGCTTTTTTTTCTCCATCGCTTTTATTTCGCCATCGCTTTTTTTCCGCCATTTTGGAGGAGCCACACAGAGGAATGACCTCGAAACCAGCGTCAACCTGACAACCGATCTGAGGTCTTTTAAAACAGCAGACAAGGGCATGCTCATTAAAAACGGTTCCTCTGTAGTGGGTTATTATCCTATAGGATAGAGAAGGCAGTATTGTTTCATGTAAGTTAGTGTAATTTGTTTTGTATTGGATTTGAGGGGCGACAGCGCTTTTTTTTGCCATCGCTTTTTTTCTCCATCGCTTTTTTTCTCCATCGCTTTTTTTTCGCCATCGCTTTTTTTTCGCCATCGCTTTTTTTCGCCATCGCTTTTTTTCTCAATCGCTTTTTTTCCTCCATCGCTTTTTTTTCTCCATCGCTTGTTTTTTTCCATCGCTTTTTTTTCTCCATCGCTTTTTTTTCGCCATCGCTTTTTTTGCCATCGCTTTTTTTTCTCCATCGCTTTTTTTTCTCCATCGCTTTTTTTTGCCATCGCTTTTTTTCTCCATCGCTTTTTTTTCTCCATCGCTTTTTTTTCTCCATCGCTTTTTTTCCTCCATCGCTTTTTTTTCTCCATCGCTTTTTTTTCTCCATCGCTTTTTTTTCGCCATCGCTTTTTTTCCGCCATTTTGGAGGAGCCACACAGAGGAATGACCTCGAAACCAGCGTCAACCTGACAACCGATCTGAGGTCTTTTAAAACAGCAGACAAGGGCATGCTCATTAAAAACGGTTCCTCTGTAGTGGGTTATTATCCTATAGGATAGAGAAGGCAGTATTGTTTCATGTAAGTTAGTGTAATTTGTTTTGTATTGGATTTGAGGGGCGACAGCGCTTTTTTTTGCCATCGCTTTTTTTTGCCATCGCTTTTTTTCTCCATCGCTTTTTTTTCTCCATCGCTTGTTTTTCGCCATCGCTTTTTTTTCGCCATCGCTTGTTTTTCGCCATCGCTTGTTTTTCGCCATCGCTTGTTTTTCTCCATCGCTTTTTTTTGCCATCGCTTTTTTTTCTCCATCGCTTTTTTTTCTCCATCGCTTTTTTTTCTCCATCGCTTTTTTTCGCCATCGCTTTTTTTTCGCCATCGCTTTTTTTTCGCCATCGCTTTTTTTCGCCATCGCTTTTTTTCCTCCATCGCTTTTTTTTCTCCATCGCTTGTTTTTCTCCATCGCTTTTTTTGCCATCGCTTTTTTTTCTCCATCGCTTTTTTTTGCCATCGCTTTTTTTTCTCCATCGCTTTTTTTTCTCCATCGCTTTTTTTTCTCCATCGCTTTTTTTCCTCCATCGCTTTTTTTCCTCCATCGCTTGTTTTTCTCCATCGCTTGTTTTTCTCCATCGCTTGTTTTTCTCCATCGCTTTTTTTTCGCCATCGCTTTTTTTTCTCCATCGCTTTTTTTTCGCCATCGCTTTTTTTCTCCATCGCTTTTTTTTCTCCATCGCTTTTTTTCCTCCATCGCTTGTTTTTCTCCATCGCTTGTTTTTCTCCATCGCTTGTTTTTCTCCATCGCTTGTTTTTCTCCATCGCTTTCTTTTCGCCATCGCTTTTTTTCGCCATCGCTTTTTTTCGCCATCGCTTTTTTTTCGCCATCGCTTTTTTTTCGCCATCGCTTTTTTTTCGCCATCGCTTTTTTTCGCCATCGCTTTTTTTCCGCCATCGCTTTTTGTTCGCCATCGCTTTTTGTTCGCCATCGCTTTTTGTTCGCCATCGCTTTTTGTTCGCCATCGCTTTTTGTTCGCCATCGCTTTTTGTTCGCCATCGCTTTTTGTTCGCCATCGTTTTTTTTTCGCCATCGCTTTTTTTTCGCCATCGCTTTTTTTTCGCCATCGCTTTTTTTTCGCCATCGCTTTTTTTTTCGCCATCGCTTTTTTTTTCGCCATCGCTTTTTTTCCCGCCATCGCTTTTTTTCCCGCCATCGCTTTTTTTTCGCCATCGCTTGTTTTTCTCCATCGCTTGTTTTTCGCCATCGCTTGTTTTTCGCCATCGCTTTTTTTGCCATCGCTTTTTTTTCTCCATCGCTTTTTTTTGCCATCGCTTTTTTTTCTCCATCGCTTTTTTTTCTCCATCGCTTTTTTTCCTCCATCGCTTTTTTTCCTCCATCGCTTGTTTTTCTCCATCGCTTGTTTTTCTCCATCGCTTGTTTTTCTCCATCGCTTGTTTTTCTCCATCGCTTGTTTTTCTCCATCGCTTTTTTTTCGCCATTGCTTTTTTTTGCCATCGCTTTTTTTCTCCATCGCTTTTTTTTCTCCATCGCTTTTTTTCCTCCATCGCTTGTTTTTCTCCATCGCTTGTTTTTCTCCATCGCTTGTTTTTCTCCATCGCTTGTTTTTCTCCATCGCTTTCTTTTCGCCATCGCTTTCTTTTCGCCATCGCTTTTTTTCGCCATCGCTTTTTTTTCGCCATCGCTTTTTTTTCGCCATCGCTTTTTTTTCGCCATCGCTTTTTTTCGCCATCGCTTTTTTTCCGCCATCGCTTTTTGTTCGCCATCGCTTTTTGTTCGCCATCGCTTTTTGTTCGCCATCGCTTTTTGTTCGCCATCGCTTTTTGTTCGCCATCGCACCACAGCCCAGATGGAATGTTGACTAAATTGACTAAGACCCGTTTCGATCCATTAGTCGACTATTCGACTAGTCGAGGTCAGCCTTATCCTTCCTGGATGTAAATAAGTAAGCAGTTATTCTCTAGCAAATACATTGTATTTGAAAAGTAATTTTTATTTAAAAACATTGCTAAATACAATGGAGAGTACTTAGTATTGATACAATTGATAATTTGCATTGCAAAACAATTCAATGCGATACAAAGTCAAACGATATGATATTATTATTGATATACTTGGATCATTGAAATTAAAGTCGATCCATTGACGCGGTTACTGTTATCGTTACATCTCTATGTAAAACACTCAAAGACCCTGAGGGTCACTTGTTCATAAACACCGCTCCCTGTCGTAATCACGGCTCCATGTTCCGTCTCTCTCTCCTTCCACACAGCTCAAGTCCGACTACGACCAAGACGAGTTCACCATCAAGTACATCCTGTCGGGGGAGGGAGCGGGAGACGTCTTCGAGATCGACGAGTACTCCGGCGAGATCCGCACGCTGGCGAGGCTGGACCGCGAGGCCAAGGCCTTCTACGTCCTCCAGGCCCAGGCCATCAACCGGAGGTCCTCGGAGCCGGTGGAGCCCCAGTCGGAGTTCATCATCAAGGTGCAGGACATCAACGACAACGTCCCCGTGTTCCAGAACGAGCCCTACGTCTCCAGCGTGCCCGAGATGTGTCCCATAGGTCAGTGGTTCTCAAATGTTTTCATGTCAAGGACCCCCAAATTGGCATTTATTAGCCCGCGGACCCCCATTTGACAAATTGCATGTCTCTGGCAGTGATTCTCAATCATTTTAATTTCAACGATTGACCACCCCAGTCGTGCATTAGGCTACGGACCCCCATTGAATGGCTTTTCTATCTCTGGGACCCCAATGTGTATTGAAAATCTATGTTAATTTAACTCTGAGAGTGTACAAATGGAACCAAAATTATGGATCCGTTTGGTTCCTCTGTCTTACAGACCCATAAGGGTCCATTTGGTTCCTAACTATCTATCATTAAGCTGGGGACTCCCTGGAACTTCCTCAAGGACCACTGGGGGTCCCCGGACCCGGCTTTAAGAACCAATGCCATAGGTAAGTGTGGAGGAAAGAAGCCAGTTGCTTGCAGCGGACATGTGGGGCTTATCGGCATGATACAAAAGACCATGCCTTTATTTATTTTTTATAATCAGTACTTTATTTAAAAAAAAAATCACAAACACAGAAAACATCAAATACAAACACAAGCAACACCAACAACAACACAATACGTATTCATGGAAATTATGTATGAACACAGAAACATAATATAAAACAAGGATAGACAAGATAAACAAATAAAATTAAAAATAAATAAAATTAAAAGTTTAAATTAGTTTTTAATTACACGACCAAACACGCAGCATCATCAACCGTATCATATGTATACTAATACAATAAACAATCAAAAGGGCATTGCCTGACCATGGATCACACCAAAGGACCTGCAACATGACCCACTTCAGATCATATTTATCCAACTGATTATTCATCTTAAAGGATAACCTCTAGCCACAATACCAAGCTGAGTGAACCATACATGTGCTGGAGGTAAATCCTCAGACTTCCATTCCTTAACAATGATTTTCCTGCCCACCATTAATGCTGTATGAATCCAGTCAGCTAGAAGTGCGGGGAAGTGTTTTAATGGCGATGGATCACCCAGAATAAAGAGAGCAGGAATATCCTGGTTTGTGATTTGCATTATATACTCATGAATAGCACACCATAGCGTCTGTACCCTAGGGCACTCCCACAATACATGAATAAGTGTACCGGGGTCCTCATCACACCTCCAGCAAACCAGACTATCTCTGAGTTTAGCCTTGAACAATCTTGTCGGAGTCCAGTAGACTCTATTCATTATTTTAAATTGAACTAATCTGGTTCTAAGTTCACGGGACATCTTCTTTGAGTTCTGTAGAATCATCTTCCATTCACTGTCAGTAAAGGATTGATTTAAATCAACCTCCCAAATCCTCTTTACGCTCGAGGGCTGACCTTGGTGTGCTATCATAATTAAATAATATGTTAAGACCATGCCTTTATTGAGGTGGCTAGTTCATAGTAGAAATGAAAAAGGGGTTTAACTAAGTTTTAACATTTCTACTAGTTTTGTTCTACTAGCCACCTCAACTTAAAGTTATATTCAGTGATTTAACTTAATTCAAATGTATATATTTTTTGGATAATCCTCCCTACTATAGAGACTATAATAAGGAGATACTCCCTGTTCCCAGTTAACCCCTGGGGTCAAAAGAACGTAGGTTTAGTTTTTGGCTAGGATTAGCCAGCCTTCATCCAATCAGGATGAGAGGGGGCGCCTTCCTCCAATCATGATCGAGTGGGAGCGGGCCTTGGTTGCACATGCTGTTGGCCTGTTGTGTGTCCAGCCACTGTAGAGCATGTGCATGTGCACATGTTCTTGTTACCGGGGCGGACTGTTTTTTTTTTCTCCAAATCACTGAATGCTCCTTTAACTTTTTTCACCAGAAGAGTGACTTAGTTTCCTTTTCCTCGGTTGCACGTTTTCAGTCCCCTACAAAAGAGCACCCTTTCCCTTTTCATTAAATTAAGATTTAAAAGTCAGCCACAAGGGCCTGGTCTTTGCACTTAGTTGCAATAAGCTCTATGCACTCAGAATAAATCTTCTTACTTCCTTCACAGTAGTTACAGATGAAACAATAATTTAGGCTCTGTTCCATTTAGTGTCTGCATAACTCTATATGAGAGAGTACATTAGTATCATCGGTAACACACCTGTGAAGGAAGTATGGAAGGGTCCCAATTAATTTCTTTCCAAAATGGCGTATGTGCATACAGCCTATTTTGTCAAATTGACAGAAGGAAGCTCAATACAATACAGCAGGAATGTCTATCAACACCAATCACTGAGGTAAACATTCTACACATACTTGTTTATTGAATAGTAATTGGGTTCAATCATACTGTAAAAATGTCTTTGCTGAAATAATTAAGTCATTGACCGCCAGTAATTCTAAAATCAATTCTAAAGTTGATTAGAAGCCAGTGTAGGGAGGCCAGCATTGGCGAGATGTGGTCAATATTGTCTTGTTGCCAGTCAGGACTTTGTGCCAGTCAGGACTCTGTGCCAGTCAGGACTCGACCTGCAGCATCCTGCACTATAGTTGTAGGCGTTCATGGATGGACTTATTGGAGAGACAGGAATACTTGGAGTTGCAATAATCGAGTCGGGGGTGGATAGGAAGGGCTTGATCTTGACTATGTTTCTACGGTGGTGGAAGGATAATTGAATGACCTCTTTTTACATGGCGTTCGAGATTGAGAGGTCAGGGTCGGTATACTTGTATAATCATGTCCAGCGGGTGTACTTGTACATCTCCCTCACACTACAGAGATAGGAGATGGGCCCTATACGCATCATGGCTTAACAGCTTACTTACACTTTCCTGACTAGTAAGGTCTCCCAAACAACTGTGCAATTCAGAAGTCGGAGCAGCTAAGATAAAAAATGAAATTGCCCTAAAAAGAATAGAAAGAAACTAATAGAAATAATGCAATCACGATACTTCCCTTCCAGCATCCAAGATGCCCATTCTGAATAATTTTCCACGTTATCTTCAGTCTGCACAATGAGGACCGGAGGAATTTGAATTTTTAACTGCACCGCTGTCCCCTCGCAGGATTCTTAAAGTATTGGCAAATCTATAGGCCTTGAGGCGTATCTTGTAGCTCTGACTGCCTTTTCATATGGGTTATACTGTTTCTGCTTCTTAAATAATGTTATTATAACTACTGGCCTTTCAAAGCACAGACATTACCATTTCAATTTATATGTAATCTGCTTTTTTGCAGTATAATATCTCTCGCAATAAATCATAATGCGTTTGACTCTAAAGAGAGAATATTTTAGTAGGGGTGTGTGTGTGTGTGTGTGTGTGTGTGTGTGTGTGTGTGTACACGTGTGTGTGTGTGTGTGTGTGTGTGTACACGTGTGTGTGTGTGTGTGTGTGTACACGTGTGTGTGCGTGCCACTGAGGCTGTGCAGGTGTGCGTGACATACAGCCTCTCAAGCTTCGCTGTGACATCTCTCTTGCCCGGTTCAACTGCTTCTCTCTCTCTCTCTCTCTCTGTCTCTCTCTCTCTCTCTCTCTCTCTCTCTCTCTCTCTCTCTCTCTCTCTCTCTCTCTCAGTAGACTCAATATAACTTCTGTCTATGCCCCCCCCCCCCACACATCTGCACGCATAGTATTCAGAAGCATTGATATTTTAACCGTGCGGTAGCTAGAGGTGGACAGTATACTCAACCCCAGTACTCGAGTAAGAGTAAAAATACTACCTGTTCCGATTTACTCCACTACAAGTAAAAGTAGCTCAGTCAAAATGTTACTTAACAGAACCGATCAAAATATAGGCGCTAGATGCCAGCAGATATGGCAGATTTTACTCTGAAAATCCTCGCCTTACGTTTCCCCCAAAAACCGAGAGGCATAATCTTCCATTCTTACCTCGCGCTGGTCACACTAAAGTCTCTCTAGAAGCGTTAATATTCCAAAACAAGAGGCATCCTTAAGTCAGAAATGAAGACAAAACATTGCCCATCTGGTCAAAACCATTGAGAGTTCCATAGATTAGGAGATACGAGCCATTATTTTGGTACCGCAAACAAGGAAGTGAATGAACATAGAGTGCATTGCAGAAGGAGAAACCGAAAATAAATATTTTTTTATATATTTTATATCAATAAAAATGACATGTATAGAGGGAATCCGTGTGACATCATCATCATACCCAGAAGTTATGCGGGAATGCCTACTGAGTGGCAAAAAACTACTTTCTGGCCATGACAGCCCATGCATTCAACCAGTCCTTTGTCAGACGACTGCAGCTAGTCCAAAATGCTGCCGCACACCTCCTCACAGGCACAAAAAAGCGTGACCATATCTCCCCTGTCTTGGCCTCACTCCACTGGCTACCTGTCAAATTTAGGATTGATTTAAAGATTTTGATAATTGCTTTTAAATCCCTCAATGGACTGGGCCCCTCTTACTTGGCAGAACTACTTCAACACCATAAGCCGGTCAGAGCCCTGAGGTCAGCGCACCTCTCACTATTGACCCCCAAAACAGCCTTACTTAAAACCAGGGGATTTTACTGTGGCTGCCCCTAGGCTTTGATTGATTGATTGAAATATTTATTAACAGTTTGTAGAATTACAGTACATTTCAAGCACAAACTCAATACAAAGACTGTTAACTGTGAGTGGACGACCCAATTAAGCATTACACTTGGGTCCACAACAGGGTCCACATTGTTGTTCAATTCATCAAAACATTTAGAGACATACAAATAGACACTTCTATGTAGCTAAAGAACAGAACAGGAATTCATCATATAGGAAGCAAAAAGGGAAAAGATACATATACAGTGAGGGGAAATGGGGGGGGGGGGGTGGGGGGGGATTGCAGGGGGAATTGCAGCCATTGCAGACCCTTAGCCATCCCATCCTGTCAAAGTGGGCAGGGGTGAGGTGGGTTCGGGGGGTGAGGCCAAGTAGGAGCCTGACCTGTTTGTTTTGGGAGGTCTGGAGCCTTGTTTTAAGGGCCTTTGAGGTGCTGTGGTACCAAGAGGTGGATGCATAGCCAAAGAAACCTTGTATGAGACCTTAACCTCCTGTTAAGGTCTTCAAGGTGTTTTTGTTGACCAGTGAGGAGATCCTGTAAAGGAATCTTGTTCTTTGATTGACTTTTTTGATTACGTTCACTGATGTGCTATCAAAACCAATAGCTTTAAGCTTGTTAACCAGTATGGAGTGGTTCACGGTGTCTAAAGCCTTTTGGAGGTCCAGCATGACCATGCTGCAGTATTTTCCAGCGTCCACCTCGTGTTTGATGTGGTCGCTCAAATAGAGGAGGCATGTGTCAGTGGAGTGGAATGTTCTTAAACCAGATTGGAACTCGTACAGCAATTTATTAGTGGCAAGATACTTTTCAACCTATTCATAGACTATTTTTTCCATCACTTTCGAGATGGAGCTTAGAATAGAAATAGGGCGGTAGTTGCCGGGTTCTAATTTACTCCCTTTTTTGTACAGAGGTGTTACTTTGGCCAGTTTAAAATCTTGGGGGACCTGTCCCTGTTTGATGGAGAGGTTTACTATGTGGGTGATGACTGGAGCTATGGAAATGGCTGAGTCTCTGAGAAATTTGGAGGGAATATTTTCATGGCCAGTGGCCTTGTGGGGTTGGAGGGCACTCAGTTTTTTAAGTACCTCCTCAGTTGTTACCATTGCCATTTTAAAATCATCTTTACAAACACCTAGGTTTTTGTAGAAGGCTTTGATGTGCTCTAAACCAAAACGCCCAGAGTGAGAGGGCTGTTTGTTAACCAGCATTGTTGCAATGTTTGTAAAGAAGATGTTCAAGTGGTTGGCTACATCAAGCTTGTCAGTGATGAGGGTGTTATTCGATTTGATGTTTATGTTAGTAAACCTGGTTTTTAGTTTCTGACCACAGCCTAGTTGGTTGTTTAGTAGCTTCCAGAGCTCCCAAGGATTGTTTTTGATTTCCTCGGCTTTATCATTGATAAAGTTACTTTTGGCTGATTTGGTCATGGCAATTACACCGTTTCTTAGCTTGTTACATTGGGTTTTTAGGATGCACAGTTTGGTTTGGAGATCACTGTCGAAGCGCTTGCGCTTGGCTAGCTTGGACTTGCATTTAAGAAGTTCAGAGCATTTGTTGTCTCTGGCTTTCATTGCAGTCAGTATGTCCGAATTCATCCATGGCTCCGAGCGGGTTTTGACCCTGATGGTTCTCAGAGGAGCCATGTTGTTTAGTACTGATGTAAATTTGGTATTAAAGCCAAGCCATATGCTTCTTCGACTAGTGAGCTCCTGAGCACATCGGACCAATCCAGACTCTCCAGTTCTAGATTAAAGGCCTCGCTAGAGTAGGTTTTGAGGTCCCTAGATATGACTGTTTTGTGACAGTCAAACTTTAGTTTTTGTATTTTGCGGGTACAGAAAATCATAAAATGATCACTGAGCCCACATACAATAACCCCTTTCTTGGAGATTCTGGATTTGTCCGAGGTCAGAATGAGATCAATGACAGTTTGAGTAGAATCACACACTCTTGTGGGTTGGGTAATTAGCTGACTGACACCATGCAGATCACAGAACCGACTAAATGACTTAAACACAGGTGCTTCCTTACGATGCATATCCGTATTGTAGTCGCCATTCAGGATTTTCTCTACACATTCCTCCCCAGCTAAGCACCCCTCAAGTATATCATAGAACTCATGCTGATCAGGCGGTCTATATACGGTGCCAACTAGTACTGATTTAGCATTTTTGAAAACTTGTCTGATTTCAGCCAGTTTGGGTCCAAGGCTGTTGATGTTCAGGTGAAACAAATGGATTCCGTTGACGCTGGCAATACTGTTAATGTCCTCCATGTTAAAATAGGGGAGCGGAGGGCCATTGTTGGTATCAGGTTCAGGTTCAGGTTTATTTGTCATTTGTATAGATACAGAGTATACATACAATTACATTTATTTTGCTCAGAGCACTCTCAGTCTTACATACACAGGACATAAACAAACATCTATAGTGCAAGAAAAGACAAAAACAGGAAAAGAAAAGTGCAAGTGAAGTGAAGTGCAATACAGTTCAAGGTCAGCTGTTCAGCAGCCTGACTGCCTGGGGGTAAAAACTGTTACTGAGACGGGTGGTACGAGATTTGATGCTCTGGTAGCGTTTTTTGGAGGGGAGTAGTTTGAACAGGGTATTTGCGGGGTGGCTGGTGTCTTCCATGATGTTATGGGCTTTTTTCATACAGCGAGTGGTGTAGATGTTAGATCCTCTATCTCCCTCCTACAGTATAGGCCCTCTCATCACCGTCGGTTATTAGTCCGATCACTGTGGTATCATCCGCAAATTGAATTATGATGTTATTCTCGTATCTGGCGACACAATCAAACGTAAACAAGCTGTACAGCAGAGGACTGAGGCAGCAGCCTTGGGGCGCACCTGTTCTGGTGAGAATTGTGGATGAGCTTCTCTCTCCTATGCGAACACACTGGGGCCTACCCGTCAGAAAATCAAATAGCCAGTTACAGATGGAGCTGCCCACACCAAGGCCACTGAGTTTCAACACTAATTTAGATGGTACAATAGTGTTAAATGCGGAACTATAGTCTATGAACAGTAGTCTGACATAAGAGCTTTTCTTTTCTAGATGTACCAGGGCAGTGTGTAAAGCAAGAGAGATTGCATCATCCACAGATCTATTTGCACAGTAAGCAAACTGTAAAGGAGTAGCCGCGGGTTGTCGTGGGGGGAGGGTGGGGGGTGCGTGGGGTGGTGGGAGTGGGGCTGCGGGTGGGGGGAGGGGTCCCTCGTCAAGGTTTGTAGACGTTGAACAAGGCTCTGGTGGGGTTGTTGTTTGAGCCATGGTGCCAACTGGAACAAAAGCAGGGAAAGTACCCCGATGAGGCCGATTAGGTCCGTCTACGGTCGCGATGTCCCCCGTGGTTGGATGCAGAGACTCTTCACGTCTGTAGATGGTGGTGTTGGCCGTGTCGTGTGCCTCGACTGCCGCCGCCGGTAGATCCCTCCTCAGTCTTCTGCTGTTGCCTGGGACGCACTCGGTTCTTGCGAATATAATATTCACAACCGGGACGTCAGCGTGTATATCCAGCATGGGTGTGCAGGTTGGTTGGGGAGGAAGGACGCTAGCGGTGTTGTTGTTGGTCGTCGCCTGGTTAGATGTTGTTGCAGTGTCGACGGCGAGTCCATTGTTCTCCACCGTTACCTGTCCACAACGTAGTAGCCTTGTTCTTTGTCGTGTGATCATGGGACCAGGGTTACTTTCAATGTCGCCAGCCAGTAACAAAATAATGAAACAGAAAAATCTCTTCACTTTGCTAAGCTGGAGCTTGTTTCTTCGGGCTGTAAAGCAGGATTGAATAGTTTCAATGCCGTATCGACCAACGTGAACCACGGTAAGCACCCTTGCTTACCGTGGTTCACGTTGGTCTCGTCTCTGACCAGGTAAAAGTCGCTATGGGAAAGATGTTGAAATTCCCTTTTTACCGGTTCGTTTTTCTCCGAATCAACTCGATGAAGTCCCTTGGGTGTATTAAGGTAGGGGTCCATACACCAGAAGAGGAAAAAAACAAAGTTGATAAAAATCAGTGTCTTTGAGTCAGTCGAAGGGCAGGAGCGAACGAAAATACGTCTTGTCATGTTGAAAGCTCTGTTGACCCAATCTGGAATAGTCTCTGCTTAAAACACACAAGCATCACAAATAACATGACAAATACTTGTATTAGTTACGCAGTGTAGTAATTAGAGAAGCGCACATATGTTTTCTTCACAAGGAAACCATAATTGCTTGGCTGCATTCATCATCATGTCCATGGATACAGTTAATAAAGGAGGCTTCACAGACGGCGCATACATGTAATATTTTTATTGACAAATTTCTAATTTAGAAAAGACATTAATGGAGATGGAGAACATAATATATAGTTTTTTCCAATCCATTAAGGGGAAATCGTAAATGATGAGTAGCCTATTGGTAGGACTGTTTCAGTTTCAGTTTACTTATTCATAATTATTTGTTAAACAGTGCTGCATGTTGTACTGTACATGAACATCACTTATGTTACTGTAGAAGGGGTTGAAGGTGCATAATACAGTTTATGTTTACATGACAAAAACTCAACATTGCCTGGTTTGCCGTCCCAATGACAATGTAGGCAATATAGTCAATATAGTCAATCTACAATGTGTCCCATTGTGACGTGTTGTGAGCTTGCACATAGGCTATTTGGCTATTTTCTACAGTACATACCGTTTAAATGATTTGCCAACATATTATAATAATCTATACAGACAGAACAGAAGATAAATTAGCAGTTGGATTTTAAAAGCATTTAGTTCCATAAGCATCTAGGTATAAGGTATTTGTAGGTCTACTTCTTCTTTCTAGTTCTTTGTTCGGCCCAAAAACATGATTTGTCACAACTTGAGTTGGCTTTGTACGAGGCTTAAAAGGTCTTTAAATAAATACTTTTTGAAAAGTCTGAGGAAAATGAAGGGGGAATAATTTCCAGGGCCGGGACTGCGACGCTCTATTTCCATCGAAATAAGTAGTAAAGTGTGCCGCTTGGGATACTATTTACATTATGAAGAGAGGATATAAAAATATAAAGAATCACACCTGTGTGAAGTGAGGGGCGCTCTTATCTTACAACATGATTATGTAAAACAAACATTGAACTAAAAACAAACATTAAACCTGTATATAGGAGGGCAAAATATAGATTTTTGAGTGATGGAAATAACCTAATTAGCACTAAAACCCAATGCCCAATTGAATTGAATTAAATTGAATTAAATTGAATTAAATTGAATTAAATTGAATTAAATTGAATTAAATTGAATTCAATCCAATTCATTGAGGGCTTATGGTAGGGGAAATAGCCAATAATGCACTTTTGCACAAAATAACACCTGGACCTCTTTGGTGGGGATGCAACAACTACAAATAAAGGTAAGAAAGCCTTCTAGTCTGAAATTCTCCTTTAACCCCACCACACCCCCCACTCCAGCTCTCTGCCCCCCACTCCTCCCTCTGTGGCAGACAGACATGCAGGGCCCTGCGGGGACTCATGGCAGCATAATAACTTTATGACACGCTGCTGCTCGGCTGAGCTCACTCTGTGTTTCCCCCCAACCCGCAGGGACCACCGTGGCCCAGGTGACGGCCACAGATGCTGACGACCCGCTGTTCGGAAACAACGCAAAACTGATCTACTCCATCCTGCAGGGGGAGCCCTACTTCTCGGTGGAGCCAAAGACAGGTGTGCCTAATATACTGCTGACGAAGACATGGTTGAATTTATTTTCGCCCCCATGCTAAAGCCCTTATCCCTAAACTACTTTGCCCTTTTTTTACTATTTTGAAAAACATTTTTGAATAGTAAAAGTAGCCAATCTACAAGCTCACAACGTGTCGATGTAGATCGGCTGGTTGAACTATTCAAAACTTATTTTCAAAATAGTAAAGAAGGTAAAGTAGTTTAGGGATAAGGGATTTAAATGTTTATCTTTAAATCTTTGTCTTTCTTCACATTGTGTTGTTGTTGTGGTATAGCTATCGGTATCTGCATATTATAACCCTTTTTTTTTTCTTTTTTTTTTTTTAAGTAAGAATTAAGTAGCAGATCTGCAGGCTTAAAAATGCGGCACTGTTTTTGAATTTCAATCCTGAAAAGTAAAAGTTTTGTTTTAAAAGCAACAATTTCCTTTTTTTCCCCTAGATCTGCCTCTCATTTCTTCTGTCTCCTTATATATCATATCTCAGGTACCTGTAAATATGTTTTTTGGACATTGTATATATATTTTTTATCCTACGATTTTGTAACCCATTTTTCACCCCTGTGTCAATCATCTAATGTGATCCTGGGATCTACACACCCTCCACCAACATAGTCCCCATATATGGGGGACAAGGGGAGAGCAACGGGCTTGAACTCATGCTTCCTTCATGCCTGAGTGTCCAAGTTGCTCCTTTACACCTGACAGGGGGGAGTTTCCCTGGTTGGACGTAGCGCGTGGAAGGAACACGTTATTCCAACCAGTTCCTTTCCGTTCCGTTTTTTGGACATTGTAATACATTGTAAAGCTTGTAAATCTAAGATCCACACACTGTTTTGTGGTAAAAGCACTCAAACTTTATTTATTTTCCTGCCTTTCTTCCCTTTCTTTGTTTTTCTCAGAATTTTTTTTACACAATAGGATGCACAAAAACAAATTTCACAAATTCTCTGTTTCTATTCCCCCCCTCATGAAGGCATGGTGGTAACCTCTGGTTCTATTCCCCCCCTCATGCAGGCATGGTGGTGACCTCTGCTTCTATCCCCCCCCCCTCATGCAGGCATGGTGGTGACCTCTGCTTCTATCCCCCCCCCCTCATGCAGGCATGGTGGTGACCTCTGCTTCTATCCCCCCCCCCCCCCTCATGCAGGCATGGTGGTGACCTCTGCTTCTATCCCCCCCCCCCCCCCTCATGCAGGCATGGTGGTGACCTCTGCTTCTATCCCCCCCCCCCCCCCTCATGCAGGCATGGTGGTGACCTCTGCTTCTATCCCCCCCCCCTCATGCAGGCATGGTGGTGACCTCTGCTTCTATCCCCCCCCCTCATGCAGGCATGGTGGTGACCTCTGCTTCTATCCCCCCCCCCTCATGAAGGCATGGTGGTGACCTCTGCTTCTATTCCCCCCCCCCTCATGCAGGCATGGTGGTGACCTCTGCTTCTATCCCCCCCCCCTCATGAAGGCATGGTGGTGACCTCTGCTTCTATCCCCCCCCCCTCATGCAGGCATGGTGGTGACCTCTGCTTCTATCCCCCCCCCCCCCCCTCATGCAGGCATGGTGGTGACCTCTGGTTCTATTCCCCCCCTCATGAAGGCATGGTGGTGACCTCTGGTTCTATTCCCCCCCTCATGCAGGCATGGTGGTGACCTCTGCTTCTACCCCCCCCCCCCTCATGCAGGCATGGTGGTGACCTCTGCTTCTATCCCTTCCCCCTCATGCAGGCATGGTGGTGACCTCTGCTTCTATCCCCCCCCCCCCCCCTCATGAAGGCATGGTGGTGACCTCTGCTTCTATTCTCTCCCCCATGAAGGCATGGTGGTGACCTCTGCTTCTATCCCCCCCCCTCATGCAGGCATGGTGGTGACCTCTGCTTCTATCCCCCCCCCCCCATGAAGGCATGGTGGTGACCTCTGCTTCTATCCCCCCCCCCTCATGCAGGCATGGTGGTGACCTCTGCTTCTATTCTCTCCCTCATGAAGGCATGGTGGTGACCTCTGCTTCTATTCTCTCCCTCATGAAGGCATGGTGGTGACCTCTGGTTCTATTCCCCCCCCCATGAAGGCATGGTGGTGACCTCTGCTTCTATTCCCCCCCTCATGAAGGCATGGTGGTGACCTCTGCTTCTATTCTCTCCCCCATGAAGGCATGGTGGTGACCTCTGCTTCTATTCTCTCCCCCATGAAGGCATGGTGGTGACCTCTGCTTCTATTCTCTCCCCCTCACGCAGGCATGGTGGTGACGTCGTGGCCCAACATGGACCGTGAGGCCAGGGAGGAGTACCTGGTGGTGGTGCAGGTCAAGGACATGCTGGGCCTCAGCGGTGGATACTCGGCCTCCACCACCGTCACCGTCAGCCTGACGGACGTCAACGACAACGGGCCCACCTTCCAGCACAGTGAGTCCGACTATACCAGTGTGTGGTGGAAAAGAAAAAGTACTCAAATGTTTTTACGTAAAAAGTCAATCAATACTGCAATTTATAAATACTCAGTTACTATAGTAAAAGTCCGGAATACAAAAGAAAATGTACTTGAGTTGAAAGTACAAAGGAATTGGCATCAAAATGTACTTGCCAAAAGTAGAAAGAATTGCCCGTTTCAAGTTTTCAAATGTAGAAAAACTTTTGAAAATAGCAGTAATAGTAAGTAAAGTACAAATACTTAAGTAAAGGTTAATTACTTCACACCACGGGAGTCTACTTTCATAGAAGATGAATGTACTGTACAAGCTCGCAGTGCGGCACAAAGTTATGCCCTGAAGTGCTTGTATCTACTATTATGATCTACTATTGTATTTTCGAGAACCACTGTTCTAAATCCTTTCTCAAAAAACAATTTTGCTTTATATAGCTAAAATCTAAAATGACACAGATGCGTTCGTGCTTTTAATGCGTTAAAAAAAATAGGAAAGAAAGAAAAGACGTGTTGCAGCATGCTGCTTGTTCATTTATATACCTGAAAGGTATTTATGTCATTGTGCTTCTTCTC